>NC_048223.1:59648495-59962196 GCF_002007445.2 Ailuropoda melanoleuca
ATAAAATATATTTTATATGTAAAAATATACATAAAATATATTGTGTATATTTGTAAATATATAAATAAAATATATTTTCTATAGAAAGTATATTTTATATGTTTTCTATATTTATAGAAAAATATATAAATAAAATACACTTATGTATTTTATAGGTAAATATATAAATAAAATATATTTTATAGATAAATATATAAACATACTTAAATATTTACATATGTAAATATAACATATACTATATATATGTGTGTGTGTGTATATATATATATGCAGGATACATAATTCACAAACAAAAAAACAGCTTGGTTCTTATGGAAGCAACCTCCTACAGCGAAAAAAATTATTTTCTACATATTAGTATAAATTCCTATTTAAATCTCTACTTACTCATAAAATGTGAATGAGTGACTGGAACATTAAACATATAGCATAGAGCATAATGCTAATAAAACTTTTGAAGGGGCTTTTAATAGTGCTTTTATTTCTTTCTGCAGATTAACTACCTTCAACAGAATCATTGCAAGAGTAGTTTATAATGACCGTAGCAGTTTGCACGTGTGTTCAGAGCCGCTTAATAAGGGCAGCCCGGCAGGTGGAGGTGATGCCCAGCAAGGGTCTGGGTCAGTATGTCTCCTCCTTGCAATTTCTCTCTTCTAAAGCTTTCTGTTTTCCAGAATCAGATCGTGTTTAATAAAGTAGTATTTGCAGTATCCATCCCCTTCGAACGCACCTCAGTAAACAGCTGCATAAAAGGAATGAAGCATTGCTTTGGCACCAAACAGACTTGGATTTGGACTCTGTCACCACCGTATTTGAATTTGATAAATGTTGCAAGTGACTTAACCTCTCTTCAGCTGTTTTTTCAAGTATAAATTTAGGAAACTACAACTCACTGCGGTCCCTCTGCAGTCTGTAAACTCGTCCGGAGAGTAGGTGAAAAATTCTTAGCCTGATATTCAAGGCCTATTCAGTCTGGCACCAATGTATCCAGCACTAAAACACTCCTGCCAAGTCCCTCGTGCATAACACTTCTATTACAGCCGCATCTGTCTGTCCTCATTTGTGTGAAGGCAGAATAATGCCCTCCGAAGATAACACATCTGATCACTGGAAGACATGACTTTACGAGGACAAAGGGTCTTTGCTGATGTAATTACATTAAGGATCTTTAAGTGAGATTACCTGTATTATTAGAGTGGGCTTATATGGCATCACAAGTGACCCTATAAGAGAGAGGCAGAGGGAGATGACACACAGACACAGAGGAAAGGAGATATGAGGACTGAAGTGGGGTGGGGGGTGGGGAGGTGCAGCTATGGGAACGCCTGCAGCCCCCATGAGCTGGAAGAGGTGGGAACAGATCCTCCCCGTTGGATCTGGAGGCAGTGTGGTCCTCCCAATGTCTCTATTTTAGCCCACTGATACTAACTGCCAACTTGCCAGGACTGCGAGAGGATAGATTCCTGTTGTTTTCAGCCACAGGTCATGGTTTTTATTACAGCAGCCATTGGAAACTGATATAGCAGGTTTCTCCCAACGCTGACCCTGAGACACGGCTGTGAGTGCAAGTATTTGGGAAGTGAGAGCGGTAGTCACGGAAAGGCAGTGGGAAGAGGGGAGAGACGACAAAGGATGCATTAGCAGGTGGCTGTGCTGGGAACCATTGGGGCTCAGTCTTGCCAGGGACCCTTTGAGAGGCTCTGTGGATTGTGCTTCAGAATCTTCCGGCTGTGCAGAAAGATAACTGGAGCTAACTGGGCGGTGTTTACTCTTTCTTGGTTGAGGGTCACTTCTGGGACATCAATTCTCCACCATTCCAGGCTTGCTCTGTGTGTGGGCAGAATAGAACTCTGTGGCTAGACTATGTGTTCAGCCATCGGAATAGAAAAAACCTGGTAGGAGCATGGGTAGCCTCCGTTACAGTCCACCCATGCATCATTGAGGCCCACTGTCCCCCATCATGATTCCATTCTGTTCTGTCCCTGATTCTTCAAACTGGTGGCCAGTTACAATCCCAAAAAAAACTTAAAACAGAAAGGTTAGTGGGATGAGCCAATGTCCTGATGCAGCAGTTGGGTCTGAGGGCATAATTAATATTTGTCAACTCCCTCTTTTTTCACCCATCGACTGGATTCTTCTCCTCTCGCTGATGTTCCTGCTGATCTAAGCTGGATTGTCCACTGGGACCCAGACCCGGATCCCTGAAGGGTCTGAGCCATGGTTCCCTTGCCCCTGTGTCAGGCCCTGGTTGCCACTGTTATCAGCAGACACGGAAACATTAAGATACATCCCAGTGTATCTCTTGAATTCTGGGCACATTCATTCCTTTCCCTTTATGTATCAGCATCTCTAGCTTTTCATGATAACCAAGGTCAGTTACTCACACCAGGAGAGCAAATGCTTTCCTCGCTGCCGGTTCACCAGCATAAAGGTCCAAACTCACGAGCTCACAGTTACAGCTTTGGGTGAAGTGGAACCCTTATTGTTTTCCCTGGTGGAAGCATTCCATCCCTGGGAGCCATGGCTTCTAATATAATAGACCTTAATGCAGTGGGAACCCATTGCTGTTGGTTTAAAGTACATTGCATCTTGGAGGAGGGTGACCAACCCCATGGGATGTCACCCCAGATGGTGCCTTGCTGAGGCTTTTGGAGGCCATCCTGGTATTCTACCAGGCTGATAACTCCTGGGGTAATATGCTTTCTGATAGGACTAATGGATCCCATAGTGACGTGCCCATTGTCAAACCTCCTTCAGTGTGAAATGGGTCCTTGGTCCAAGGTGATGTTATTTCCCATGTTGGGAAATGCCTTTATAAACCCTCAGTTAATGGTATTGGAAGAACTAGTGCAGGCCAGGAAGGCAAACCCGTATCTGGGATATATATGAGAATATGAGAATAAAGACAAAATACTGTCCCCCTCAGGGTGGAAGGCACCCCACAGAGCTAATTTGGCTCTACTGGTTAGACCCCTTGAGGGACAGTGCCATACTGTAGTGTAAGTGACTGACAGCTTTTTTTATTGTAATGTAAGTGTCTGACATTAAGCTTTTGATTACCAATTCATTCATTTCAAAGACATCTAGAATAAACACATCTCCAGCTACACAACTAGATAAATAGCCAGATGCCTCACCCGTACGTAAATTTCCCCTTTTATAAAGCCCAGGCTGACCTAGATGACTGACTTCTTGAGTGACCCTTCTTCTCCCTTCCTGTGCCTAATCCCTGCTCTTAAGCTTTAAATTCACCAATAGTGAATTTAAATTCACCAGTAGTGAACTCATGAAACCCTAGGTCCCACCCCCTCAACCCCAATAAAGGCAGAACTACAGGTCCTCTCCTCTCTGTCTCCCCTTTTTCTTTCGAGATTTATTTGAGAGAGAGAGAGTGAGAGAGAAAGCGCATGCACATGTGGGGAGAGGGGCAGAGGACAAGAATCCCAAGCAGATTTCCCACTGAGTGTGGGGCCCTACACGGGGCTCAATCTCAGGACCCTAAGATCATGACCTGAGCCAAAACCAAGAATCATCCGCTCAACTGACTGAGCCACCCCTCTGTCTCTCTCTCTTTGCCTCTACCCATCAACTCCCTGTGCCGTCCCAGGCATGCTGCATACCCTTCAGGACCTGTGAATATTATACCTTATTTTTTCAAAGCTCCCTGGGTTGTTGCTGCAATGTGTCTCACGGTCATAAGATGCACAAGGACCAGTCCAGCCACAAAATTGGCCATGACGAGGGCAATGTCTGTGGGGGCTCACTACCAGTAGTGTGGCACAGGGGGCTGAGGCTTTCCTAGCTCATGGCATCACTACTGAGAGGCTGAGCCCAACACAAAACACAACCCTAGGGCTCACCGCACATGTCTCTCAGAGTTTCAGCACTGATGGCATCTTGATAAGACCGATAAATCAGTGTCTATGCTACTGGCCCACGTATGGCCTCCATTACGGCCACATGACTACTATGCTCGTGGACCTCCCCCCCACTTGCCTCCTCTATGTGTGAATCGTGTACCCCTTAAGTCTCTAACATGCCTTCAGTTCATGATCTCTCACCTATTCTGTGCCACTGTCACCTCCTGATGGACTCCGTCCAGGTCCTGGTCTACCAGCTGTCTGAGGGAAGGACTCCGTCTCTACCAGGGCTGGAGCTATCTGACAAGGTGCTCTGAGACCTCTGGGTGTGAAAGTTGCAAGGTGGCCCATGCCAAAAGGATGCCCAAACTCCAGTCACACTTCTGACCTGGTCCCTAAAATCTCTTGCTGACGTGCAGTGTTTGAGCAAGTATCTCATGAATGCCGCCCTACCAGCTTCTTCAGCTTCTATTCACGGTCCTTCTCTCTCTGGTGCGGCCGATCGAGTCCTCCTGGAGGGAGAGGGAATAGACTTTAACACCTTCCATGTCTTACTCTCTCCTTTCTCTTCCCAGGTGTGATTGTGTACCCCATACTTTCCTTTACATAGAATGAACCAAAATTAAAAAAACCTGAGATTATAACGGTGGATACATGTCATTATAAAATTGTCCAAACCCATAGAATGGAAAATACCAAGACTGGACCCTAATATAAACTATGGTCTTAGATAAACTGTGGGTGAAAATGGTGTGTCAACAAATGTAGGGTCATCGATTGTGACAAATGCAGCACTCTGGTGGGGAGAGCTGATACAGGGGAGGCTGTGTGTGTGGGGAGCAGGGAGTATATGGGAACACTCTGTGCCGTCTGCTCAGTTTTTCTGTGAACCTAAAACTGCTCTAAAAAAATAAACTCTACCAGAGAAAAAAAAAAGCCTGGTTTTCATACAGCAGGTGGGAGAGTTACACCATTTCCATTCGCCTCGCCTTAGCTAGACCACTGCACAAAAGTTATGTAAATGGATGACTGATGGTTTCTTTAGTCCTCTTAGCAACCCTTAAGATGAATTGCTATGTATAACATGAGGGTCTCCCACAGTTAAGCAATAGTGGATCAGACACCCGTCATATACAACAGTATGAATACCAGGAGTTTCCTTTGCCATAATTTTTTTTCTCTTAAGCCTGCTGTGCTCTGGATTTTCAGCTTCACTCAGTGATGGTATGTTAGGTGTGCCTTCACTGAATAGCTACACAGGGAATACCTACAATGACCAGGACCTGAGCTATACACTGGAGATACTATTATTTGCTTTTTTTTCTTTAAGATTTTATTTATTCATTTGAGAGAGAGAAAGAGAGTGAGTGAGAGCTCACAAGCAGGGGGAAGGGCAGAGGGAGAGGGAGAAGTAGGCTGCCTGCTGAGCTGGAAGCCCAACTCGGGGCTCGATCCCAGGAACCCGAGATCATGACCTGAGCTGAAGGCAGACGCTTAACTGACTGAGCCATCCAGGCACTCCTGGAGATAGCACTGGGAATAAGACATAGCACCTTCCTTCAAGCAACTGAAACATGGACCGGAGCAGCAGATAAGGGACGAGGTGACAGCAGTGTGGACAAGTGGCCCCCACATGCCAGGAGGGTCCTCCCCTGTATCAGCTCTCCCCACCAGAGTGCTGCATTTGTCACAATCGATGACCCTACATTTGTTGACACACCATTTTCACCCACAGTTTATCTAGACCATAGTTTATATTAGGGTCCAGTCTTGGTATTTTCCATTCTATGGGTTTGAACAATTTTATAGTGACATGTATCCACCATTATAGTCTCAGGTTTTTTTAATTTTGGTTCATTCTATGTAAAGGAAACTATGGGGTACACAATCACAAGAAGAGCCACAGGGGCTCTGCAGAGTCCCAGAGAAAATATCATCTAAGCTGAATTCACAAGGACCACAGAAATTGACATGGGGAACGGACAGGAGGTCAGGCAAGGAAATAACTTGTAAAAAAAAAAAAAAACAAAAAAAAAACAAGAAGCAGGGGAGAATGTGAAATATGTGGAGGAACTACAAATAGTTGAGTGGGACGTTTCTACCTAGAGCCTCAGATGGGGTGTGGCCCTAGTGTCTGACGCCTTGATCCCAGACTTCTAACCACCAGAACTGTGGAAGAGTACCTTGCTGTTGTTTTCCGCCACCCAATTTGTGGCATGGTTTTCTTAGCCAAGCTTTATGAGACAAATGCAAAGGGTGTACTCAGAACCCTAGTGCAGAGCCACCTGGGAAGGTGGATCATGAGACGGCCCCAGCAGGGGTGAGAACCATAGAGGGAGGGTCTGTCTGGTGGGATCTGTGATCTCAAAGGGATGCAGCCCTTGCTGGAGCTGGTAGCAGCCGGCGGTCAGGCTAAGGAGAGCATCGTCCTGTGTCCTGCTAGTGACTCTCTTTTTTTTAAGATTTTATTTATTTATTTGTCAGAAAGCAAGAGAGAGAGCGCACGCACAACCAGGGGGAACAGAGGCAGAGGGGAAAGCAGGCTCCCCTTTGCACAGGAAGCCCGACTCAGGGCTTGATCCCAGAACCCTGGGATCATGTCCTGAGCCAAAGGCAGACCCTTCACCGACTGAGCCACCCAGGCATCTCGTGTGACTCTCTTTTTCTGAACCTGAGTTAGAAGCCAGTTGAAGTGGGAGCTGCCAAAATGTAGATTGCAGGGCAGGGTGCAGAATAGATCTGAAGGGGAGAAGACAGAGATCGGCATTATTAGGGACTCTTCCTTAGGCTGGCGGGAGCAGCAGAAGGTTGTATCTGGCCAAGTCTGGACACATAGGATACCAAATACTGCACCACTTCATCCTGAAAGTGGGATGTGAAGCTGGTTTAAAGTGAAAAAGAGCTAAACACAAAGGCAAAATATTAAAATCCATTATAGTCTAATGATTTCAAGCAATGGTCGAATAATCCAGAGTCAAGAAAATCTACCCATGTTGAATCGGGGACAATTTGGACATCCAGATTTTAGACAAAAAAGTTGTTGTTGGTTTTTTTTAATCACTTGTTCTACCTGGCTTTCATCATTATTTTGAGAAGGAGCTGAAACAATGACACTAGAAATTGTTGTGAAGAATAGAGGGAAAATTTAGGGCTAAAAACCTTTAAAAAATTAAAAGAGAGAAAAAGAAAGATTGTACGCTGGTAAAATCTGCCCAAATCAAGAAGTGAGAGAGTAGGTTGTTAGAGTGGTATTTATACTGCGATCGCTCTATAAGGTCCCTGGACTTCATGTCCAGCAGTAAAATTTAAATTGGTATTTGCGATGTGGTTGTTTCCAAAAGGATTTGAAACACTTTTGGATTAAAACAAATTAAGATACTTAAAATACAAGTCCCCATCCTTCTTTAAAAGAAACAGTAGTTGGTAATGAATTTGAGATAAAGCTTTCTCTCATATAAAACAGAATATTTATATTTATATGTAATGCAATTTGTAATAAATGCGTATGATTTTATATTATGTCATTATATTTATATATAATATTTTTACATTTATGATTTAAAAATGCATTAAAAAATCCATTTTCAGGAACAAAAAACCTGGAACACGAAATTAATGAGACTACTCCTGGCGTAAAGATGGTGGGCAATATCTTTACCCCATATCTTGTGTGGGCTGCTAATAAAAGAGAGAACATTACATTAAGTCTTTAGTCAAAAATAACATTCTGCAATTCTTTGCTTTCCAGTGTTTTAAATTAGCATCATAATAGAATGTAAGACATCACACCACCTTATAACCAATGTGGCCTTAGCACCTATTAGAGTCCCTGAGGGAGACTTTGACGTGCGTGGGATCTTAGTAAATCCCCAATTATTACACCTAACACGTCTAACTACTCAGCCTTGCTGATTGAAGCAAAGCTTGGAAGTCATTGCAAAGATGATTTATTATTATGGGAAAAAATTGAGACCATTGAACAAATTCATCGGTGCTGTATGCAGTCCGCAAGGAACACGAACAGCAGAAACCCACAACAGGCCTTGAGAGTTCTTGCTTGCTCACAGGGACGCGATGTCTCTCACAGCACCGCAAAGCCAGGCGGGCCTGGTACACAGGACACAGGAATGGTCTCTGTCGGGTGTGATGGGTCACCATGTCAGAACAGTGGATAGATTTTTGAACAGAACCTTCATGGAGGTCATGAATCTAAGAGGAAGAGAAAAAAATGAATGAGTTGCAAATACAAAGCCAGTATAACCCCAGGGAACATACTTTGCATGTATAATGAGGAAGATGAGTATTTCTCCTTGAGAATCCTTGATGGTGTCCCTGCAGGTGCTTGGGACAATTTCTCATAGCACCGTAGAGGCTACACAGGGGGCAGTGTATTTATTTTTAAGATTTTATTTATTTATTTGAGACAGAGAGAGTGTGAGAGAGAGAGCACACGAGCGGGGTGTGGGTGTGAGCAGCAGAGGGAGAGGGAGAAATAGACTCCCCACTGAGCAGGGAGCCCAACGTGGGGTTCGATCCCAGGACTCTGAGATCATGACCTGAGCTGAAGGCAGACCCTGAACCGCCTGAGCGACCCAGGCACCAGGAGTGGGGCGGGGGGGGGGGGGGGGGGGGCAGTGTATTTCAATGGTCAGGTAGGCACGGAGAGGTTAAAGGTCCTCACCCGAACAACCCAGTAAGTCAGCCGGAGAGCTAGATAAGGCTTCGCAGCCGCATAGTTTCCAGGACTTTGATCATTTAATTGAGTCAGACTGCAGCTCTCAGAGGGCCTGGAACTCACCAGATAACTAGGCTTCCTCCAAGCCTGAAGCACATTACCTGCTTCGTGATTGTGCTACCAAGACGCGAAGAGACTCCGTGTGAACCGTACCTATCCCCCAGGGTCCCTGTGCGACTAGAGACTATTGCCAGGTTTTATTGCTGAGAGATGTAAAGGGGAGGTTTGACACAAAAATCAAGCTGGGCAGAGCAATGCCTCTGTACTTAGAAAGAAATTATATATATTCCTAGTGTTTAAAATCCAGATGCCTTACAACATTCGTTTGTGTATTGAGAAACATTCTCGTGAAAACCTACATAAATGGTATTTTAGCAATTCTCATATAAAACAGTGAATCATTGTTGTCACCTCTTAGAAAACATAGGTCCAGGGACACCTCCGTTGGGGTGGTATGCTCCCCGTTTAACTATAAGGATGCTTCCCAAAGGATTGTAAGCAAAAAGAATACTTCTCTGAGTGTTAAAAATAAGTAGCTACTTACCCACATAAAGGTATGAATGATGTCAAGTGATTTTAAAATATAGTGATTTGACTGATTATCCCTAGTAGGATGTATCCTAATGGCAAAAAGGAACCCCAAAGAAATTGTTAACTCCATTGAGTACTTACATTGTTACTAACCATATTGGTGGTGTTTTTCTGAAACTAATGCCCGTCAGATAAAACAGATAAGTAATTTTGTTAACATCACTACGGCCAAGATTTTCATCATAAGCAATTAGAGTTAGAAATATAAAATCAAGAAGTAAAAACTCTCTAACTTCTATTTCAATTGGCTACATCATTATGCTCATAGGGTATTTTTTTCTTTTAAAAATGCTTTTTTCTTTTTTCCTTCTAATTCTGTTGACTAAAAGAGCTATAGAAATACACCCAGGAACAATGAGCACCCTTCGTGTTCATATTGTGATCTCTAAGTGTATTTCCTGTTACAAGGCTCTTTGGAGAAATAACTGCTTCAGATCTGGCCCAGGAAACCGACAAGATGAGCCAGACACCTCTTACCATGCCAGAAAATAAGAAAATTTACTGAAGACCATTGAGATTGTGTCAAAAGACTTAGGATCCAACCTAAAGAGGCCTCCACTCCCCAAAGATGGACAGTTTGATTTTCAGAAAGAATAATAACTTCAAAGAATTTAAGGGCTTCAAATATCTTATTATCCATGAGTTCAAAATGATACTGAAAAGAAAACCCACCATGGGTCACTGTTGACAGATGCTAGCAAATGCTAGATCACTGGTCTAACATTTATCCTGCTTTTCCTGTGCAAACTGCGCCAGGGTAATCACCTAGCTCATGAAGGAAAGTCTTTCCTTCTAGTGCTTAGGCCAATACGGAGAAGGGCCAATGCTTCTCAGCCTTTAGTGAAAGAATGGATGTAGGCAATGGTCATCAATGACTGATAAACCGTTAGATAGAAAACTGAAGGGAAACTATAAAACAATGGAAGGACTGACAAGACCTGACCCAGTAATCAATTTTTACATCACAGACAGGGAGACAATAAGACATGATGTGTTTCCTGAAGGAAGTGCACAAGTATGAATTATTCTTTCCCCCAAATGGAAATTTAATCCGATAAAGCCTCTAGGTCTAGTTGCCAGTTTTAAAGAAATATGGAAGACAGAAACATATGTTCAATGACACCATAAGGATGCAATTAACAAAATTTAGGGAAAGGACCTGGTTTCTTTAATCTCTTCAATAAATAAAGTGCCAAGAAAAATATAGAGAGGGGAAAACCATAAGTTAAAAGAGACTCAAGAGTTATATCAACCAAACCTACTGATCAACCATAAAGATGCAGAAACTGATAGTAAAGACATTTTGAGATACTCTTGGAAATTTGAATAATGACTATTTTATGATGTTAAGGAATTATTACTAATTTTTCACGTGTGGTATTTATGTTGTGATTAGGTTTTAAAAGAATCCTTAACTTTTAAAAATGCCTGGTAAGATACATGTAGATGAAATGATACGTTGTCAAGGATTTTCTTGAAAATAATCTAGTTTAGGAGGGAGGGACTGAAGAGGAATTTATGCAGTAAGATCGGCCGTGAGTTCATTAAAGCGAAGTGATAGATACGTAAAGGTTTGTTATACTACTCCTTACTTTTGTGTCTGTTTAATCATTCCATAACAGAGGTAAAAATTTAAAAGCTCTGATACCCAACATCATTTAAATAATTAGTTTTTCTTTAAATTTCATTTCTATATAAGCAGAAGTTAAAAGAATATCCACATTATGGGGCGCCTGGGTGGCACAGTGGTTAAGCGTCTGCCTTCGGCTCAGGGCGTGATCCCGGCATTATGGGATCGAGCCCCACATCAGGCTCCTCCACTATGAGCCTGCTTCTTCCTCTCCCACTCCCCCTGCTTGTGCCTGCTTGTGTTCCCTCTCTCGCTGGCTGTCTCTATCGTTGTCAAATAAATAAACAAAATCTTAAAAAAAAAAAAAAAGAATATCCACATTATTTGATGCATGTTTCTGTCCCATTGTCTGGGGTCATTTTATAAATTCCAAATATGATCAATAAAAATTTGATAATATCTCCCTGGCCTCTTTAATGGTTAAATAATAGAGTTGATGTCTCAGTGACTCTTGTTAAGCCACAAATGAGACAATAAAGGAAAAGATAGGTTGGTGCTGACTTTAATTTGCAAACATAGCCTTTTTTTTAAATGTTTTTTTTATTATATTATGTTAGTCGCCATACAGTACATCCCTGGGTGTTATACGCAGCTAATGAATCATCGAACTTCGCATCAGAAACATAGCTTTTTAAGCCAGTGGCACTTTGAAACACCTTACTTTGAGGATTGCACTTGGTGGATACAAATTGGCAGAAGAGGAATCCTTAGGCTACTAGAGTTGGGGTCAGAAGAAGCATTATAACATTTTGTAGCAAATGCCATAAAATCAATGCCTTCTGCTGTGTGGTAGAGGAGAGAGGATTTTCAGGTCTTCCCCAGCTGAAAGATGCTCTTACCTTGCTCCCCTCACAGAATAGAGTGATCTCTAGATGTCTTCCACTACCTCAATATGAGCAGAGAGAGAGAGAGACTGCTTTGAAGGTCTTGCAAGATCCGTGTGGCTGGAGCACAGAGAACAAAGCCAGTAGGGGCAGGAGAAGAGACTGGGGCAGGAGGAAGGAATCCCATCTCGTGGAAACCATGGCCTGCAAGTGAGAGGTTTGGACTTCATCCCATAGATGAGAGGCCGTTTGGGGGGTTTTAAGCTGGTGAGCACAGTGACCAGACTTGCATTATTACAAACTCACTGTGACTGCGTTGAGTAAAAAGACTAAGACTGGAGCAAGCATGGGAATCATGGTAGGAGGGTAATATTCTCACCAGACGTAATGGTAGCTGATCGATGTTGTGGAAATGGAGAGAAGCAGGCAGCTATGAGATATATTTTGGAAGTGGAACTGACAGGGTTTGTTGCTGCTATATTTGTTATGAAGGATCAGGGAGAAAGATTTCAAGGAATAAGGCTGGACTGTGTGGCATGATCAACCAGAAGGAGGGATGTGCACATAACTAGATGAAGAACACAAGAAAAGAAGCAGGAGACCAAGAGTCAAATTGTACGCATTCTAAGTTTGAGATGTTGATTAGATATCCAAGCGACATCCACATGGTGCTACTGAATAGAAGTTGGGATATGGGCCAGGAATAAAGAAGTGTCATCATCAGGCATTTGCACAGAGCAGAAGGTAATGTCTTCTGATTCTGATCAGAACAGGAATTACTGGGGCACCTGGGTGGCTCAGTTGGTTAAGCATCTACCTTTGGCTCAGGTCATGATCTCAGGGTCCTGTGATGAAGTCCCACATCGGGCTCCCTGCTCAGCGGGGGGTCTGCGTCTCCCTCTCCCTCTGCCCTTTCTCCCTGCCTGTGTTCTCTCTCTTTCTCTCCCTCAAATAAATAAATAAAATCTAAAACAATTTTTTAAAAAAAGAACAAGAAGTTTTGAAACTTTGGATAGAATCGTAGGGAGAGAGCCAACTAGAGTTAGAACCCCACTGAAATGACAAGACATGCCATTTTGAGGGTCTTAGGTTGTGGCCAACTAAGACCAACTCCCATTCACACTAGTGTACAGACCTCCCATCTGGTGAGTTCTGCCACCCCCTGCACATAGAAAGTCTTCTCAGCTTTCTGAGGAAGCTTTCCTAATACGGAGTCATCTTTCTGCCATCCTGGAGGTCCTGAACTTTCAAGACAAAGCTGGGCCAGGGGAAGACCCAGATTGGGCCAGAGTTTAGTAAGGTCTTTGGGTAGTCACCAGGAGCCAAGCAAACCTTCTGTCTTTCTTAAGGAGGACTCTTCTCAAGGCAGTTTTTGTGAAAAGTAGAAAACAATCTATGATACCATCCACTAAGCCTCAAAAATTGCCGGAAATCATAATCACAGCAAGGTGGGGGAGAGCTGTGCCCCCTTCAGAACCGCTAGTGCTTTCTTCAACATGCACAGATGTAGCCCATACATTCTACTGTGACACTGTCACAGCCCCAGAGAAATATTTTTTAGGTTTGGGTTTGGTGGTAAAGCTGCGAACATGATCAGAGTCTTCTAGAATGTCAGAATGAGAAGAGTAGTCCAAGGAAACACCTGTTTTTAATCTTTTTGGTATTGCAGAACTCTTTGAATACATGATGGACACTGGATTCTCGCCTCTGGAAAATAAACATTACATATGGAACAATTCACATATAATTTTAAGGAGTTTGAAGAATCCCTGCTATTCACGGAACCATTTGTGGGTCGATGGATTCCTGACCAGGAGTCTTGGGTCTGGGAGGTAATATAAGATGTGCTTTAACAAACACTAGAAGACAAATGAGGCAGTCTGAAGATAAACAGCATCGGCTTCTAACATATTCTGGACACGGACTAGATCACAAGAAGGTCTGTTCACGCAGAGCTGCTCCAAGAGCTCAAACGTCATCAGGAGAGGTTAATCATCATGGATATCCCAGTCAAAGACAGTTTGGAAGGAAGCAAACTCGTCCTCTTTTTCTTTACTAAAACCCTCAAGGTGCTTAGGAGCAAGAGGGAAGAGGGAGAAGAGCAGGCGTGCTCCCTGGTACTCACGTGCTCACAGAGGACCTGGGCATCAGCCGTGTAGGAGGTGGACATCCATTTGTCTTGGATTCAGGCTTTGGCTTTGAGTGAATTCTCTTGCTCCCAATAGGACCTGTCTTGATCTGACAACAATTTGCCCTAAGTGATGTACTTGCCAGGATTCCACAGCACAGAGGCAGCAGGGACATAGGAAATGTTGCTGGCAAAGTCCATAGTGAAGCTGAAGGGATTTTGGTGGTTTCCTGCCAACAGCCACGTGCTGGGCTTGGCAATCGGAAGGATGGTCCTGAGCATCCAGGGATGGACCAAGATACACAATACGAGTCCAGGTGCAGGGGTGCAAGGCAGAACAAAGGAGGCTTTTATCGAGGAGATGCCACGGGAGGGAGCCATGAAAAGCTGCAAACCCACTTTATCAGACCAAGGACCAGATTTTTGTTTCCTTCTCATCAAGAGATGCCAGGAAACCTGTGATCTTATGCTAAAGACAGGAAAGTGAATTCTTTCTAAGGATTCGTTCTGAAAGCCTTTCATAGTGCCAATGAAGGAAGAAGAGCCTTTGCTGGGTGAGCCATTCCGAACTCTCTGATCGACAAACCTGCTCATGCCTTCCCAAGAAAAGGGCATTCTAGAAAGTCTCAAGTTATTTCCAAATCTTATGCATAGTCTTTGTAGAGTCCCAGTCCTTTGAAGACCACACTGCAGTAGAGCACCCCTTACATGGATTTCCGCCAAGTAACATAGATGTGCTCACCGGGAGAGACCAGTGAGGCATAAAACGCAGAATGGGATCATTTCTATTGAACTTCAAGAGAGCTAGTTAAATTTTAAAAATAGTTCATATTGCCTAAAATAAGTGAGAAAAGGGAAACTCAGGCCCAGGCAGAAATGGGATTCTAAGGGTAACTTCTTCAAGCAAGGTGCAGTCGGATTTGTGTGGTGTCTGCGTAAGGGTGCGTCGCTCTCACACAGCCTGGCCTCCAGGAGTAAGACTGAGGCAGGGACATCATCAACTCTGCGTTATTCGTGAAATGAATCTGGAGCTTTTCTCTTATGCCAAGTCCTTCACTCATTTATGGAACATAAGAAGTAGGAAGATTGGTAGGAGAAGAAAGGGAAGAAGAAGGGGGGTAAACAGAAGGGGCAATGAGCCATGAGAGGCTATGGACTCTGGGAAACAAACGGAAGGCTTCAGAGGGGAGGGGAGTGGGGGAATGGGATAGACCGGTGATGGGTATTAAGGAGGGCGCGTATTGCATGGTGTACTGGGTGTTATACGCAAATAATGAATCATGGAACTTTACATCAGAAACTAGGGATGTACTGTATGGTGACTAACATAATATAATAAAAAAATATAATTAAAAAAATAAATACCGATAAAAATAAATAAATAAATAAATACGTACTGAAAACAGTCCTTCCCCTTTTGTTCAGGGAGTTTAGGAAGACCTTCCTTAAGGAACCCATCGAGGGCTTTGGAGACAGGAAAGAAAGCAAGATGGAATAAGGGCAAAAGCGATGCCTGCAGTTGTTCAAACTGATGGGGAAAAAAATTGGTTTCCTATGGAAAAACCAAGCACTGTTTTATTTTACTGCTCTATTGAGACCCCTTGCTCAGAATGCAAGCCAGGTCTGTGACTCTTGAATGGGGTCGTTCTGGTGAAATGCGTTCACCCGGGGGCTGGAGGAGCTGGGGAGAAGTGGAGGGTGTGGCCAACACACATGCTTTGTCCTTTAGAACCGCCCGAGGGGCAATTACGAAACACAGGCCTGCAATTGCAAGGTGATCCCTTCCCCAGGTGACGTGCAGTAAGACACGCGGGGACATCGGTCCTTAAGTGTCTCCTTCCTAGAAATGCCTCCAGGTAGAACATTGCCTCACTCTGAGGAAGGTGGCCCCAGCCTGGGAATTGGACAGAGGATTTATTATTCACTTTAAGGACTGGAGACATTTTGAGATGAGACCAATTGAGCATGGGAGTGTGAGAAAGACCTGCTCCGGTCATCTGCTGACCTGGGATCACACTCGTCCCTACGCATCTGAGAGCTGGTGATGGCCTTTTGGCAGCCTGAGAAGTCAAATGAAGTAAGAGACCTTGACACCATTCCAGAGAATCACTGTGCTCTCAGTGATGGAGAGAAAAGAGAGAATGTTTTAAGTCTCTCCAGATAATACCTTTTGTCATTAGTTCTTCCTCGAGGCTTGCGTGAAGCTCACTGTTTGATGCACACATTCAGAAGAGCCACTTGGAGGGTCCACCATGGACTAGGCCTTGTGCCGGGGGCAGGGGGTGCGTGGCCTCATGAGGCCACGTGAGTGGCCACAAGGAAGTAGCCTTGTGGAAGTAGTTAACCTGTGCTTTGACGGGGCTTTCTTCTCTCCCACACCCCCCAACTTTTTATCGGTGCTGCCATTTTGAAATTCGAGTAACCTATCACTGGGGGGCAGAGGGAGGCAGGGGCAGGCTGTACTCTGTGGGCCCTTCAGTATCAGTTCACAGAGAGCCATCCTAAGCCATTCAGGTGGGAAACGTCCACTCAGGAGAGCAAAGCACACTTGTCCCAAGTGCTTTGATCATCCGCTTCAAAGGACTGGATGACCTTAGGGAAATCCACCTGATAGGAATCTTGCAGGCACCAGGGTGTGCTCAGTTATCTGGGCTGCCTTCCGGTTTCACCGCCTAGATGGTCATATGATTAGCTCTTCCCCCACTCCACCTGGAGTCTTTCTTTATTTCCTGCATGCTGTCACTGGGGCCCTGGGGCCCTATCCCAAGACCTGATTTCTCTGACCCCTTGTCTGACCCAGTCAGCTGGGAACAGGTCTGGCTAGGAGGGAGAAAGGGAAGCCTTACAAGCTACACAATTGCTAATTTCAAGAATCCTCCAAAGTTCTCTTTGATCCCTTGAGAGGATCTCAATGAATATGCACATTTATTTTACCCATTTTTTGAAAAGTTTATTTTGCAGATCAGAATATATCTTATGATCCCATTTTTGCCTGGGGACCCAAGGTAAGGAATTGGAAAATGACCATAAAATGAGAAAAAACAGAGAACCCCAGAATCAACTCCCTTTACTTCACTCGTGCTCATCGAGTTCAGACAATATTTCAAAGTCTGTACATGACATGTGCTCTCCGATCTCTAATCATTATTTTTATTTACTTTGTAAATATTTTTAAAATAATACAGTCATGTCAGATAAATCTGGAAAATCAAATGGGAAGTAATCCCAAACCCCACCTAACATGCTCTACAATTTTCAAATTAGCACACACCCGTCTTTGCCTGCCTCTCCGCACGTTTTATTCAGAGACAGCCATAGGTTATGTTTGACTTTATAACCATTTATTTTTTTATTTTTATTTTTAAAAAATTTTTAGGGGCGTCTGGGTGGCACGGTGGTTAAGCGTCTGCCTTCAGCTCAGGGCATGATCCCGGTGTTGTGGGATCGAGCCCCACGTCAGGCTCCTCCGCTATGAGCCTGCTTCTTCCTCTCCCACTCCCCCTGCTTGTGTTCCCTCTCTCGCTGGCTGTCTCTATCTCTGTCGCATAAATAAATAAAATCTTTAAAAAAATTTTTTTTAAAGATTTTATTTATTTATTTATTTATTTATTTATTCATTTATTTATTCATTCATTTATTGACAGAGAGCAAGAGAGCACAAGAAGGCAGGCAGAGGGAGAGGGAGAAGCAGAGGCAAGTTCCCCGCTAAGCAGGGAACCAGATATGGGGCTGGATCCCAGGCCCCCAGGATCATGACCTAAGCCCAGGGCAGACGCTTAACTGACTAAGCCCCCCAGGCGTCCCGATAACCATTTATTTTTTACTTGATGTTACAGTAGATTATAATATAAAAACTTCCCCCCAAAACATAAAAAGACAAAACAAAACAAAAACAAAGCAAACAAAACTTCCTACATAGCTTTAGGGTCCTTTCTTTGCTTGATCATTTCTTCTTTCTAATTGCATGTATACTTACATATAATTTTACCTTAAAGGGACAGCATCCCACATGTTGGGGGATCTTCTACAGCTTACTTTTCTCTTTTCTCCTCCTCCTCCTCTCCTTGTCAAGCTGCTGACCAAGCAACTATCCCCAAATTGAGCTTTCTTACCAACGTGATTTGAATTCTTCCTTACTTTCCTCGGTTCATAAAATATAATCACCCCCACCAGACACACACACACACACACACACACACACACACACAGTCTTTGGCACTGTTTTACAAAAATGGGATCATATTATGGCAATTTCTTTGCATCTTTTCTCCTTGTTCAGTAAAAGCACTAATTCATTCTTTGTGATGGCTTTCTGAAATTCCACGGAGTGGATGTGTCATAAATTATTCAACAACTTCCCTATTCATCGTTATATACCGTGTTTATAATTTTTAACTCTACAAACAAAAACAACATCTTAGATAAACATTTTATGTAGCTGGCCTTATGATGTTGGTACTTTTATTTCTATGGTAAATATTCCCATGAGTGGGATTGCAATTTATTTTACTTTTTAGTAGACTTTGCCAGATTGCTTTCCCCCAAAGGCTATAAATACTCACATTTCCACCAGCAAATGGGACAGTGTGCTCTTCTCTCTTGCCTGCTAGCAGAAGGCTCTTCCTCAAGCCTGGCATTATGGATGTAAGTCATATATCACTGTTAATTTAACTTCCAATTTTCCCACTACTACTGAACTTGAATGTCCTTTCATATATATACCAAACGTTTGGGGTTGCTTTCCAGCGAACTGCTTCTTTATACCCAGGTCCACGTTTCTTTTGGGTTGTAGGTCTTTTTCTCGTCAATTTGTAAGAGTTCTTTGTATGATATCATTTTTATTTTGCCAGATTTCAAATCAGATTTCTTTTTTTTTTAAGGTTTTATTTATTTATTTGACAGAGAGAGACAGCCAGCAAGAGAGGAACACAAGCAGGGGGAGTGGGAGAGGAAGAAGCAGGCTCCCAGCGGAGGAGCCTGATGTGGGGCTCAATCCCAGGACCCCAGGACCACGCCCTGAGCCGGAGGCAGACACCCAACGACTGAACCACCCAGGCGCCCCTCAAATCAGATTTCAAATGCAATTTCTGTTTACCTNAGGACCACGCCCTGAGCCGAAGGCAGACACCCAACGACTGAACCACCCAGGCGCCCCTCAAATCAGATTTCAAATGCAATTTCTGTTTACCTATATTCTATCATTTCCTACATAAAAGTTAAGCTTTTGTGTAAATATATCTATCTTTCCTTAACAGATTCTGGATTTCCTGCTTTGGTTAATAAGGTACTCTAAATTTTGCATGTGATCTTTCAGATTTTTTCTGAAGGTTTTTACAGTTACATGTTTGCATTTCAATCTTCTTCTATCTGGAATTGAGACTTTCATACAATTTGAAACAGGGCACAATTTTGTTTTCTTTCAGACAGATAGGAATTTATGATAGCACATTGACTAACCAAAAGGTTTTCCCACAGAATTAAAATATCACACTTGTATTCTTACAGTCTTATATATTCTTGGGTGTCCTTCTAGTTTAACTATATTGTTTCACTGATCTATGTTTCTATCCCAAAAGCATTGACATATTTATTTGATCAGTTTATATAGTTCTGCAATTCCTTTCCCTCTTTACACAATGAAAACAAAACAAAGCAAAAACTTCTCTACCTGTCTGTTGGCATTTATTTTCCCATTTAAACATTTATGTAACTCCAGGTCATAATTTTAAAAAACACTGTTAGGGTTTGCATTGCTTTGGATATAGTTTCAGATGTTATAATAAAGACCCAGAGTGAGAGTGGCTTAAACAGATAGTAGTTTTGATTTTGTTTGTATCTTTCTTACAAAAAATGCCAAATATAAGCAGTCCAGGACTGAGGTGTCAGTTTCATGGTAACAGAGAGCCAGGTTCTTTCCATCTTTTGTCCAGCCGTTTGTGGGGATGGCGGTCTGCTCGTCTGCACTCCAGTAACAAAGGGAAAAGGAGCAAGGAAAGGTCAAGCTGCCCTCCTTCCCCCCAGCACTGTGTACACTTGAAGAGTAGAGGTTGCACATACAACTCGTCTGCACCTCACTGGTCTGAGCCTGATCATGTGACAGCACCCAGTTGCAAGGGACACAGAAGAAGCTGGCTGTGTTGTCGTGATTTATAACAAGAAATATGTATTNATGTTGTGATTTACAACAAGAAATATGTATTTGGTCTTTGCCCCCAGTCCCTAAACACAGGCTTCTGAACTCCTTATAAATTCCGAAGTGATAAAAGCACCAGGAACATCTTTCGTTCTATTGAGGTCATTCTGGGTGGGCTCCTGGATGCCTCCTGGATGAGGCTGGTCACCAGAAAGACGAAGGAGAAGTTTGGAATTTTCAGACCCACCCCCCACTTCTCTAGCGAGAAAAGAGGGGCTGGAAATGGGGTTAAAGATTGTCCATGCCTATGTGAGTAAGGATCCATTAATTCCAATAGTATGGGGTTCGGAGAGCTGCCAGATTGGTGAACACATCCACGTGGTGGGAGAGTGATGCACCCCCAACTCCATGAGGACGGAAGCTTTTGCACTTGGGACCCTCCCAGACCTCCCCTATGTGTCTCCTCATCTGTCTCCTTTATCGTATCCCATAATACGCCAGTGAGCATCAGTCAGTCTTTCCCTGAGTTCTGTGAGCTGTTCTAGCAAATGATTGAATCCAAGGGGACAGAGATGAGGGGGATCTCCAATTTGTAGCCAAGTTGGACAGAAGTTGTTGGTAATTCAGGTACCTATGTACTACTTGCGATTGGCATCAGAAGGCGGATAATGTCAGAATTGAGTTAAATTGTAAAAAATCCAGTTGGTGATGCAGACTTGCTTGGTGTTTGGAAAAACCCACACGTTTGGTGAAGTGTTCTGTGTGAAAGAAAAGGGAGAAAGACACAGGAGGACAACCGAAGGCTTTTCTCATAGACGGGCAACCACAGTTTAATGACAAATAGCAACGTTCTTATGGAGAAAGGGAGAAAGGACATTGGAGGACAAAAAATTCTCTACCATGGGATTCTAGTTGGAATTGCATTAACTGTGTAGCATACAAGTGGAAAGCTAAGCATTTTATTAAGTTAAACTTTCTAATCCAAAGAGTTTATGCCTTCTCATTGTTCAGCATTTATCTCCTTCAATATGCTTTTTTATTATTTTCTTTATTGAGGACCCCTACGCTTCATATTTTTCCTCTCGATTTATTGATGTTATGAATTATGTTGATCAATCAATTTTGTAGTATTGAAGCATCTTTGAAATACATGAATAAATCTAAATTGGCCATAGTGTATTAGTCTCTGGAAAAGTCATAATTACTGAGCTATATTTGCTATATTTTTAGTTTATAATTTTTAGCCATGCATAATATTGATTGAGATTTTTAAAATATTGGTTGATGTTTTAAAAAATAATCATTTTCACCAGAATTTGGTATTAAAATTATGCTAGCTTCATAATCTTAGTCATGAGGGACTTTCCGTCTTTTTATATGGCTTAGAATTGACAGTTTAAAGAACAATGAAACCTGGACCTTAAAGATTAGATGAAGCTCACCTGCGAAATCATCTGGACATGGGAACTTATTTTTTTTTAAAGATTTTATTTATTTATTTGAGAGAGAGACAGATAGCGACAAGCTATCTTGTGAGAGAGCACAAGCAGGGAGGAGAGGGAAAAGAAGGCTCCCCACTGAGCAGGGAGCCCAACGTGGGGCTCGATCCCAGGACCCTGGGATCATGACCTGAGCTGAAGTCAGATAGTAAACCGACTGAGCCACCCAGGTGCCCCTGGACATGGGAACTTTTATATTAATAGCTTTTTACATACCTTTTTAAGCCTTTTGTGGTAATTACTCTGTGTACATTCTCGACTTTACCTTTGGTCAATTTTGTCAACTTATGTTTTGTTATAGTGTTATGCATTTCCTCTAGAGAAACACATTTATTACCAAGAGGCTGTAGACGGTAGTTATTTTAAATTTCTTCTGTGTCTCTATGTTATTTCTTCTGTATATCTATGGTTATGTCTCCTACCCTATTTCTAATCATACATATTTTTCAGTCTTTTTTATTTCAACTTGTATTTTAATTTTTTTAAGTCATAATTAAACTCATAAAGGATTTGTTCAGTATAATGGTATCTTCACAAAACTAGTCTTTAGATGCATTTATCTCTCCTCCTATTGTTTGTTTCTTTCTTATTACTTTTTTCACTTTCATTGTTCCTAATTGCCTATTCATATTTTCTTTTGGTTTACTTTATTGTTGTTTCTCTAACCTTCTGTGATACAGACTAAGTTTCATTATTTTTAGTCTTTCTTTTTAGATAAAAACATGGAACTTTCTAGATTTCCTTCTGAGCACAACTTACATTTTCAGTTTGGATCGCCTCTTTGTTCNCATGGAACTTTCTAGATTTCCTTCTGAGCACAACTTACATTTTCAGTTTGGATCGCCTCTTTGTTCCCAAGTTTGTCTGAGGCTGTATTTCTTAATTTCTGTGTCCTAATTTTATCACTTTCTATGATTCATCTAACTCCATTTGATGATGATAGAAACACAGACTTTAGAATCTCTCCTTTCTTTGTTCCATCAACTTGGAAAATAATTTTTTATTATTTACTTGAGGGGTTATGGATTCATAAATTCCTTTATGTTCTCAATTTTTGTCTGTTACATATGACTGATTCTGAAAGGGTTGTATTAAAATCTCCCACTACTATTACCTTGTTATATAATTCCTCTGTTTCTAATAGGTTTTGCTTCATGTATTTAGCTGCTCTTTTTTGTATGTTCCCAGGGCTTTATGAGTTGTCCTGTTTGTCTGTGTTGTCTGAGACACAGGCACCCAGATAGGGTTAAAGATGGATGCATTTCATCAGAGGAGCAGCCTGTGAGAGAGAATGGGGAGGGACCTGGGAGGGCTGGAAGAGGCATCAGACCCTGAGTAAAGGAGAAAGTGAAGCAAAGTTGAGTTGAAGTGGTCTACACTGCCCTGAAATCTAAGAAAAGTTCAGGAAACCCTTGAGCCAAAGTTGTCTGTCAGAGGAATCCTGTGTCATCAACAATGAGCCTACCTGGGTACCCCGTTTTCCCATTGCCTGGGAACAGCTTGGAGGAAAGCTGGCCTCACCACACCTGCTATGATGGATTTTGGAAGGCAGCAGCCGATGTTCGGGGTCAATTATGCTCCCTCTAGTTGGAGGTCAGCTAGGTGTATTCTGAGGACAATCATTTTCATGCATCTCCTTCAAAAAGAACCACATTCAACTTTTATTAACTGAGTGATTTAGCATTTTCCAAACCTATTAGATAATGGAAACTTCTTTTGTTTTTTTCCTACAGAAGCCCTGGAGCATACTCTGGGAAATGCTCTTCTAGCTGCATGTCCTTAGGCATTGTCCTTGGTCATGTCTAAAATACTGTAACAATGATATCTGTGAAGACAGACAGAGAAAGCTTTTGGATCAAGTTTGCAGCTGATACAGAGCAAAATGGAAAACAAATTCAATAGATTTATAGACATTCCTCTTCCTATGTACCAAGTCAGTTCTAAAAGGCATTTTGAAAGCTATTTGCTCATAAATCCAAAGTAGGGAGGCTGTCTTAAGTTTAAAATCCCTGGATACGTGCCCACCAAAATGGGCATGGGTCATGACTCTGACGCAGTAAGATGAGGCACATATTTTTCTAGCTGATACTTGTGTTACTATCTGAAGTTTTCAAGGCAGTTCATTCCCATCCCATCCCCTTAGGATCTTTGAATGTGTTTCTGTTAACTCCTTAGATGCCATGAAACCCCACATACATCTGCCACTCCTCACCTTGATCTCATGCAGACTCAAATGACAGTCAGCCCCCTCAACCGTTCATGGCTTATGACAGAAGTTTCCTTGGCAGTAACGTCCCTCGCTTTCCCTTCACGTTCTTTAACTCTTAGGTTTAGATTGTTTAGTCTAATAAACTAAGGCCCAGAGAGTCTACAGAGAAGACTAATAACACCTAATACTGAGGTTGATCTTTCAACCACATAAATCTCTCTTGCCTGTTATTCAAGACGGCATAGGCCTGGACCTTCTCATTCTTTGCTGATTCACATTTTATCCAAAAGGATAATTTCTACTGTCAAATGATTTATCTCAGTGGTATGGGCCGCATATGCAATTTCCTTATGGCTTTCAATTTGTAAAAGCCTCTTCCTCTCTTTTCCTTGTAATTGTCAGTCTCTGGTATGAACACTTATAATATTTTCTCCATGAGACTTTTCAAATATCATGGGATTAATGTTGTTCTTCAACAGCTCGATAGCAAACACAGACTAATGAAAAGTGTAATGGCTGAGTTTGCAGAAGCACTATGATGGACACCTGAAATGAATAGGATATTGTATGTCAATTGTACTTCAAAAAAAGGAAAATTTTTAAGAAAATTAAAAATAGAATAAAATAAGATGAGTATGCAAACCATTAATATCACCTGTTGGGGGCAGTGGGACCTGAAATAATTTGTTCTGGAAGAAAGCTTCCAATGTCTCTAGAAATGTATTGGTAGAAAACTCGTAGAGATGATTCTATATTAATCTATATAGCTAAAGGGAGTATATGGGCAATGCTACATATGGCTGTCTGTTCCCTCTGGAAGACAGATCATTTAAAATACAAACAGGTGGGAAAATGGCAGCTATGGACTTCAGATAACAAACCAATCCTCCCCCAAAGTCTCCTTTAAATCCACTTTCAACTGTCATTCCTGGCTCATTGCTAACCTGGGTTTTATTTCTTACTTAGTTCAGGTGGCTTTAGCCCTTAACTGAAAGGTCTCAATCCTCTACTGATAATCTGACATTGATATGTATAGTTCTTGGCTTCTTTCTTGTGTACAAATAATAAGTCCTAACCTCAATCAAGTTGACGATATATTGCTTGAGGTCTGGGATTCCTTTTACTACAAGGCTAGAATTTCATTAAAAGAGAAAAACTTAGGGTGCCTGGGTGGCTCAATCAATTGAGCGGCTGGCTCTTGGTTTCTGCTCGGGTCATGATCTTGGGGACATGGGATCAAGCCCTGAGTCGGGTTCTGCACTCAGCATGGAGACTGCTGGAGATTGTCTCTCTCCCTCTGCCCCTCCGCCTGCTCACACACTCTCCCTTTCTCTCTCTCTCTCAAATAAATAAATAAATCTTTAAAAAGAGAGAGAGGGAGAATAAACTTAACCCAGGCACCTGGTCTTCCAAGACTTGGCATTTGGTTGGGTGGTTTTTAGACGCCTTCTCAAGTACCTGTTGGGGTTCTCACAGGTACTCTGTATACTTGAGTAGTGGTTCAAATCTCCTATAGAAGAAATGAAACTAATCTCTAGTCTTCTTATATATGAATCAATCAAAAAGGCCAGAGGCTTAAATTATTTCCAAACTTAGCATCCATTTTTTTTTTAACCACTGCTGGGATCCTTTGGCCCCCATCTGTTGCTAGAGGCCCACCCCAGTATCTATGATATATCTTTATTCTAGTCAGGACAAAAGTGTGTACCTCCATTCCCACAACATTCCCATACTGTGGGACTCAGCATCTATTCCCTCAGTGTGGTCCTTTGAGCTCATGTGTCTGTTATGATATCTGGGCCCCAGCACTATTACCATGACTCCAGTTATGCCTTTTACCACTTCTATAAATAACCCTGTAGAGATGATGTAAAGTAATGTCAAGAGTACCTGATTGGGGGGTGCCTGGGTGGCACAGTCATTAAGCGACTGCCTTTAGCTCAGGGCATGATCCCAGTGTCCTGGGATCAAGCCCCACATCAGGCTCCTCTGCTGAAGTCTGCTTCTTCCTCTCCCAATACCCCTGCTTGTGTTCCCTCTCTCGCTGGCTGTCTCTCTCTGTCAAATTAATAAATAAAATCTTAAAAAAAGAAAAAAGAGTACCTGATTGGATCATAGGACACAACAAATAAAGTGAAAAGGCAGCCTATGGAATGGGAGAAAAATATTGGCAAATCATATATCTTATGAGGGGTTAACATCCAGGAAATATAAGTATAACCCAACAACCAAAGAGCAAACAACCCAATTAAAAAATGGACAAAAAACATGGATAAACTTTTTTTAATAGATTTTATTTTTTTATTTGACAGAGAGTGAGAGAGACAGCAAGAGAAGGAACACAAGCAGGAGCAGTGGGAGAGAGAGAAGCATGCTTCCTGCAGAGCAAGGAGCCCAATGTGGGACTTGATCTCAGGACCCTGGGATCATGACCTGAGCCAAAGAGGTAGATGCTTAATGGCTGAGCTACCCAGATGCCCTTGGATAAACATGTTTCTGGGGAAGATATACAAATGGCCAACAAGCACATGAAGAGATACTCAATACTACTAATCATTAGGGACATGCAAATCAAAGCCAGAATGAGAAAGCATCTCACACCAATTATGATGGCTATCAAAAAAAAACAGACAATAACAAGCGTTGACAAGGACATGGAGAAATTAGAACCCTTGTTGGGAATATAAAATGGGATAGTTGCTATGGAAAACAATACAGCAATTCCTCACACACACACAAAAATAAATAAATAAAAATAGAACTATCACATGATCCAGTAATTCCACTTCTGGATATATACCCAAAAGGATTGAAAGCAAGGACTCAAAGAGATATTGTTACATCCATATTCATAGCAGCATGATTCACAAGAGCCAAAAGGTGGAAGTAACTCAAGTGTCCATTGATAGATGAATGCATAAACACCATGCAGTATATACACATGATTGAATATTATTCAACCTTAAAAGGCAATGAAGTTCTGACATAGACTACAACATGGATGGACTTGGAAGATATTATGCAAAGGGAAATAAGCCAATCACATGAAGGAACATACTTTATGAGTCCACTCACATGAGGCACCTAGAGTAATCGAATTCATAGAGATAGAAAACAGAGTAATGGTTGTGAGGGGCTGGAGGAAGAAGACAAAGAGAAGTAGTCTAATTGGTAGAGTTTCAGTTTTGCAGGGTGAATAGAGTTCTGGAGGTTGGTTGCACAACAATGTGAATATACTTAACACAACTAACTTTACACTTAAAAATGGTTAAGATGAAAAATTGGTTCAAAAGACCCAAGTAGATATCCTGGCTCCGGTTTTATCGTGCATATCACTAACTTCTTAGAAATGTAATGGTCTTGCTGTATAATGGGAAGACTCATTTATTTCTACTTATGTCCCAGGAACATCGAAAGAGTTAGATGAGATAGTTCATGGAAAATTACCTTGTAAACAATAAAAAGATTATTTTCATGAAAGATGCCAGTAATAAAGTGTGAAAAGTTGGGGATACTTAGATTGTCTCTAAGAAGCCAATGAATGAAGAATTTGAAAGAAGTTTATAGAGTTAAAAGAATCCCAGGAACCTGATGTATTGGCTCGGATATACATTTCAAGTCAAAATATTTCACTGAGGACTTATGATATATCAGGCATGTCCTGGATACAGGATGCAAGGATAGCCCCCTATCTTTGCTGAGCATATTGAAATCAAACATCCATAAAGCACTGGATTGAGGAGGGACTACAGAGAGCTGTGAAAGAGCTTGAGCATCCTGAACAAGGCAGGGTTCTTAAAGAAATGACATCTGATCTGAGGTCTGAATGTTGAGTAAAACTTCTCCAGGCCAAGAGGAAGCAAAATGTGTTCTAGGTCAAAGAGACAAGTTGTGAAAACTATGAAGGTAAGAGAAAGCCTGATGTGTTTGAGGAGCTATAAGAAAGTCCTCCAAGGTGTTTGGGAGGAGAGAAGCTAAGAGTTAACAGAAACCAGATTATACATGGACTCACAAGCCATCTAAAGGCATTACCATTTAATCCAAAGTGCAATAAGATGCTGTCAAGGAATTTTAAGTAGGTAGTGAGATCAACTGATATTTGGTTTGTGAAGACCTCTTGGGTCATAGAGTAGAAGAGTGTGTTGGGGTGGGCAGGGGAGGAGGAGCCCAGATATAGAAGTGTCCTACAACAATGCCATCCAAGTGACATTTCGGAGTAAGACTTGACAAGACATAGAGAAGTCGTCGAGGAAGGCGACAGGATGTCAGAGTAATGGCTCGGGCAACTGTGAAGATGGTGGCATCCATCCTGGAGGGAAAGAACACAAAGAAGTGTGTTCAGTTTGGGATATGTTGAATTTGACATCCCTGAAGGGTGTGCACATGGCATGTCTGAGTCAGTTGAACGCACAGGTTTGCTATCGGGATGGAGATTAGAGCCAGAGAGGTAGATGTGGAAGTCATTAGCGTAGGGAGGGTGGTGGAAGCCATGAATGCATAAAAACACCACNTGTGTTCCCTCTCTTGCTGGCTGTCTCTCTCTGTCAAATTAATAAATAAAATCTTAAAAAAAGAAAAAAGAGTACCTGATTGGATCATAGGACACAACAAATAAAGTGAAAAGGCAGCCTATGGAATGGGAGAAAAATATTGGCAAATCATATATCTTATAAGGGGTTAACATCCAGGAAATATAAGTATAACCCAACAACCAAAGAGCAAACAACCCAATTAAAAAATGGACAAAAAACATGGATAAACTTTTTTTAATAGATTTTATTTTTTTATTTGACAGAGAGTGAGAGAGACAGCAAGAGAAGGAACACAAGCAGGAGCAGTGGGAGAGAGAGAAGCATGCTTCCTGCAGAGCAAGGAGCCCAATGTGGGACTTGATCTCAGGACCCTGGGATCATGACCTGAGCCAAAGAGGTAGATGCTTAATGGCTGAGCTACCCAGATGCCCTTGGATAAACATGTTTCTGGGGAAGATATACAAATGGCCAACAAGCACATGAAGAGATACTCAATACTACTAATCATTAGGGACATGCAAATCAAAGCCAGAATGAGAAAGCATCTCACACCAATTATGATGGCTATCAAAAAAAAACAGACAATAACAAGCGTTGACAAGGACATGGAGAAATTAGAACCCTTGTTGGGAATATAAAATGGGATAGTTGCTATGGAAAACAATACAGCAATTCCTCACACACACACAAAAATAAATAAATAAAAATAGAACTATCACATGATCCAGTAATTCCACTTCTGGATATATANGGAAAAATATTGGCAAATCATATATCTTATAAGGGGTTAACATCCAGGAAATATAAGTATAACCCAACAACCAAAGAGCAAAAAACCCAATTAAAAAATGGACAAAAAACATGGATAAACTTTTTTTTATAGATTTTATTTTTTTATTTGACAGAGAGTGAGAGAGACAGCAAGAGAAGGAACACAAGCAGGAGCAGTGGGAGAGAGAGAAGCAGGCTTCCTGCAGAGCAAGGAGCCCAATGTGGGACTTGATCTCAGGACCCTGGGATCATGACCTGAGCCAAAGAGGTAGATGCTTAATGGCTGAGCTACCCAGATGCCCTTGGATAAACATGTTTCTGGGGAAGATATACAAATGGCCAACAAGCACATGAAGAGATACTCAATACTACTAATCATTAGGGACATGCAAATCAAAGCCAGAATGAGAAAGCATCTCACACCAATTATGATGGCTATCAAAAAAAAACAGACAATAACAAGCGTTGACAAGGACATGGAGAAATTAGAACCCTTGTTGGGAATATAAAATGGGATAGTTGCTATGGAAAACAATACAGCAATTCCTCACACACACACAAAAATAAATAAATAAAAATAGAACTATCACATGATCCAGTAATTCCACTTCTGGATATATACCCAAAAGGATTGAAAGCAGGGACTCAAAGAGATATTGTTACATCCATATTCATAGCAGCATGATTCACAAGAGCCAAAAGGTGGAAGTAACTCAAGTGTCCATTGATAGATGAATGCATAAACACCATGCAGTATATACACATGATTGAATATTATTCAACCTTAAAAGGCAATGAAGTTCTGACATAGACTACAACATGGATGGACTTGGAAGATATTATGCAAAGGGAAATAAGCCAATCACATGAAGGAACATACTTTATGAGTCCACTCACATGAGGCACCTAGAGTAATCGAATTCATAGAGATAGAAAACAGAGTAATGGTTGTGAGGGGCTGGAGGAAGAAGACAAAGAGAAGTAGTCTAATTGGTAGAGTTTCAGTTTTGCAGGGTGAATAGAGTTCTGGAGGTTGGTTGCACAACAATGTGAATATACTTAACACAACTAACTTTACACTTAAAAATGGTTAAGATGAAAAATTGGTTCAAAAGACCCAAGTAGATATCCTGGCTCCGGTTTTATCGTGCATATCACTAACTTCTTAGAAATGTAATGGTCTTGCTGTATAATGGGAAGACTCATTTATTTCTACTTATGTCCCAGGAACATCAAAAGAGTTAGATGAGATAGTTCATGGAAAATTACCTTGTAAACAATAAAAAGATTATTTTCATGAAAGATGCCAGTAATAAAGTGTGAAAAGTTGGGGATACTTAGATTGTCTCTAAGAAGCCAATGAATGAAGAATTTGAAAGAAGTTTATAGAGTTAAAAGAATCCCAGGAACCTGATGTATTGGCTCGGATATACATTTCAAGTCAAAATATTTCACTGAGGACTTATGATATATCAGGCATGTCCTGGATACAGGATGCAAGGATAGCCCCCTATCTTTGCTGAGCATATTGAAATCAAACATCCATAAAGCACTGGATTGAGGAGGGACTACAGAGAGCTGTGAAAGAGCTTGAGCATCCTGAACAAGGCAGGGTTCTTAAAGAAATGACATCTGATCTGAGGTCTGAATGTTGAGTAAAACTTCTCCAGGCCAAGAGGAAGCAAAATGTGTTCTAGGTCAAAGAGACAAGTTGTGAAAACTATGAAGGTAAGAGAAAGCCTGATGTGTTTGAGGAGCTATAAGAAAGTCCTCCAAGGTGTTTGGGAGGAGAGAAGCTAAGAGTTAACAGAAACCAGATTATACATGGACTCACAAGCCATCTAAAGGCATTACCATTTAATCCAAAGTGCAATAAGATGCTGTCAAGGAATTTTAAGTAGGTAGTGAGATCAACTGATATTTGGTTTGTGAAGACCTCTTGGGTCATAGAGTAGAAGAGTGTGTTGGGGTGGGCAGGGGAGGAGGAGCCCAGATATAGAAGTGTCCTACAACAATGCCATCCAAGTGACATTTCGGAGTAAGACTTGACAAGACATAGAGAAGTCGTCGAGGAAGGCGACAGGATGTCAGAGTAATGGCTCGGGCAACTGTGAAGATGGTGGCATCCATCCTGGAGGGAAAGAACACAAAGAAGTGTGTTCAGTTTGGGATATGTTGAATTTGACATCCCTGAAGGGTGTGCACATGGCATGTCTGAGTCAGTTGAACGCACAGGTTTGCTATCGGGATGGAGATTAGAGCCAGAGAGGTAGATGTGGAAGTCATTAGCGTAGGGAGGGTGGTGGAAGCCATGAATGCATAAAAACACCACGTAGAAGTGCAGGTGATACAGGAAGATGAAAAAAGAGGTGTGTTATATGGAAACTGTTTAATGGAAGTCAAAATGTACATAACCACTCGTAAGTGATAACAAAATATGTATAAAAGAGAATGAATGAGAAACAGTAAAAATATTGGGGAAGGAAAAGGCATGTTTCCTTAAAAAGGCAGGTGCAATTAGTTCTTACTGTTGTTACTGGGGAGGAAATGCCATATATTCAATGTAAAGTAGGAAATGAAGGGGGAAATTTAAACAGTACGGTAATGGAAAATGTTAAATAAGATGGCAGAAATATGTTCTAATGTTAGAGTGAATGTAAATGAATTTAAAACACCCATAAAGACTGACTTCAGATTTTAAAAATAAGTTATAGATGCCAATATTTGTTAGCAACACACAAACTTGAAATAAAAGCAAAAGAAATATCTGAAACAAAGATTTTATCTTTTACTATAGCTTCTTATCGCTATATGACTTACCATGTGCCAGGCACTGTTCTAAGCACTTCACAATTAACTCCTTTAATCCTTATCACAATATTATGAGGTAGTTACTATTGGCAGCCCCATTTAATGGATGAGGGAATTGAAGCGTAGAGGCTAAATAATCAATCTAAGATCAAACAACTAGTAAGTGTCACTACTGGGATTTGAACCAGGCGCTAGAACCACAATTGAGAAAGATATACAAATACGAATTGAAAGGAAGCAGGTGTTCAAATGTTAACATCTGACAAAACAGAATTCAAGACAAAAAAAAATATACTGGTCAAAAACATACATCAGATACTGGTGAAAAGAAAAACAATTGTATTGGGTAATTTTTAACATACTCATTTCAAATTCACAGATCAAACAAAGGAAATAAATAAATATATAAAGATTTGTTTAAATATCACTTTCTCAGAGAGGTCTTCCTGACCCAACATTTATGAATTAACTTTTGTCACACATGCCCTAAGTTCTCTATCACCCTTAGTCTACTTTATTTTTCTCCAAAGCATTTACCACTGCTGCATGTGTGTATGTGTAACATACAATGTGTCATGGTTTACTTATTTATTATCACCCCCACCAGAATATAAGATCCATGAAAGGCAAGAATTTTGTTTTGTTTATCACTGTATTTCATGCCTAGAACAGTGTCTAGTAAATACCAGGTATTGAATATTCGTTGAAAAAAAATTACAAAAGAATCTAAATGATATGATCAATAAGATTGAAGCACCGTGTATATAGCTTACTCTGTGCACTTATCCCTAGCCAATGGATCTAGAATACAAGCTCTTTTGAGTGAAAATGGAATAATCACAAGAATTGACTGCACAGGAGTGCCTGGGTGGCTCAGTTGGTTAAGTGTCTGCCTTTGGCTCAGGTCATGATCCCCGGGTCCTAGGATCAAGGCCCATGTCAAGCTCTCTGCTCAGCGGGAGTCTGCTTCTCCCTCTCGCTCTCACTCTGTTCTCTCTCTCTCTCTTTCTCTTAAATAAATAAATAAAATCTTAAAAAAACAGAATCAATTACTCATTAAGCCATAATGAAGAGTCCAATAAATTCTAAAGAAAATATCATAAGATAATATTTTCTAAAAGTAGTATAACAATAAATAATAATAATTAATAATTTAATAATTATTATTAATAATTACAAAATAATATCTAGAAATCTAACATACTAAAAATTACTAAAATAATAAACTGAATATTTAAACTCTTTTTTAAAAGATTTATTTATTCATTGATAGAGAGAGAGAGTGAGTTGGGGGGAGGGGCAGAGGGAGAGAATCTTTCCCGCAGACTCGCCACTAAGCAAGAGACTGGACGGGGCTCGATCCTACAACCCATGAGATCATGACCTGAGCCAAAACCAAGAGCCCAATGCTAAACCAACTGAGCCACGCAAGCACCCCTAAACTGAATATTTAAAGAGTTCATCTAAATAACTAAAAAACCTGAATGAAATAAAAAACAAATTAGTAACCAACTCATAAGTAATTACACTATACTAACAAACTTAACTGAATGAAAAGAACTAAATGAATAAAACCAAGTGACTTCACCAATAAGTAAATTAAGTATCTACACTGAATTATACAAATAAAACTAAATAGAATATTACCAAAACCCTTGAGACAAAGATAATCATAAGAAATGCTATAATACCTAGAAATTGAATGATGAGTTATTTACTTGTCAAAACTAAGGGAACATAATAAAAGCATATCTAGTGAGAATTTTATAATTTTAATATATTTATCAGAAGAAAATGAAATTAAAAAAGCAAGTGAACCCAACTTTCAATTCAAGAATTTCAAAAAAGAATACCAGAACAAAGAAATGAAAAAAAAATATTAAAGGTAAAGGACAGAATAGAATTCAATTCTGTTTCCACTTATGAAGAAATTTAATATTATTTGAGGAGACTATAATAAAGATGATATTACAAAACCTAAAGCAACTTTAAAAAAGTAAAATAAAACTTACATTCAATGAACCAATAGTGGAATGATCATAATGAATAATGGACAATGAAAATATATACTCCATTAATCCAAGAGAATAATGGACAATGATAATATATACTCCATTAATCCAAGAGAAGGCAAGAAAGAATTAAAAGAAACAAAGAGAGATTAGTCAACTAGTAAACAACCAGCAAACACTGGAATTTTGGTGTCTTCCGTCAAAACTTTGGTTTTCTGCTTTATCATCTGGTAGTAAAACTCACTTGTCAACAGATCCTCTCTACACATGCAGAGCTTACTTTACCTTTTTAATTCCTCTCTCTGTTTTTTCTTTCTTTTCTTTTTTTAAAAATTTATTTATTTATTTATTTTAAGTTCCATGATTTATTAGTTGGGTATAACACCAGTGCTCCATGCAATACGTGCCCTCCTCAACACCCATCACCAGCCCATCCCATCCCCCCCCCCGAAGCCCTCAGTTTGTTTCCCAGAGTCCATAGTCTCTCACTGTTCCTTCCCCCTTCTGTTTCCCCCCCTTTCTTCTTCCCTAATTCCTCTCTCTGAAATCTAAAGATCAGTAAAAAGAGAAATAAAATGGAGGCTTCATCCAGGAGATCTAATATCTGACTAGTAGACATTCCAAAAAGAGAAAAATGGAAAGTGGAGAAGAAAGTATCATAGAAATAATACAAGTTCTCAAATAGAAGCATGTGAGTTTCTAGATCAAAAGGTAACTATACGGTATAATGAATAGAATTTAAAAAGGACCATTCCATGACATACCAGTGTAGAATTCAGGGATGAACGATATCCTAAAATCTTCACAAAACAAAAGAAAACATCAAACTCAGGTCACATATAAGTTATTGAATATCAGAATGGCATGGATTTCTTCAAAAGAATATAGGAAACTTGAAGACAATTAAATAATATCACCAAAATTCTAAGAGAAAGTACTTCTTAAGCAATAATCCTATAGCCAGCCAAACTATCAATCAAATGAATAGAATAAAAATATTTTCCAAAACTCAAACTCTCAAAAAAGTTATCTCCATTTGCTCTCATTATTGCTCCAGAAGCTAAATAGTTCCACTAGGACTAAACCAAAGAAAAAGTAAGATTTGTCATTTAGGAATCAGGGATCCAGCACAGGAGAGAGGCAAAGGGAATCACAGGATGGTTGTTAAGGAAAGTCTCAGGGTATCTCATAACATAGAAAAATAAGAAAAACAACAACAACAACAACAAAAAGACAGTAATTTAGTTAATTAATTTCATTCATTTAAAAAAGTAAAATAACACTGCTTTACATAATTTAGCTATAAATAATAATGACGTAATCAGATGTAAACCTTCATTATTGATCTGAGCAAAGTAACATTGTAATTGGGTACAGGGACAGTATGGGGTGCGGTGTGTGTGTGCGTGTATGTGCGTATGTGAGCATACTGGGGGCGTGGGGGGCATGAAGGAGAGCAGAATTCCATCTTTTATAATAGAAAGGTAATAGACAATGTCCAAATTTGAACAATGAACATTTTTTTCATTTATGCTTTTTTATTTTATTTTTAAAAATTTCTTTTTATTATGTTCAGTTAGCCAACATATAGTAAGTACATCATTAGTTTTTGATGGAATGGTATTTTAAAATAGCAAGTTATAAACCAGAAGAAACAGCCAAGAGTTAAAAGTCATTCCACCTAGGGAGTGGAAATTAGGAAAGAGAAGCATGATGTGGGGACTGTTTTTTTATTATAAGCCTCAGAGCACTGTTTGCTTCTGGGTTACTTTGATAAAAAAATTAAAATTTAATTACAATGAGATGAAATCATGGGATTGCTGCTAATGAATTATAGTTGCAATCCTAAATCTATCCAAAATGATTCCAACATCCAGAATGAAGAAAATAAAAGAAGCCTTAGCACTCAAGTAATATGGGATATATTCTGGGAGAATGATGAAGTGAGCCTTAAATAAGGACAGCCAGGCAATGCTACAGTGTTCCACACCCACACGGGGTGCTAACCAGTCATTGTGAACATCCTGTTTTCCAAGGAAACATTGGCAGAAAAAACATTGATTTTTCACTATTTTATAAGGAGGTAATTGGCAAAGTTTATGGACTAAAGAGTATATAGAATAGAAGTCTGAAACTGGAAATTTTCCATTTGGATTTGAAGAAAATGGTTGTAGCTAACTGGGATACTTATTCATTCAATAAAGATGTAATGAGCATCTAAGTATAAAGCATGGGCCAGACTCTGGGTGAGGAGGTGCATAAAAGGAATAGGTTCCAGACTCAAGAAACTGAACAATCTGCTAGGGAAGGTATGAGCACATGGAAATTAAATAAGAAGATGTCACATTCTGTGCATCACTTAGGCAGGGTCTTAGGAGCAATTTAGTTTGACGGATACTCTCATATGTTTTGAATGAGGAGGATAGCCACACAGCGGTGCGTTTCTAGATTCCTAACTGTGTTGTAGATTTCAAGGGAAAGAAAATGAGAAAGAATGAAGGTATATTCTGTGAAATCAAACTGGTTTTTTCCAGAACTGCGTTTGCACTGAACAAAGGAGAGAGAAAGCCAATGCCTAAAAACAAAAGAGGAAGAGGGTTGAGAAAGAGAATTTGGGTAAGAATAAGAACCCTGGGACCTAAGGCTGCTAAACCAAGGGTTACAACACATTGGACCAGTTTTAGGAAAGCGATTGGGGGTGGGGGTGTTTGCTGCCATGCTTGTGCATTTTGATATTCACTCCCACTAAGTGTCGCCAAGCAATGTGACCCAACCACGTCCCACCACAATGGACTGCTGCCATCCATACTTTAAAATTTGTATGTCCGACTTTTTGCTTAAAAGAAAGGGTGTTAAGTGGGTGCTTGCCATTTCGCTATTACTTCTGGATTTTTATTACCATAGAACGTCTTATCTGGGTTTTAAGTAATATTTGAGTTGTATTTAGAAAAAAACCTTTTCACTGGTTTTTACTTAAATAAAAATATGAGTTAAATGTGGCTTTCAGCAAAGCAGAGAAGACGATTAAAATGGTAAACACTGAAGATAAAAAAGAAAAGATTAATAATTGGTAAATCAAGGTGACAAACTTTAAAAAGGAAGAAAATGTAACCACACAACAGGGTGGAGAGGAAAGTGTCTTGGAAGGCCCTGGAAACCTGGGAAAATATTTGCTTACCCGAGAGCTGTTGTGGTTTGCGGGGTGAAAAAGATGGTCATGCGAATGGAAGGACTCAAAGGAGGGTGGCAGAACATGGCTCCCGGGATGTCAGATTTGCTGAAAATGCCAGGACATTTCACTCTATTGGAAAAAGATATCTGGCAATTCCTCAGTGAAAGACTCTATTGAACAACAAGTAACAAAATCAACATACATGGAAACTTCAAGAAACAAACGCAGGTAACTTCAAAAATCTCAGCACCGCTGTACATGCCTCTTAAGGATAGTTGAAATTACAGAGTTTTTATTGGAAGTTATGGGCACAGTACCCATCAGTTTATAGAAAGGTGACAATTCAGAAATGAATTCGAAATGGCTAGAATCAGAAAGATAAGAAATAATAAGCACTGGTGAGGATACAGTGGAAAAGGAACGCTCGTGCACTGTTGGTGGAAATGTGAATTGGTGCAGCCATTGTGGAAAACAGTATGGAGGTTCTTCTAAATCCACCACTGAATATTCACCCAAAGAAAACTAAATCGGGTATTCAAAAGATACACGCACCCCTGTGTTTATTGTGCATTATTTATAATTAGCTCAGATGTGGACTCAGCCCAGCAGTCCATCAATAGATAGATGGTAAAGAAGATGTGTTCTACAGACACAGTGGAATATTATGCAGCCATAAAAAGATGAGATCTTGCCATTTGTGACAACATGGATGGACCTAGAGGGCATCATGCTCAGTGGAATAAGTCAGACAGAGAAAGACAGATAACATATGATTTCACTTACATGTGGAACCTGAAAAAGAACACAAATGAATAAACAAAGGGCAGAATCAGACTATAAATACAGGAAACAAACCGATGGTCGGCCAGAGGGGAGGGGTGGAGGGATGGGCAAAATGGGTGAAGGGGAGTGGGAGGTGCAGCCTTGCAGGTATGGAGTGAGGAAGTCATAGGAATAAAAGGCAGAGCATAGGGAATAGAGTCAATATACTGTGACAACGTCATATGGTGACAGTTGGTAACTACACGTGTGGTGAGCCTAGCATAATACATAGACCCATCCAATCACTATGCTGTACACCTGAAACTCAAGTAACGTTGTGTGTCAACCCAACCTCCATTGAAAAAAAAGAACGTAGGGGTGTCTGGGCAGATCAGTCAGTTAAGCATCTGATTCTTGGTTTCAGCTCAGGTCATGATCTCAGGGTCGTGAGATCAAGCTCTGCATTGGGCTCTGTGCTGAACAGGGAGCCTGCTTCTCTTTCCCTCTCTGTCTGCCCCTCCCTCCCCCCCACTTGCTCACTCTCTCTAATGTTAAAAAAAGAATGTAAAGAGGCTCTTTCTTTCTCTCTCTCTCTCTATATATATATATTTACATAGACATATATATATATATATATACAGATAGAGAAATTAGAAAAATAGTGGGCATTTCAATAAGGACAAACAAAGCAACAATAATGGTCTAAGTGAGAAAAACCCTATTGGGAAAGTGGTTTGTGTTACTGTGTTTTGTTTTTCTGTTGTCATGCTTGTAATGCTTTGGCTTCTCTCTGTGGTATATAGAATCTAGGAACAGAAATATGTGGTCATTTGAGTCAATAAAAAATTCATATTGTACTAATGGGGACTGAGTCCCTATTACGAATTGCATCAGGCTGTTATTCATCTGGCCTAAACCACCATTTTATTACTACATGTAAAGCCTGATGGGTTAACAAGCATCTGTTGGGTCCTCTGGGCTCCTCAGCCGAGCGGCCGAGGGAGCTACGATGGGATTTGGCTGTACCAGCAGCTCCATTCCAGCCACAGAGCCCTGACATCAGGCCCACAGTTGGGCTGGGGGTACAGAAGTCTCCATGCAGAGCCCAGAGTAACCATCTTGGGTGAGCTGAGAATAGAAGAGTCATTTTTCAGTTTCCCAATGTGCTCCTTGTTCTGCTTCCAGACAGGGTTACAGGCTCCCTCCACTGCCCCCCACTGCCCCCCAGTGCAGCCCCCAGCCCTGCCTGTCTGGGAGCCCCTGTCCTCTTACAGCCCTAGACACTAATGCAGAGTAGAGCTGTTCCACCCGGGGTCTCTGTCCCCTGGGGTGCACCTGGTCATAGTTACACAACTGTCTTTCCAGAAGAGGTCCCCGATGTTTCCCTCACCTCCCCCCTCCCAACTATGAATTTGGCCAGGAAGTAGGGAAATGCCCTGTGGAACATTTAACTGGACAACCTGCTTGAGTAGATCACAGAGGTCAAGTGATGACTCACGCTTTGGAGCTCACTTCATCCCACCGGGAAAACCCAAGCTCTTTCCCTGAGTCCTCCAAAGTAAACTGTAAAGGTTTAGGACGTCTAAAAATAAATGCTTCCCCAGCACAGAGCTGTCACTAGCAGCGAATTCCCACCTCGCTAAGTTCCTGCCCAGTAACATTCTCTGAATAGACTCTGCCCGCGGCCATCTCCGCAGAGCTGCCATTAGGCCTTGATCTGTGTTTACTGAAGAGACTGCCATAAAACGTCAAGCACCATTTCCAAGGTCAGGGGGTGCTGGTGTGCTGGTCCTGGCTCCGCCCCTGCTTCTTCCAGCCGCTTTTCCCAGCAACAACCATCTGCATCAGCCCCGGTTCTCCCAATCACTAGGGTGCATGTGTCCCATGCCACCCAAGTCAGCTGCCATTGCTCGGCCATCTGTGGCTTTTTTCTCTTGTTTGACTTTGGTTAATGCATTTTTCCCACAGGGAGGTCAGTGGGGGCAGAGTGTCTCAGGACCTAACCAGAACCTAGGTGAGACGCACCTATCCATTCTGCAGCATTAGCTGGTCCAAACCCAGAAGAAGGAGCAGGCTGGGAATAAGTGACTGTCTAGCTAAGCTCCAACCCCCCCCCCAAGGGTAAGGCACCCCCTCCCTCGGCCAGGGTACTCGACTTCCACACACACTGTAGGAACTAGCTCAATACTGAGCAAAATGTGTGCAGTGTAAAGAGGGAATATATATGGAGAGAGAGAGATGTTTTCATATTTGGTTTATTATTCTAATTACTCTGCTACTCTAAATAAATTTCATTGTTACTCTAATTTCAAACAAATTGATTATTTTTTTTAATGTTTATCCTATGGCTCAAGATGCTTGTGGGCTTTTTGAGGAACTGCATTTGACAGTAATCGCTGTGGTCTCATGGAAACCACTGGGGTCCACTTCTCTCTGGGCAGACAAGACTTGAAAATGTTAGGGAGCTCAGCATGGGTCTGGGGTATGAGGCGCATGATCACCAGCGATGTAACTGGTTCCCAGGGCACAGGTGTTGGTATCCCTGGGAGCAGATACCTCCCTTCAGCAGATAGGACGCTGGGAGAGACAATGCCCAGAAAAAGGTAAAGGTTTCAGTTAAACCATGAAAAACCTTGTCCTCCATCTCAGCAGCGTTATTTCCTTTTAGATACCCAAGGAAACAAATTCATCTCCTTCACGTACCATGAATAATTCTTTCAACAGGACGCCGTGTTGATGGATAGTCAATCCAGTTTACTTATTCTGTCCACTCTCATCATTCAGAGCAAACGTGTGTGGAACTGGGTCAACAGACTTTTCATGGCTTTCTTATGCTCTAGAACTGTCAGATCACATTCTGATTGAAGGCAAACACCAAGAGCGACAATGGGTGACAGGCTGGTGATAATTAATGTCCTGAATCTGTGACAGTCCTAAGCCAGAACTTTTTCCGGAGCTCCCCAGGTGCACCAAGCAGCTCCTTCAGCTTCACTCTGAGTCAGTTTCTCTGTGATTCTGTTCCATAAATCCATCTCCCCCGAAGGTCCGTATACTCTTACGTAGACCTTTGATTCTGGAAAGATGTGAGACATCTGCATTAGTTCCTCACCCTCAACTGATTCCTTCCTCCCTTCCTGGCTTGTGGGTATCCGCCACGTCAGTCTCCAGTCATGTTCTCATTCTCCACATCTCCTCCTCTTTAGATAAAGTTGGTTCTCCCAGCAGACGAGGCACCGAATTTTGAATCAGGAAAATTCGGTGTTAGGCGCCAGTTTGCCACTTGCCAGCTAGTGAACCCGGCCAAGTCACTTCACATCTCTGAGTCTTGATTTCCTTGTCTGTAAAATAAAGATCAGAAATACATTCCCGAGAACGCATTAACCCCAATGATGTAATATATGAGAATACCTTTAAAATTATAAAATGATATGCAAATCAGACAGACCAGGATTTTTATAATGCCTGTTTTCTCATGGATCCTTTGCAGTAGCAAAATATCTGTAGTGTCCAGGGTTGGACACTGCACGGGATGTTAGGGATGGGAGAATATTTCTCCTCCTGTGGTTTCCTCCTTCACTTGAACTGCTTCAACTGTTAATTTTATCTTCTTCGATTATATTCATTTTTGTGAGCTATCTCAAATCTTTTGTAGATTGGGAGTAATAAATGATTTAAGAAATAAATAATTAATAAGATAAATACAATTAATTAATTGATGGTATAAGGTACAATCCCTGCTTGTAATAAGTGGTGTATATCATAATGGGAGAACACAGCAATACCTTGAAGGCATCTAACAACATCAGGGACATTTTTTAAAGCCCTGGATAAGTGGGAGAGATGGCAGGTGACAGGGATGGAGGTGTGGGAGATCCTCCGGGGTGGAGGAAGTGGAGGAAGGCTTTGAAGAGCAGCAAACATAAGCCTTGAAGTCAATGAAGAAGAGTGAAGAGTCTTTGGGGCTAGGGAAGAGGATGAGCAAAGTTGCAAACACAGGAGGAGGGAAAGGGTATTCAGGAGCAAGTAAGTCAGCAAAGTGAAGTTCAAGACAGGAAAATGACTTTTCAGAGTCTACGGTCCTCATACAATGGAAGAGATGGGATGCTGGCTCTCACCTAGCAACACATGGCCATTTGCATAATGGGTCACCTGTACAATCCAGGGGTCTTGGGGACAAGCCACCGGAAGCAGCGTTAGCATGCCTGAGTTCCTATGCTAGCTCTGCAAGTTCACAAAACATCTTGGAGCTTCATGTGTTTCTTCTAGAAGGGCAATTCTTAGCATTGGCGTTAACAATGTGTCAGAATGTGGTAGGAGGACTTTGTTACAATTGAGAGCGTATAAAGCTTTGAAATCCTTTTATTTCATTAGGAGTCACTTGTTTCAATATGTCTTGAGTGGAAGGAAGAGGGATAAGTTTCTGGTCAGTAGTGGGGTGACCAGGAGTGCGTACCCTCATGAGAAGTGTTCACCGAAATAACACCACCAGTAGTGTTGTCCCCAAGGGGGGAAATGGTGAGCCTTTTATGCTAGAACCTAGAGCTATGCTTCTATATATTTCCAAGCTCCCCGTAACAAAAAAGTATTAATACGACTCAGTTTGGACTGTACCTAAGGAGGCAGAAAATCTAAAGACACACACTTGCACTTGGAGAATAAATATGTGGCCTGTATTCAGGATATTGGGCCCTCCTTCCACATGGAAGGAGGAAGGAGCAGGAAGCCCTTACTGGTTCCAAGGCTGCCTCTCTCAGGACCTCTGACTTGGCCGGCAGGTGTTCACCTTTGATTCCACATTTGGTTTGTTTAGCTCCAGGTCTGTGATTCCGATGTTCATGCCCCCAAGGTAGGTTGGGTTTGCAGCTTCTCTTCCACCTTCTGCAGGCCGGCTTTGATTCTGCCTTGGGTCCTCTGTTCCAGGTTTTCTTGTTTCCATTCCTGATTTCCCATAGATCCTGAGAAATGCATGGTGTGAATCATCCTCCAAATGATGTTGGGCATTGTTTCAAGGGGTCTTTTTTTAAAAGATTTTACTTATTTATTTGAGAGAGAGTGGGGAGAGGGGCAGAGGGAGAAGGAGAAGCAGACTTCTACTGTCAGGACCCTGAGATCATGACCTGAGAAGAAGGCAGATGCTTAACCAACTGAGCCACCCAGGTGCCCCTCAAGGGACCTTTGATTAGGTGAAGCATCTCATGAGTGATAGGAAAGCCCTTGTCAGTAACCTTTTGCCAGTGTATAGCTGTACATGAATGTTGAGTTTTCTTTGAGAGGAATGCAAGGGCATTGCCAACTGCCCATTACATTGTAAAGGCTTTATAGTGCTAGCGGATTGTTTAGTTGCTCCTGACTTTCTCTTCACTGTTAGGGCCTACCGTGCGCCTGCAGTAAACCCCCAACCCTGACTCACCCAGGCCTGGCCAGCTTCTCTCCCTCTTACCTGCAGATTACGATAAACAACAGCACACTTTATGCAGAAGAAAGATGAGACTTTCAAGTTCACCGGTCAAAATCCAAGTGTAATCATTCTCAAGTGAAGAAACAAAACAAAACAAAACAAAACAAAACAAAACAAAACAAAACCAAAAATGTCTACTATGCCTCTTCATCTTCTAATAGCTGACAAGGTAGAGTAGGTTCTTTGTGGGGTTTCCCCCCTCAGGTGAATTGTGACATTAGTGACATAACATATATAAGTTTAAAGTGGACAATGGGATAATTTTGATACATGTATATATTGCAAAATGATTACCACAGTAATGTTAATTAACACTTCCATCCCCTATATAATTATCATTTTGTGTGTGTGGTGAGAACATTTGAGATCTATTCTCTTGACAACTTTCAAGTACATAATACAACATGGTTAATTATAGCCACTATGTTGTACGTTTAATTATCATCTAGCTAGACGTTTGCACTCTTGGACCAACATCTCCCCATTTCCCCCACACCCCAGAACCCTGGCAGCCACAACTCGACTCTGTATTTCCATGAGTTCGACTTTTCTAGATTCCACGTACAAGTGAGATCATACAGTATTTGTCTTTCTCTGCCTGGCTTATGTTACTCAGCATAATGCCCTCAAGGTCGAACCAGGTGGCTTCAAAAGGCAGGAGTGGGCTCTTTGAAGATGGGATGCTTTACACAATGCATTATGTTGTAAGCTCTCAGCAGGGGCCAAAAGGAGCAAACTTACACAGAAAGCACCATTTTCCTGCAGCGGATTCAGGCAGGAACGGATCTGCTCTGTTAAAGGAATGCTGAGTCACTGGGCAGCTGACCCATTAGCAACCATTAGCCAGCCCACGGTCGTCAGAAAACAAGTACAGTTGTGCAATCTTTTTAGAAGAGAACTTACAAATTAGGGTTGGCAGCCAAACTGACAGATCTAGGACTCTTATTAAACAGACAAGACCTTCTGTCTGCTGACTATTTTGGAGACTCGAACCCAGCAACGTGAATGTTGACACCCCAAAAACTGTTGCTCACCATGGGCAGGTCAAAGAAGACTCCTTTAAATTGATTTCTCTCTCTCTCTCTCTGCTTGTTCCTCATATGAGATTATGTAGTCACACCCAGGCACCAAGCCGAGAGATGGTACTATTTAGTTGTGATTTCATTTGGGGCCCTTAAGAAACAAACTATCTACTCGTAGGACTATTTAAGTCCACGGTGACTCTTCTGTGTCATGTCAAGACATGGGTGGCAATGGGAGACACAGGGCTGGGAGCTTAGCAGAGCACAAATGGCCGGTAGGATAAGAACAGGGTGTCTTTCAATTCAGGAGAAGAAAATGAGAAGCCTAAAGCCAGCCAGGGAGGTACAAGGTGTTAGCCAGTCTTACCGGAATGTGATGTACCCTCCCGGAATCTCTACTTCTCATTCTTCTGACACTGGCTGCCACTTTACTTGATGCCTACTTTTCGTCCCACCTGCAGCCACTGGGCCTAGGTCAGGTTGTATATGAGGATTCCCTGGCTGGGACTTTGCTGGCAATTAGTCAGATTTCTGGCCAGTCCTGCCTCTGCTTTGGGTCTCTATTCCCTCAATGTCTGGTTTCCCCGTCTGGTCACTAAGTCTCTGATGATCTAGCCTGGTACATGACTGGACACCAGTCTAGACCCCAGGTCCTTAATGATAGGGTCTCCTGATGTCTACTTCAGTCTTTCCAAGTGAAGGTATTCTGCTTCTGCCCGGCTCCTGAGTTTCTGTACTGTGAATTCCTGTTCTTTCTGTCACTGTTGGCTGCATGCATATTCATATTCTTGATCATCTGTTCTGAGCCTGACACTGTTCAAAGCAATAGGGATACCGTGGTAAGCTATAAACTACATGGACAAGGTCCATTCTGGCATGGAAATGAATTTATACATTATTGAGGATGGGATGTGGGGTATGGGAGACAGAAAATAAACAAGCAAACAAATTTACATGGGGGTAATTTCAGATCGTGATAAGCATTAGGAAACAAGGAAATGTGGAATAGGATGATTTGAGACAGAGTGACTGGAGTGGGGGTATTGTTTAGATGGGGGGTGGGGGAGGTCAGAGCAGGTCCCACTGAGGAGGCGGCATTCACAGTGAGACTCTGTGAGAAGGAAACCAGCTTTGGGAAGACCTGGAGGCAGAAGGAAGGGCAAGAGTCTGGAGCAGGAATGAGCTTAAGTTGCTTGAGGAAGGTGTGGTCGGGGTAGAGCGTAGGGACAGGAAGGTATTTGACAGGAACGTGATAGCAGGCAAGGTGAGGGCCAGAGCCCGCAGTGTGGGGCCTGGGAGGCCATGGTAAGGAGATTGAATCAAGGTCCACCTGCTGTGGTAGGCCATGCCATGGAGGAATTTTCCGCAGGTAAGTGACATGATTTGATCTGCATGTTTAAAAGATCATTCTGTCTGCTTTAGAGGGTAAGGATTACAGAAGGACAAGAGTGTAGAGAGAATAGTTAGAATCCTCTGTCTAATCTAAGTAAGAAATTCTGGTAGTTTGGTTTGGACTAGAATGGTACAGAGAGATGGAGAAAAGTTAACACAACAGAGATTCATCTTGGAGGTAAAGCCAACAGGTTGAGCCAATGGATTGGATGTGGGTGTAGGGGAGGGAATTTAGGATAATACCCAGACTTTGGGTTAAGTATCTGCATGCATGATAGTACCTTTTACTGAGTTAGATCTGGGGGGAGAGAAATGCCAATGGCAGGCAGTTTCTGGGGCCATGTTTTTTGGTCATTCTTCTTAGACAGCCAAAGGAAGCTATCAGATTGGTGGTGAATCTGCTGTTTGCAGTTCAGTGGAGAAATTAGGAATGGAAATGTGTCAGTACATGGATTGTTTAGGGCTTGACAATTCATATACCTATTCATTCATTCATTCATTCATTCATTCAATAGTCGCTGTTCTAGGCACTGGGGTTCCAGCAGTGAACAAAACAGACAAAAATCCATGCCCTCATGGAGCTAATGTTCTAGCAGGAAAAGGGCAACAAACAAATACATGATTAAAATGTGTATCAGAAAAAAAGATCAGGAATGACCGAGATAGGGATGGAGGTTGGGGGTAGGGTAGCATATGTGGTCTCAATGGTTAGAGAAGGCACAGTTCTTCTGAAACCAGTGATGGGTGAACCTGTGTGATCTGGGGAACTCCTCACAGAAGAGCATGGCTGGGTAACTCAAGGAACAGACCACAAAAATGAAAGATAAAAGCCACTGCTTGGGTCAACACAGAGCTTGCGGTCAGCCAGGCAGACTGACAAAAGGACAGACAATTTCTGCAGGAAAATAAATCCAGCCTAACTCTTCTTCCTAGTCTGTAGCCTTCAGCAACTCCTTGAACACTTTTAAATTAGATGCTGTGATAGAAAGAAGCATGTTGGTGCTGGGAAAAGGAATAATATTTGTATATGAACGCCTTCTAGCTCTTCCGCTATTGCTACAGCATAGAGTTTAAAGTTTTGTGACCTCATGTTCACACTTGCATAGGCGTGTCCTAGTTACTGCATGTCTACAATTCTCTGAGGATGAGATGAAGAGATGTGTGGGCAGAGTCTGCTCCTGGGCAAGTGCAGGCAGAGGCAACAGCAGAGGAGGCTGTCCATGGAAGGATGAGTGTTCATCAGATGGCATTCAACTGCCCAGCTGAGAAGGCTCAGAACTCCCAACTCAGGGACTTGGGGAGTGCAGGTGGGCACAGGGAGGGAGCAACAAGGAAGGGAGTGAAGGTAGGCACAGGGACTGAGGGAGGGAGGGTGTGCTGAGTGGGCATAGGGAGGGAGTGAAGGGGATGAGGGTGGATGTGAGTTTTCTTAGCCCCAACCCTCCTGATGGAACTTTGGCTGCCTACCAAAGTCTTTATTTTCACCACCACTGTTAACCAAGGGTCAAGGTGTAGCTGTAAGCATCACCAAACTAAGCAATCCAATGGCTCTTGTACACTGGCTAGACCCACTCCCTAGCCCATGGTGGGCTGCCTGCCTGTGACTCTTGGCCCCACGGACTGCTTGCCAACTCTGTCTGTGGGCGTGAGGAATGAGTTCAAAAGCCCCCACAAATGGACATGCCAGGAACTCACCTGAGAGAGCTCAGCATGTCTTCATTGATGTGTAGCTGCGGATGGTAGAATTACAACAAAGAAGTAAGCAAACAACAGAAGAGAGTCCCTAAATTGTTGGCTTGGGCTTGAGCATTTCCCTGTTCTTTTTGTCCATCCTCCATTTCCGAAGACATGGCTGGGATGCCTTCCCTGGTAACCAAGCAGGGCTCAGGGGGGAGGCAGGTCACCAGCTCACATGCTAGCCCTGGATTCACGGCCGCTGCTTGCAGTTTCCATGGGCAGCCTCAAGTCACATCACTGGGGCTAAATGACAACAAACATGTTTAGAGTCAGCCTGCCTGGGTTTGATCCTGGCCCTGTCCCTATCAGCCATGTGACCTTGGACCAGTCAACTTCATTAGAGCTCTGTGTCTTCGTCTAGAAAATGGGGAGAGTAATAACGCCATTGGTGTCCTTGTACAGCATGAGTGACCTCCTGCAGCTGCAATCATTACACCTGCACCTGACATGCATTGGATGCTCAAAATAAAGCATTATAACTAGTGGCCAGTTATTAATGGCCTTTCATGGGGCAGATGTCTGCTCCAGGTGTGTTGAATCAGCACCCTAACTTTTTTAATTGCTAATAATATATTTTATTTAACTGAATATATCCCAAATACTACCAGTTTAACATGATATTTTTATTGTGGTAAAGGATACACAACCTAAAATTAACCATGTTAACCATTGGAGCAGGCATACTCCCACTGTTGTGTAACCATTACCGCCATCCAGCCACAGAATGTTTTTCATCTCCCCCCAGCTGGAAAAAGCACCATTTCAGGAGTTTGCATGTCATCCTTGCTCAGGGCAATTTTCTCTGTATCATTTTCAATGATCACCTGCGGCCCAAGGGAGCCCAGCAGCATGACATTTTATTTTTATTATTTTTTAAAAAGATCTATTTATTTACTTTAGAGAAAGAGGTGGGGTACGGAGGGAGAGAGACCGAATCTCCAGCAGACTCCCAGCAACGAGTCCGACATGGGGCTCGATCCCAGGACCCTGAGATCGTGACCTGAGCCAAAATCAAGAGTTGGACGCCCAACTGACTGAGCCACACAGGAGCCCCAGACAGCAGCATGACATTTTTAAAGGGGTTCACCGAAGGTCTGAAAGTGACCAACATGTGTTCAAGTAGCAATCTCACAAAGTAACTACATTTTAAACCTAATGCAAGATTTCACACTAAAACACTCTTTCAGAAACTGCATTGTGAATCTTGCACACATATTTTACTGAAACAACTCACATTTAAACCTTTTCATGTTAACTAACCCCTTAGGGTGGCTATTACCAATGTGCTTTCTCATAGAGTACATTCCTGACTCATTGCAGGCACTGTGTTAATAAATTCTTGCCAGACATATTCTTTATCCACAGATCTTAGACCTGAGTCCTTTGTAGAGGGATTTTTACCTACTATAAATAAGGTTATTCAAGTCCAGATCATAAAAAAAAAAAGGATACGTTTCTTTTTGTTTCTTTCTATGTTGCATGTCTATTTTAAACTTGGCTGAAGATAGAAAAGGATGCCAGAGATGGGATTTGGGGATTAAGTCCCACCCAAGGCTCACCTACAGGTACATATCTCTGCCCTCCCGTGAAGCTGGGTATGGCTGTGTGACTCACTATGGCTAATGGCATCCAGGCAGAAGTGACCTTGCCCAGTGTACTCTGAAACTGTGTGAAGCTGGCAGTCATGAAATGATAGAGCCCCCATCAGCCTGGGTCCTTGAGCAATTATGAAGAGCAGAAGCCTTTGCTAGTCAGTGCTGGACAGAAGCAGAAATAGACTTCGGTGGTCTTCAACCCCTGAGATTTGGGGATTAGTCATTACAGCAGCATGCACAACCCTAGCTTGACTAATACAGGTTCCAAGTAATAAATATGAAAAATTCACTAAATCACGAGAGGCTTCCTTCCCTTCCTCCTGTAGCTCCGAACTTCTCCCCTAACCACACCACAAACAACTGAAAACATCTGAGAAAACCCTGTTGGGCACTATTCTAATGTGATTCATTCTTTTGTCTGTTTCCCAGCTCAGATTTGGTGATGTAAAGAGCCTTTCAAGCTGATGACTTTGATCTTGTGATCATCCAAGGTAATATAGTTATTAGCAAGTATGAGTGTCTGGAAAAACTGTCTCTCGATCTTGTTCATGCCATTCCCATGTCATTCTCACTTGACAGAGATATTTTGAGGCTGAACAGTGATTTGCTTTGTTTTTTTTTTTCAGGTTAGAGGAAATCCATTCCTTTGTGAGTTGATTCTCTTTCTAATTTGAGATTGCAAGCTAGACACTTTCCAAAGGTGAAGATGTGAATAAGGGTAAGGGCTTTGAGATTCTATCCATTCAGGAAAGAGGGAAGAAGAACCTTCTGAAAACCAGAAATGCACACACAAAATAGTGTTCCCCTTTAGGGGGTCCACAGCACTCCTGTATGCAGAGCTCATTATTACATGCCAGCTTCCTACTCTCCAAAGTGTTCTTATGCCATAAGGAGCCAGAGCCCTGTTTGTTCATGTGCCAGCTTAGAGAGCCAGGACCTAACTGCAAATAATTTAGCACATGTGCAGGACACTCAGAAGCTTTATGTGAGCCTCAAGCCTCCTCAGCCGAGTTTCCAGAGGATGAGGAATTCTGAAGCTTGGGACGCAGGTAGGTGGCATTGGACTCAGCCCAAAGTTGATGGCCCACGGAAGAGGGGAAACAGCTTGCTTTTCTCATCTCACTCTGCAAAACAGGACTCAAGCTCCCCTTATTCTTTTGAAAGGAGATAAGAAGACTGGAATTTACATCAGTGTGCAAATTCATTGTCCAGAATATAAAGAGAAGCTGACATAGTGAGCATTTCTGGTGGTGGGAACGTCCATAGCTCAGTGACTACGAGCACAACTGAGGAGGGTAAGAACTCCTTCATGTGAAAAATAATTACAACCAAATGCCATGTTGGCTTAGCTGAGAATCTTATGACAAGCCCAAGACCCTACCTTTATCATATAAATGTTCTACCATTTATTCATTCATTCAACCAAACTGTAGCACTGACTTGTGTGCACCAAGCTGGGAAGAAGGTACTGAACAAGAGACATTATCCGCCCTCCAGAAATTCAATCTTGTGGAAGATAAATGCAGGTGAATAGAAAATTACAATATAGAGAGGTTAAAAGCAAGTGATGGGCGGTCAAAGAAACGACAGCAATTTTGAGTCATAGGAAATGACACAACCCTTTTGTATAAAGAAATCTGAGGCAAGGTCCATAGAATGTCCAGAGAACCCATGAGGTTAAATGATATCCTTTCACAAATATGATTTATAGGTCTCCACTTTTCATGGATTATTACTTATGTATTTATTCAGATTCTTATGAAAACAGTGAAATGGTTTTTTAAAAGCAGATACCAGATTAGGTTCCCGAGGTTCAGAGCTGGGGTCTTTTTCTTACCAGTGACATCAGCTCTCTCTTATTCAACACTGTCAAGGATCCCAGTCAATGCAGGCGTCTTTAGTCAGGGTTCTGGAACAACGTGCTGTCGGCTTGTGTGGGGATTAGCAGAAGTGGAACCTTAATCTGGGGAAGGTGACTGCCAAGCGGAGTTGGCCACACACCCCAAATGACCTTGGATGGTCATATCTTTGAGTCTATTTTGCCTTTTGGGAGCCAGGTCAGTGCTGGCTAGACAAAGAGCTCCCCTCTCCACCTAAGGGTGCTGTCAGCAAAGGTCTGTCCAGGCATCCTGGCCCTTCGATTAGTTCTCAGACACCTGCAGTGAGAACCAGCCTCTCACCAGCATCCTCCAGCCGGGGGCAAGGTGTCCCTGTGGGGTCCCGGTTTCTCCAGTATTTACTTCGTGGCTCCTTGGTCACTGGTTGATGTGGCCAGTGCCTCATGGTGGCTTTTCATACTTTCTCAAACCAAAGAGTTTCACTCTGATCTGTTCTAGAAACCTGGCCCTTGTTTCCTCCATTAGTTTGTGGCAAAGTATTTCTGCAGCTCTCTTAAACTTTTACTGACAAAACACTTTGGCCTCATTTCTATTAGCTTGTCCTTAGAGCACCTCTGGGAGGCGTTTCGATATTGTTCCTTATGCAACACAGAAGTAGCCTGACTTAGGACTTAGTCCTTGGCTGTAGATAGGGACAGGTCAAAGCTAACAGAAAGAGCAAGGGAGCACAAAACCCCGAATTTTTTCTCTTCATTTTGTGTTTGGGACATGAAGCATTTGCAAATTTTAAAAAGACAAACAAACAATTTCAACTCATAAGCAAATGAATAGTTTTCTCTGGGGCCACTGCCCTGATTGTGACCCTCAGACTAGGGAGCCCTGTCCTGATTACATTACTATGCTTTGCTCCTCTGCGTTCTTCCAGAGGTAAGCTCGCTGAGGCTAGGAACTACGTCTTTTCAGCTTTGCCTCCCACTGTGGAGGGCCTGTCCTGATGCCTGTTCAGTGCTAGGTGTTCTAGAAATATATATTGGATGCTCAATTTTTTGAGCATTGCCCTCGGTTGAACTGACTTCTTTACATGGACTGCAGTGAGCCAGTAAGAATTTTCAGCCAGTTACTTAACTATTCAGGAGTCTGTTCGCACATTATTGATGAAACAGAATAATGTGACTCTCACAGTGTTAATGTCAGCCAGCATGTCCTCATTCACCAGGAAATATCACTTGAACACTGTTTGGGGTAATAGAATGTCAAGGAAAGTTCCGTTCATCAACCATTGTGTGGCATATATATTTTGTGCGTGTGTGTGTGTGTGTGTGTGTGTGTGTGAATGTGGGTATGTGCACGTGCATTCACATAGATTTATATGTGTATATATATGCATGTATGTATATGTATATATATTCACATGTATACACATGTAGAATGTGATTTGGGGAAATACTGAGACAACCTCTATTAAAAATATATTTTTCTATTACGTTCCCCTAGCCAAAGATGTATACGAGGAGTGGTTCTCATGAGGAAAAAAAAGGCTGATAGAAAGTGTCTGGAAGGGGCGCCTGGGTGGCTCAGTTGATTAAGTGTCCAACTCTTGGTTTCGGCTCAGGTCATGATCTCAGGGTCCTGGGATCGAGCCCCAAGCTGGGCTCCGTGCTCAGCAGAGTCTACTGGAGATTCTCTCGCTCTCCCTCCCCCTCTCCTTCTGCTCCTCCCTTGTCCTCTCTCTCTTTCTCTCTCTCAAATAAAAAAATCCTAAAAAAAAAAAAAGTGTCAGGAAGCAGGTGCTCAGAAGCAAGGGAGAGGAGACCAGGAATGAAGAGATTCTGGAGTGGAGGGCAAAGCTGGGATCTATCGCCCTAGATTCCAGAGATCCGACGGCAGGGGCTGACAGCGATCCTGCGTACTTAGAAGACCCTGGAAGAAGAGGGTCCAAGAGGCTGACCTACGTGGGTGGCTGAGGGGGCTCAGTGGGCCCCTGTATTCACTCACCATCTGCTCCAGCCGCTAGGTGGGAAGCACCAACGCGCTGCGGGGCTGAGCTCTCGGCAGAGCGAGCGTGGCCGTCAGAGCGCATGCTCTGGAGTCACACCGAACCTTCCTGCGCGCGGAGTCCCACTCTGCCCTCCAGCCCCAGGAATTCCCCGCTCTCAGACTTCTGCCCTCGGTTTTAAAATAGAACGACTACTCGACCTCATAGGTTATTGAGGGACTTAAATCACAGAAAACGTTCAATACAGTGCCTGCCACCTAGGGGAAAAAAAGTAATACATGATCCATCCTATTAAAAGTTATTCCAGAAGGAGAGGAGGGTCCCCCGAAGATGCCCGGATGGTCCCCGTGAACAGCTGAGACGGGGCTGAGGCTGGGCCAGGTGGGAAATCTCAGGAGGCGCTTTCTACTTACTCACAAAGGCTCCTGGGAAGGATAAAGCCCTCAACTTCAGCAGGCACTTAACCAACGTTTGAAAGCACTCTTCCTGAGAGCTGGTTTTGATTAAGAAAGGGGGACTAGAAGCGAGAAAGGAGGAGGGCAGTTGGATGGGGGTGATGTCCTGGGAGGAATCTGAAGTTCCCAGATGCAGAGGGCGGTCCGAGGAAAATAGGCTCCTCCTACTCCACCCAGGTGCGTTGGACACGGGGCAGTGGGGAGGGGGGGAGCAGCCTGGGCCATTCCTCAGTCCCGTCCCTTTGACCCTGAGTGGACGTGGCCAAAAGGCATGATGGACTCTTGCGAGCTCTCCTACAGCAGGTCCTCGATAGCACGGTTCAATCTGACCCCTTCTTTCTTTCTCTGCTGCCCAGATGTTCCCCAGAATCCTTCCCATTCTCCCCAATTCTCTTTCCCCGTGTTGGAATTAGGGCTGAGTAGATGGCATTAAACCAACTTGAATCTCTGTCAAGTTGGGAGTCACATCGTAGGATGGTTTCCTGGAGATGATCATGAAAAACCCAAACTTCTCGAAAGACAGTTATGCTTGGGATAGTTCTGATTTATCCGGAGCCAGAAAATTGAAGACATTTATGAAAGGCAGATTTCTATGGAAAAAAGTGTTGTTGTTTTTTTTTTTTAATCATCCCTTTACCTGAAAGCCAGATTGTGTTTAGAATGTGCAAATTGGAAGCAGATTGGGTAAGTGCTGCTGCTCATGGCTTGGGCTTTTTGAAGTTGAGAAAAAGCCCGAGCACGAACCAATCGATTTATCTGCTCTTAGGAGGCTTATCTGTCGCAAGCTATTATCTCATACTGTGGTAATAAACATGCCTGGCCTACTGAGGAGAGAGGTATGGCATTCTCTGAGCTACCAAGACGATATTCACTAGGGCAACATATCCCAACACATGTACGGAGAGGAGCGCATTCCCTGAGATCATAATGCATTACCTGTGCTAAACAAGCTTGGAGAAATACCGGATTACATGGAATAAACTCAGTTTCTTTTCCTGGGAAATTTTCAGTCTTTTATATTAAGGTAACATATATATTTCATACTCCTTCACTGTGATTTTCCAAAGGTGAGAAAACAATACTTAGCATTTCCTAAGCTTATTTGACCACAGAGTCTTTTCACAAGTTGGGAGATTTTGTGCAAAAGTTATTAATCAGCCTAGTGATGGCTGATGCATAGTCAGCTGCTTAAAATAATAATAAATGTGCTAGCATTCTCGAATCTTTTGCCTTCAACTCTTTGGGAGGCAAAACCCGTCACTACTTTTAGCAAAATTAACCACTGCTTCTTGGAGTTAATGAAACATAAAACCCGCATGATTTCTGCAAAGAAGATGCATGAATACATATAAAAACAACTTTTTCTTTTGCTATGGTTTGTGAATGGGGTGAGGAGGCCTGGCCATTATCACCAGAGCAATAATTTTTCTCTGTAGAATTCAGCCCGTAGAGACACATGATAGCCTGAAACGCAGAAGGTAGTATTTTCCTTTGCATTGACGAGCATTCATTTCCATCCAAAAGGAGAAATGCAGCGTGATACAGACCCCTGACTGAAGGCAGGAGGGAGTTCTGTAAGCCTGCAAGGTCATGTGCATTGGGTGCTACTGCCCAAAGATCTGAAGACCCTCGGATCACCAGTATATATTGCGAAACACAATAACACAAATAACACATGCACACGCGCGCACACCCCACTCCAGGCTGAGTTAAAGATGAATACAGGAGGGGCACCTGGGTGGCTCAGTTGGTTAAGTGTCTGCCTTTGACTCGGGTCATGGTCCCAGGGTCCCGGGGTCAAGCCCCATGTGGAGCCCCATGTCGGGCTCCCTGTTCAGCAGGGAGTCTGCTCCCCCTCCCCTGCCCCCGCTTCTCTGCCCCAGCTCGTGCTCGCTCTCTCTCTCAAATAAATAAATCTTAAAAAAACAAAAAAAGGTGCCACAGGGAAGTGACAGGCAAAGGCAGTATGAGCAGAGGGCACAGAGGCGAGACGATGTCACAGGCCTGGAGACAGCCTGTGTTTTTAGGGATCAATGAGGGACATCCTGGGCCCAGTCCTCCTCTGCTGTGGGAAAACTCTAGATGTGCGTCTGAGAGAAAATAGCGAAATGACAGCACAGAACCCTGTCTCTGCTGAGGGGGTGATCCTCTCCGAGGTCAGACCTCTCCTACTATGAGCCAAACAACCCCAGATGCCTTCTCCCAAGTGAGCCCTTCAAGAGAAGAAGCGGCCTATACTGTGCCCTGAATGACCTTCACACGTGGATTCTGAGTCATTTAAAAAATTGAATGCTATTTTTAAGGATATGAAGGGCTGGTCCTGAAGGAAATTAAGCAGTCTCCTCCTTGTGTGTGAGAGGCCTGGGGAAGCCAGGAGGAAGACAGATGGCCGTGTAGAAAAGCTAGGAACAATCTGAAATACTAGTCCCTCCATAGGATCCCCTCTTGTTGACACTTCGTCTGGCAAGAGGGCAGGGGAGAAGTGAAAGACTGAGTTGTCATGGCATGTGACATCTGACAGGGACGATGTCCTTCCTATGGCCTTCCTATGTCCTTCCTATGTCCTTCGAAGACCTTCCTATGGCCCCTCACAATACGGCACGTGCATACCACCAGCTTCGGGACCGGCACGAACCTGCAGGGCTGTGCGCGTGGGCTCAGAGGTAGAGGAAGGTGGTGGTAAACAGTTTAGCTCATGTCGCCTTTGAGCCACTGTTGCTGCTGCCGAGCTGAGTCACAGCCCTGGAAGAAGCGTGGGGCTGATGAGAACTCGCGTCAGAACAGACCTTGTAGCCAGCGGTGACTCAGGGACAGTGGCCCCCGGGGAAGCCTGGGACAGCGGAGCTGCATTTCCTCCTTTCTCTGCATTAATGGAGGTGACTCTGACGGAGTGTGTGTTCGGGGAGAATGGGCCGTCATCAGTAAGCCCAGGTTCTAATGACGCTCACCGGGGACAGGTTATCAGATGGCAACATCAGGCTTCCTAAAGAAGGAAGTCAGGATCAGAGGAGAACATGGGTCCCCAGAGTCAGCGCTCGGCTTGCCAGCCAAAAGAACTGTTCTGGACCTCTGGGGTCAACTTTTCCTGAGAGTTGGAATCCGATTTAGAAATGCGCTGCAGTCATGTCCCAACTAAGAGACGTTATGGCCAAAAAGTCTCGCAACAAGGCCACCCACAACTGGTTTCTTAGAGGTGTGTTAATAAAAGAAATCCAGAAAAATCAGCAGATGGCTGGAACATCTGGCTGCCACTGTGGAGTCCTGGAAAAGGCAGCCGACGGAGGCAGGCCCTTCCCTGCAGTGAGAGTCAGGTCTCTGGCAAGGGGCAGCTGTCCCTTCTTGAAATTTCCTGTCAAGGGCCCTTTTCCAAGGAAGCTGCCCCGCAGGCATCATGAGAAGAGTGTCGGATTTGGGGGAAGAGTGGGCCGGTGCCCCACTGGCGGGCTTCAGCGGTGCCCTGATGACCTCGCACGGAGGTCTGTTGAGAAGCTGTGGCACTTCTGTTCGTCCCATTTCATGGAATGGGACAGGCCTCTGAGAAGCTGCCATTGGCACAACGGGGAATTCCTCACAGGGAGCCCTAGAAATCCCAGGAGGGCCCAGGCCCCTGGAACAGGAGTCCCGTGCCCTCCTTCATTCACCACACATTTAGCGCCTACTGTGTGCTGGGCGGTAGGGACACAAAGATAAATAGAAGGCAGTCTCTCTTGAAACCGCTTACGTCAATACTTTACAAGGGGAACAAACCCTTTATAATGAGAAAGGTATTTGGTGAGCAGATGAGGGCTGGATTTGGAAACTGAGAAGCGCATTACTTCTCTCATCCTGAAAGATAAGCTAGCTGAGATCAGAGGGGCTGAGTACTCTGCATGGGGTCTGCAGCGAGAAGCTAAGAGCTCAGGGTAGTTTCAGGACCATGAATAAATGAATGACCTAGTTATGTGTGAACCAAGAGACTATCCGCTGTAGCCACTGTCCCCAGAGCCTGGTCTGGGTTAGGCTAGAAATCACGGGCATTCGAATATCAGGTTGGAAAAGCAGACAAAGCGAGGCCTAGAGCATCAAGTTTACTTTGACTTTCTACAGTGGCCAGTGGGAGCTGCTGAAGGTTATAAGTGCCAATGGAGAGGGGGGGTCTAGGAATGCTCTAGGAAAGGCATCTGGCAGCACCAGGTCTGGGGGAGGTGGAGAGACTGAGATACATTTTCTGAAATTGGAAGAGGCTCTGAGTAAGCAAGAGATGAGTAGAAAGGGAGAAACAGACACAGCGAGATAGATTATGGAAAAATTCATAAGACTTAGTGAGCGAGTACTAAATATACGGGAGAAAGGGATCAACTTTAGCCCTGTAGTTATTTCTCATTGCTTATGCTTAGTGCTTCTAATGAACCAAGCACTGTGACAAACACTTTACTTACATTTTCTTATCTGGCTTTCCCAATAACCCCATGAGAGACATTCTACTAGGATCCCATTTTATGGGTGAGAACACTGAGGCACGTAGCGTTCATAGGGAATTTCTATGTGCTGGTAGACATCTCTACCTGGATGGCCTGCCTCTCACACTCAGCACTTTGTAAACTAAATTCTCCATTGTCTCTCCACCTGCTCTTCCCTGAGCTTCTCTATTTTTAATTAATACCATCACCATTCCTTCAGTGTCTTGAGGCCAAAGCTCAGAAAAAAATGTTTCATGTCTGCTCATTTATTGTATGTGCCCCCAAGTCATGCCCTGTGCTGGGTGCTGGGATTACAGGAGCAAAAGGCATGGTCCTAGGGGTGCTTGGGTGGCTCAGTCACTTAGCATCTGACTCTTGATTTTGGCTCAGGTCGTGATCTCTGGGTCATGGGATCGAGCATCACGTCAGGCTCCGTGCTCAGAGTAAAGTCGGCTTGGAATTCTCTCCTTCCCTCTGCCTCTCTGCCTGCTCATACTTTCTCTCTCTCTCTCAAATAAATAAATAAATAAATAAATAAATAAATCTTTAAAAAAAAGGGCATGGTCCTAGCCCTCAAGACACTTCCAGGGTGCTGGGGGGCCAACACAGTCCAACGGCACAGAGGAGAGGCAGGGAGGTTTCCAGAGCAAGCAAGGAGCTCTCTGTGGTTTGTGACTTCTGTCTTCACACTTGATCCCAATGGCAACAGCACCATAAAGATGGTTCTGGCATTTTCCCCCTGCCCGACTCCACTCCCACTTCCAACTCATGAAGCAAATATCACTGGAAGTCTCCAGAAGAAGCCCTGGATCTTCCAAGTCCTGAACAATTCAGTTTCCTGCATGAGGGCGCCTAGCCAAGCCACAAATTTGATAAACAGGGAGCCTGGGCTCTAATGCCTTCCTCGCTGTTATGCTTCTGGGAAGAATTCATTTATTTTCCATTTATACCCTGTCCATTTCCCAAAATGTTAAAACCACAAGTGCAATAAAACTATGTAAGTGACATGTGTGTGGGCTCAGCTCCGAGTAATGGAGTGGGGAGGATGGGAATCCCAGAAACCTAGAGCAAAGAGGAGGCAACCAGTAGAGACCTTGACTCTGAACTTCCTGGCAGCCAAGAGAAAAATAGGAAATAGGAGGCTTTTTTAACAGAATTTTTTAAGAGGAGTTTTTTTTTAATTAACTCATTTTTAAAATTTTTATTGTGATAAGAGCACTTAGCGTGAGTTCCACCCTGCTAGCAAATTTTGAGTGTACCTTCCTACTGGCTGTAGGTACGGTGTTTCACAGCAGACCTCTAGAGCTCATTCATCTTGTTTCACGGAAGCTATGCCCTCATTTCCCCTTCCTTCCAGCTCCTGACAACTACCGTTCCACTCTTTGAGTCTATGAGGTTGACAATTTAAATACATCATGTAAGCGGAATCATGCGCTATTTGTCTTTCTGAGACTGGTTTATTTCACTTAGCATCATGTCCTCAAGCTTCCTCTGTGTCATCGCGTGTGGCAGAGGCTCCTTCTCTGTTACGGCTGAATGATATCCCCTTGTAAGTGTTCACCTCATTTTCTGTATCCATTCATCTGTCGGTGAACGTTCAGGTGGTGTCTACATCTTGGCTCCGGGGAGCACATGGAAGCTATGAACATGGGAGTCTCTTGGAGATCCCCATTTCGATTCTTTTGGTTAAACAACCACAGGTGCCATCGTTGGATCATATGGTAGTTCTGTTTCTACTATTTTGAGGACCTTCAGTATTGTTTTCCACAGTGGCTGTTTTACTCTGCTTTCCTACCAACAATGCACAAGGGTTCCAGTTTCCTCACATCCTCACCAATACTTAGTGTCTTTTCTTCTGTTGATAATAGCCCCCCGACCGGTGTGAGGTCATACCTCATTGTGGTTTTGCTTTTGATTTGCATTTCCCTAATGTTTAGTGATGTTGAGCATTTTGCTCCCATATACCTGTTGGCCATTTGTAGGTCTTCATTGGAGAAATGTCTACTCAACTCCTTAGCTCATTTTTAATCAGCTTATTAGATTTTTTTACTATTGAGTTTTAGGACCTCTTTATATATTTTGGATATATTAGCTCCTTATCAGATATACAGTTTGCAAATATTTTCTCCCAGCATCAGGTTGCCTTTTCACTCCGTGATCATTTCCTTGGCTGTGCAGAAGCTCTTTGGTTTGATGTAGTCCCACTTGTTTATTTTTGTTTTTGTTGCCTGTGGTTTTGGCATCATATCTTGAAATCATTGCCAAGACCAGTGTCGTAAAGATTTTTCCCTGTTTTCCTCTGGAAGCTTTACAGTTGCAGGTCTTACGCTGAAGTTTTTAATCCGTATTGAGTTGATATCTGTGCATGGCGTAAGGTAAGGGTCCAGTTTCGTTCTTTTGCAGGTGGTTATCCAGTTTTCCCAATTGAAAGCAAATCTTACAATTAGTGGAAGCACATTGTGTCCCAGCTCTGATTCTGAGAGCACTCTGTCCCCCTCACTGGTTTTCACACTGTCTGAAGGAGATCTGTTCATGCGTCACCCCTACCACAGGGAGACTCCTGAGGTTGAGGACCATGTCTTAGTCATCTTTTCCTCCAGATGCCAGCCCGCAGCCGACATTTGATGAATATTCCTCAATTAATAGCTGAACCAGTAAATTTCCATGTGAATTTTTATGTCTTAATGGCAAATAGGATAGAACTTCAGGTAAAAGCTTTGAAAATTATGGATGTTTGTAATTTGGTCATATCTAATGTTGAGTCTCACTGGACATCTGGGCTCCTGGGTCTTTAGTTCCTTTCACTGAAGCCACTAAATTGGGTATGCAGTCTACAAAGGTATGTATGTCTCAGAAGAGCTACTTTTACCAGTTATTTAAAAAATTTGAGTGTCTTTCTCCACACGTAACGCAGTGCTTAACCTGATTTTTTTTCAAATGGAGATGCATAAAATTTAGTATCATTTCTGTAGCCAATGCTGAATAAATTGAATGAATGAATGAGTGGATGAATAAACAAACAAACAAACAAACAAACTGCTGACTTTTCTGGGCCTTTAAAAAGAAATAATTAAAGCTTCTGATGTAAAGTTGTATTACCTTTGAGGCCCGGTCAACCAGATATATGCACGCACAACTGGTTAGTTTATCTGTATGTTTCCATACAGCCTCCCATTGCTACAGCCATTCAACAATCCCTTTCACACAACCAGCCCTGCCCATGTTTTATTCTACAATAAATATTTATTAAGCATTGCCTGTGTGCCCAGTCCTGTTTTAGATACGTGCACTCTGTCAATGAGAAAAACATGGAACTTATCTTCTGTTCTTTCCGAATGTTTTTACGGGCATAACATACACACCCAGAAGTCACATCCTTCTTTGTAAAGCAGTTGTGGGTTCAGAATGTTAAGTCTGAAAATTAGCACTTTATTTTTAGCAATTTCCCAGAACGTATAATAGGGAGAAAGGGCAGAAATGTCACGTCATCTAGGTTGGGGCAAATATACAGGGGCTTCCAAAGTATAAGCGTCCTTCAGTGGACTCAAAGATTTCTAGGTGAGCAGTGACACGATCCAACTTTGCAAGATTATTCTGTGTTCTGTAGTTGTGTGTATAATGGGTGGGGAAAACTGGAAAGCAACAGACGTGTTAGGGGAATATGCCAATAGTCCATGGAGAGGCAACAAGGGCCTAAAACATGGGAACAGAGGAGAAGAAACAGGTGCCAGAGATGCCTGGATGATTCTATTGGGACTCTTGGAGACTTTTACTATGCTAGTATTTTGAGGTCACAATGAGGACTCCACCAGAGAAAAGTTCATTTTAGTTACTCCAGGGACAGTGCTCAGCACTCAACACTCCCTGTATTCGCCGAACTACGTTCTATATAATTCTTTAGACCACACACACACACACACACAATTGTGTACGGCCGTATCACCCTGAGAGTTTTCAACCTGATCTGTCCCTGAAAGCTGAGCATACCTTGGTTTGGTCCATGGTTGGGTGGAGAACTCCAAGGCACCCCAGCCACCCAGGGCTGCTGCAGAGCAGTGTGACATGGCCCAGGGTTCTCAAGACTGACCATCCAAAGCCCTGAGTTCCAGTCTAGTCTTTAACCAACTTATAAATTTGGGCAATGTACTGACCTCAATGGTCCTTGGTTGGATTGGATAAGACCTTTTTAATTGGGCTTCTTGGTATCTGTAGAATTCTATAGGATGCTTTCCCTGGGCATTTTTATCATAGAATAGGATTACTAAGTGAGGGGAGAAGGGAAAAGAATCCAGACTGGCTTGACTGGGCTTACACTGAAAATGGCAAAGGGCTATGGTGGAAGTAAATGGAATAGAGTGAAAGGGGGTGTGGTGGGCGTAAGAAGCAAAGTCAGTGCTACCTGGATGGGTGGAGAGAGAATCTGGGGCTGAACTTTGAGAGAGGAAGGAGAACTTTTGGTTGGCATTACCATCTGTGTGAGATAGAGAGTAATGGCAGAGGAGATTATCAAGTGTTTTTCTAAGTAAAGGGAATGAAATGACCTTCGATATTTGTTGAGAAACTTCAGTAATGAGCTAAATTGATTCACTGATACTACTGATACTACTTCTGCCCAAGGGTCATGACCTCACAAACAATCCCACCTTCAAAAGCAGGGTGGGTCTGCCTCCGTATGTGCTAACCAGATGGACCTACAGTGTCTCGGGCAAGTGGATCTGATTGGCAAAGCCTGGGTCTCACACCTATGCCCTAGTTTCAAAGAAGGAAAGAAAGATGATTTTTCTATTTTTTTCCTTGCAAATGCAGGGTGTACAGGTTGTCTATTCCCCAAACACCACTTCCAGGCAGCCCCCAGATGCCAAGACCTATCAGCCTAGCTGATCACTGAAGTCTTCCATGGAAATGGTATACAAGGCAGAGGTTATTGATGCCTGCATTAGACCCACAGCAGCGAGGGACACTTATGGCTGTGTCTGGGCTGACATGGCACTGACGGAAACAATGTGTGACTGGCCACAGTGGGAGAAAGGGCAACACTTCTCAGCCCAGCCACTGAGTCCCAAATGTAGAGCTGAGGTAAGTTCTTCAAGGGTAGAGCTGGAAGGTAGGAAGAAAGCAGAAAGAAAGAAGGCTCTGGGGGAGGAGGGCTGGTCTCTACGGGGCTGCAGATTGTTAAGTGTTTTCCTGAGTAAAGTACATGGAATTTCCTCTAATATTTGATGAGAAACTTCGATAATGAATTACACTGATTTATAAAATCTTGGTTGAACTTATCTCCACTGTGAGAGCAGCTTCCTATCCACACTGAGGCTCGATTCTCTAGGTGCCTTTGGAACAGTAGAAATGATTTTCTAGAGCTGTAGAAATGATTTTCTAGAACCGTAGAAATGATTTTCATCACAGTAGCCACCTGCTATCCTCTGGTAAAGTTATTCCCACCACATGGAGTAAAAGGGGGAAAAAAACCGCTTACTCTCCTTGATTTTCTCCCCAGCTATTTTCTTTCATCCCCACGTGGCCAAGAATCTCACTTGTGCTTTGCAAAACCCACTCCCTTGAAGAAAAAGAAAAAGAAATCATTGCCGACATTCAAGCATTTTTCAGAGGGAAACTCTTTCATAAAAAACTCTGATGACTCCAGCCGGAATGAACTGCCAACTTCCTGCTCCACCATCTTTTTAACCTTTGACCACAGCGCATTCCGGCAGTGACCAGCATCTCAGTGTCCCCCACAGTAACTCAGGTGTCCCCATCCCAGATAAACACCGGGGCCCGTGTGAACCACCTCTGTTACTTGGCGCTTCTTTAACCTGCAGTCATAGTCTAATTCCTTACGAATGGTCAAAAGAAGGTGACATTGGTTTTAATGTCCATTCCACACGAGGAGTTTCAAATTCTGTCTTTTAAAAGGCCAGTGTTTTGAGGGGCGCCTGGGTGGCACAGCGGTTAAGCGACTGCCTTCGGCTCAGGGCGTGATCCCGGCGTTATGGGATCGAGCCCCACGTCAGGCTCCTCCACTATGAGCCTGCTTCTTCCTCTCCCACTCCCCCCTGCTTGTGTTCCCTCTCTCACTGGCTGTCTCTATCTCTGTCAAATAAATAAATCTTTAAAAAAAAATAAAATAAAAAAAAATAAAAGGCCAGTGTTTTGAAATTCACTGGAGAACTCCTGAAGGTGACTCTTCTGTAAGACCCAGAATTTATCTGGAGATAGATGTTTTTGGTGTGTTTTTCTGAAAAGAAAGAGGTCTTGATACCTACAGTCCTGTCTTTGGGCTCCATCCAACTGGGAGCAGGAAAGAGGCCCAAACATTGTCTTTCCTGACCAGCCCATCCTTTCTGCACTCCCTATGGGACCCCAGGGTGCTCAGGCCTTCTTCAGCTCCAAAGGGAGGGTGTGAACTGGCCATGTGCACTGAAGATTTATCTACTTGCCCAGAGCGCTAAACCGTCCTTGCATGGGGTGAAGGGGCAGACAGCTTTCACATGTGTTTCTGCTTTCGTCAGAGATGGGAAGTGTTCTCAGGGAGGGCCAGCTGGACCACTCCCGAGGGGCAGATCTGCACTGGGCAGAGAATACTACCTGGATCGGTCTAGATGGTGGTCTTATTAATGCAGGTTTTCATACCCGGTTCTTACCTAGGTGCTGAAATGTCAGTTGGTCCTTAGTACTGCTGTTGTATCCATTCAGTGAGCCTCCCAAGAAAGACTCAGAGCAAAATAAATCTAAGAATCCATTTTCAGGAAAATGGGGAACATCTTGCCAACTGTTTTGAGATTGTTGGTTCTGTTTTAGTCACTGCAAGTAAGTGTATTGGTGAGTGAATTAACATGTTTTTAGCTAAAAATTTTTACTGTGGGAAAATAAGTTTCTTCCTGTCTCCCATTAATGAACGGCGAACTAAGTGTTAAGAATATCAGGCTCTGAAACTGCATGTCCTGACTGGCGTCTCAGCACGCCCACATCCCATCATCCACAGCTGTGGGCCAGGACAGCTCACGCATGCGTCTTGGAAACACCACCTCTGACAGGGCTGCAGAGCTCTATTCTGTCCCTCCATGCCATTCTGTCACCTCCTTAAAGCCTGTCCATGAACCTTTCCCTGCCACCAGTGTGTCCTTGCTGTGACCTAGTCATTTCTACCTCATCTGCTGTCATCCTCGTGTATACGTTTGCCTGCTGGTGCCTCTATGGGGTCCTTGAGGACAGAGACCATTTGTTACTTTTCTTTATCCCCCCCCCACCCCGCCGAGAGCTAGCACAAGGCTAAGAACATCGTAGACACTAAATATATGTGTGCTGTATGAAGGTATTAGTGGATGAGTTCCTTACACAGGCTTGACCCTTGGCCTGCCTACACTTGTACCTTCTGTCAAACCCACCTACGTATTAGTACTTCAGTTCTTGCTCCAAGGACTTGCCTTGCCTTGCCTGGTAGGTTAGAGATTGCTTGTAGAGTGCTGTCTACACCCTGGATAAACATAGTCTTTAACCAAAGGAAGTGGTGGGATTTCAGTTGTCACTTCAAGGTGGGGAAGATTTAGATGGGAAGGGAAGGGAAGAAGGCAGGAAAAACAGGGGAAACTTTCCAGGGTTCCTTGATGGGCCTTCCGGGTATCTACTGTTCCCTCTGCTCTGAATGCATTTTACAACCTTACCCCCCTCACCACTCCTCCCAAAACAACATTACCAGCTTTCAAAGCTTTTATCAAAGGACAAGTCTTTCACTAAACCTGCCCTGATGTCCCAGCCAAACGTGTTACTAACCTTTTTGCTTGGCAATCTTAGTATCTTTTCCAAACCTTTGATTCTAGCTCATTCTAGCACTTATCCCAGGATCTTGGTTGTTTGTATTCATGCCTCAGCTCGACATCAGCTTCCCTGCAAACCAGTCATTTTTTCCCCATCTTTTTATTCGCATCAGTGCCTAGCACAGTTGGTGTTCAATAAATATTTATTGCATTGAATTGAATAACCGCAAAGCCTTCCAGAGTGCCTGCTTTAAAGGACAACCCTTGACCGCACATTAATTCATGTGACGTTTGTTTAAAACTATCCGCATCTGTAAACCACGAGTGCCGACTAATTAATGCACTTTAGCTTCTAGTTATCCCATGCCTATTTCAAAGAATCTTAAGTATTGCAATGATCTTGCTTATGGAATTCAATTTACAAATGAAGTGACTTCCTTTAACATAGCAAAATGAGTAGCTGGCAGAGCCAGGGGCCCAGGAAGCCAGGAGCCCCAACAGAGCATCCTGTGTGCTCCCCAACACTGACAGCCACAGCTGTAAGCAGACCGCCCTCCACTTAGACGGTACCTTTCCCCATAGGCTTTTCCTGGAGCTCTATAAACAGTAATTAATGCAGTTTAGACGTTAGACTCAACTGTTTACCCTGGCTCTCAATTAATTTGTTAATTGCTAAGCTAGGAAGACATGGTTTGCATATCTTTTTCTCACCCTCGTACTGGTGACTCAGATTTGCAGATCTGCTCTTTCGCTAAGCACAGGATACACACATGCTGTGGCAACAGAAACAACGTAAGAGCCAGCAAAGCCTTGCAGGGGCTCCGCGGGCAGGTGCGGGCTGTTTGTTGGAACCTCCCATTGCGCAGTGGGCGGAATGACTCACCCAAAGGCCAAACAGCTTTTCCAAGGTATAAGGAGACCTTGCGCTAACTTTGTCTAAAAACTGCTCTGTTTGTCCAAATGTGTTTGATAGTGTCGGGAGGAAAGGGCTTGTCCTTGTGACACAGCCTGTGTTAACAGGAAACTGAACCGTCCAGTCCCAGCCGGGCTTCCTAGTGTGCACGGAGGACTGAGAAAGGGGGGCGAGGGAGGGGGCTTCCGGGCTTACCCCTTGTCACTGCGTCCTAGCTGAGATGCAGGAGTGTCAGGGGAGCAAGTGGGGGTCCCCCCCCCATGCTGAGGATGTCAGGGAGGAAGGAGAGAGCTCTGAGGAGACCCTTCTGCTCTGCTCTGCTCTGGATAGAATGCAAACCAAGAGTGTCTGGGGGTGCGGTGGGCTGGCTTCAAATCTTAGCAGGGCACCTGGCCACTTTTAGGCATTTGTAACTTCACTCACCGTACTACTAGGTCTATAGAAACGGATTTTTTTTTAAAGATTGTATTTGTTTACTTGAGAGAGGGAGAGAGTGTGAGCACAGAGGAAGAAGGAGAAGCAGATTCTCACTGAGCAAGGAGCCCAACTCGGGACTTAATCCCAGGACCCCAAGGTCATGACCTGAGCCGAAGGCAAACATTTAACTGACTGAGCCACCGAGGTGTCCCAGAAACTGACTTTTAATATATTTCATATTAAGCATTTTAATGCTAATCATGATGAGAAACAGACCGTGCATATATTATGAGTGCATATATATATATATATATATATATATATATGGGATGTATATGTGAGATATACGTGATACATAATGAGGGGAGATTATGAATGACCTAACATTTGACTAAGTTCTTAATGATTGTCTCTTGCTCTTGACAGCATTCTGCCTACGATCTCAGTCAATTTTATTCTATTTCATTTTTAACCAAGCAGGGAGAGACCTTCCCAGCTCCTTATTCTTTTGGATCTTATTTCCGAACTGGTGGGAGGACAGCGCTAGGATAAGAACACACTATTTTATAAACGTTGAACAAGCCATCTGCCTAATAACCTGTTGTGTCATTTTCTGAGATATTTTCATAGCTTGGGCAAGCTTGGCTGTGCTTCACGATAACACCTCAATGGCCTTGGAGGGAGGAGCACTGAGGAAGAGAGGACCAGGGTACCACCAGGATCAAAGGGTCAGGTCAACTATGGGACTGGCCCGTGAGGTGGCCAGTCTGATCCGTAGGACCTAGAGGGGCACGGGGAATGGGGGCTGGAATTTCAGGCCGTTCACGTTAGTGGATGGATCCAAGCGACACCAACTGGAGAAGGACGGCGCTCTGTCTCAGGCAGGTAACATTTTTAGGGTTCTGAGCGAGGACCTCGGCTAGTGGCTCTGGGTTCAGGGAACGGAATTGAGCCTCTTGAGAAGGGAGATAGGCAAGAGTCCGGCAAAGGAGCGGAGTCTCAGCCAAATAGGTTACAAGGTTTAGCGGGATTCCATGTGCCTGGGGACACCGGGGGTACCGATCAGAAACCAGGCATGTGGTGTCGACAAGTCAGAAGGGTGGGTAAGGATGCAAGTTAGATGACACCCATGTGCTCCAGGTTCAGGGGCTCATCTCACTTGTGAGGCCCTGGTGAGCACCGGTGAGGAACAGGGAGGGCTGAGGGGCGGAGGCCTTGGGGCCTGGGAGCAGAGCTGGGCACCTCTGGAGCAGGGGCCCTGTTCACGGGGAGTCGAATGCTCCGTCCTTTGGCCACCTTGGGAAGCAAAATGATACTAATCTGGCTCCAAACTCATTCTAAATTGTCTCTCCCTTTAAGGGTTGTTAGTTAAACAAAGGCAGCAATTAGCGTTTCGTTACAATTATGTTGTGATCTTAATGAGGGGTTATAGTTTCATAGAGAAAATATAGCTGCCGAAGTGGGGAGGGTTATTGCTTATCTCAATGAAGCATGCACGAAGAGCACAGATTTGCTGTCTGGATGCATCCAGTAGTAGCCCCCCAGTGGCTGTTCACCGGGGTGAGATGATGGGCTGCTTTGGCGCGAGAGCTCACAGTTAAACCTGTTCCCTGTTCGGAGACCACCAGTCTGAGTGCTCCGCAAGCCCTTCCTCCCTGTCTGCTCCCTTCATTCACTTCTGATTTCCTGACGTCCTTTCTTCCCCTCTGCCTTTGCTCTCTTCCTCCTTGTTCTCTTTCCTTTCATTCTTTCGGTGGCTCCCAGCTGCCAGACTGTTAGGGCCCAGGGACAGTGACCTGCCTAGAAGAGTTGACAGAGGCCACCACTCCCTAAGGAGGACAGAAGGAGCAGGAACGTCGATCTCCAGCCTGGGTGTCAGAGGAGCCTTCCTGCCCAGCCCAGAGCAGGGGGCGGGGGAGTTGAATCCTTCCAGGGCGTAGGATTTGGCCAGGAGGAGAAGGGCATTCTAAAATAGAGGGCATCACGAACGGGAGGAGATGAGTGTGGTCAAGGCCTGGGACAAAGCCACAGGAACAGGGAGCTGCACGGGGCCTGCCACTTGGGGTACAGATGGTTTTAAAACCAGCCATGGCTGGGCCTCCTCTCCTCCTTACGGTCTCTGAGAATAAGCCTTGATGATAAAGAACACCTTTTCCATGTCACATTTATTCATGAAAGATGTCACAAAAAGCTTTCATGATGGAAGATAACGTCTCTCACCTCCTGAGTTTTCTTTATCTAAACGGAGAGCTCTCAGGGACTTGGCGTTGACTTGGGACGTGATTAGGACGCAGTGAGCACAGTGGCTTCTGTCCTATAGAGCACGCGCTCTATAGAATTAAGGTGACCCGACACACTCTTTTTATTTTGTCATATGGCCACCAGGCATCTGGGAAGGATAGGCTTGAACTCGGAGAGCGTATGCATCTCCGAGGTGTCAGGAATGCCTGGCCATCGCAGCACCTTCAGTCCCCACAGGTGGCGCTCTGGATCTCTAGATGCCAGTGGCCTGAGAGAAGAGAGAAGACACTGAGAACAACAGAGGGGAGCTCCCAAAATGAATATCTAAGTCCCCATCTTTTGCCTCCTGATAGTGGCGCCTGCTCTCTAACTGGGTATGAGGCGTGCCGTTGAGGAAGAATATGCGGTAGGAGAGAATGGCAGGTAGGATTCTAACATGGGCAAGGAGTCACCTATCCAATCTGTGTCCAAGTTTCCATTCTTCACGTGGGCTGAGCCGTCGCACTGCCTGCTCTTTCCTTTGTCTCTGGCTCTACAAGAAAATCAAACTCAAGATTCTTTTAGTCTCCCCTAGGTTATCCCCAGGACAACAGAGGTCAGGACCACTGAACAGGAGGGAGATTGGTACCAGTACAGAAGGTCTTTGGAGCGAGGTCGGTGTGGAAAAGTGACAGGACATACGTGGGAGACACAGGCAAGGACCAGACTTCCGAAGAAGGGATCTGGAAGCTTCTTATTTGTTTATTTATTTATTTGTCTTTCTTTAGTACCATCATAATTTCAGCCTGCTTATCACAAAAAGGGGCATTTGGGATCAAGATGAAGAGGCTGTTTTCTGGGATAACATTCCAGAGACAAGGAGAAAAAAGAAGTTACCGGGATTCATTAACAGTAACAGCCCATTAGTTTTCTTCAAATTATTATGCTAACTTGCTTCTCAAAAAACAACAGGAAACAAACAACAACAACAACAAAACCTGTAGGTTTGGGCTTATCACATTGTATTTGAGGAACAAGAAGGGTTAAGAATAACCATTTTACCACTGGTCATCATTACAGTTTCTATCAATTTTTAGAGAAATATGAAAAGAATCATACGAGGTAATGCAATCTTTCCTGGCTTTTCCTCACAGTTGGCTCTGATACCAGGAAAGGGGTGGGTGTCATTTTTTTCTCATGCTAATACAGATCTGAATTTTAATGCCATTGCAAAAGCCAGGATTGGCAAGAGCAGAGTATTGATTCCAGGTAACAATCAGCGGCGACATAAAACAAGGCTATGTTCCACTCCCTTCTATTTTACTTCCTTTTAAATAATGTGAAGTCACCCTCCGATGAGCGAGACACTTCCTCACTGCCGTTGAGACATAGGAGTGATATCCCTCTCTACGCTCAGGTTAACCAAACAATCTCAAAAGACATTCCATTCTGGTAAACAACTTTGTCATCGAGATGGCTTGGAACTAACCATCCTTTTAAAAGATGGTGATTCAGGAGAGATTTTGGGAATTCTATTAGTTTTAATCAAATAACTTGTTGCCGTTGTTCCTTGTGACGTTATTTCACCCCCCATTTTGCAGCTAATCCATGCTGATGGATTCATGAGGAAGCCATTTTGTTCGGCAGACATTTCACAGAGGCATTTTAGAAGTTTTCCCACAGTGCTGGTGGGGATGGATGAGTAAAACCTATTTGAACATTTTCCAAGCCGATGTCCCCCGAGCCTTGCTCTATGCTGTAGCACTTCAGGGACACAATCGAGCTCTTATTCATTTACTGAAACAGACCCAAGATGGCTTCATGGGGAAAATTGGGGCTTTACCTGCAGGAAGAAAGAGTAAAGGCATTGGGGGCAGAAAACCAGAAGGCCAGAATAGATCACGCACACTGTGGCTACTAAGTTTAAAGAAGTTAGAATTTGAGGATGCATTTCTCAGAGCAGCAGGTTAGTATTCTGTGCTAGGCATAACACCTAGGAAGTTCACCCATCATGGGTGGTACCAGCACTCTTGGGTGTGGGAGAGATCACCCAGAGCAGGACAGGCTACTTACTTTGCGGGATCCAGTGCCAAATGGGAAGGAAGGGGTCTCTGTTCAAAAATGAGGAATTTCCAGTTGGTGACAGCAGAGCATTGATCCAAGGGCAGGGTCCTTCCAAACACCTGACTTTTGAACTGTGTGGGTTATGTGCCCATGAAGTGCCTACAGGAAGAGGAAAGGGGGAAAACAAGTGTTAATTACTTAATTCCAGAGAAAACCAACCTTTAAACAGAGGGTAAAAGAGAAGTCAGCAGGGGCACCTGGGTGGCTCAGTCAGTTAAGCATCCGACTCTTGATTCCTGCTCAGGTCATGATCTCTGGATCCTGAGATGGAGCCTCTTGTCCTGCTACCTGCTCAGCAGGGAGTCTGCTTGTCCCTCTCCCTCTGCTCCTCCCCCTGCACTGTCTCCCTCACTCTCAAATAAATAAATAAATCTTTTTTAAAAAGAGAGAGAGAGAGAAGTCAGCAGACACTGAGATGGGAAGACCAGGGAGGTAGAAAAAGAGCCAGAGGCAAATCATATCTTAGAAGCCAAGAGAAGATATACTTTTAAATAGAAACCACATGAACCTTCTTTTCTTTTCTTTTCTTTTTTTAAGTGGGCTCCACCACCAGTGTGGAGCCCAAAGTGGGGCTTGAACTCAAGACCTTGAGATCAAGACCTGAGCTGAGATCAGGAGTTGGATGCTTAACCAAATGAGCCATCCAGGCGGCCCTTCATGAACCTTCTTATATGTCCTTCCAGTACACTGGTAGAGAATACATATCCAGGAACTGCACGGTGTTGTCACCTGTCTCATGTTATCAAAGGCCAGGGAGCAGAAGGATTCAAAAAGCATTCTTGGCATTTTATAGCCAAGAGGCCATTATTGACCTGATTAAAAAACACACACACACAAAAACACTTTCATTAACAAAAGAGGAACAGCCAGATCATGCTGAGCATGGACAGGGAGGCAAAGTAGTGGAGACCTCTCGGAAGCCCTCTGTGCCGAGTGTGGGAAAGAAGTGTTGATAAGAGGGCAGGCAGTTCCTGGAGGGAGAAGTTGAGCTGTGAGAGGTGGTGGTGGCGGTGTATTTTGTTTGTTTTTAAGGGAGGAGAGGCGTAAGTATGTGCACAAGGAAAGGAGTCAGTAGTACAGAGTGAAAAGCTGGAGGAAGGAGAAAGGAAAAAGAAGAGGAGACAGAGAAGAACAAGAGATTAGAAGAGATCATTCTTGAGCGTTTGAATGGTACAGGATCCAGAGCCGTGGGGAAGCTATTCACTTGGGAAAGAAAGGCAAAGTGTATGTCGAGGGCAAAAATAAGAACGGGGGTGAATGGTGGCTATGGATACGCTCTCGGGAACATGCGTACATTTTGGAGGCGGGTACTTGGAGGTAGTAACTGAAGTATTTCATGTCCTTGTTCTTTATCTTCTGTATGAAGTGGGGGGGGGTCATTTGCTCAGGATCAATACTGAAATTCTTGCCGCTTCATAAAAACCTTACTTTGATTTATATAGTTCCTTCCCTGCGGACACTTCAAAGTCCTTTACCAACTGCTACTCTCAAGCAACGTATTCTGGCATTTTGATAGACCCTTTCATTGTGGTATTAATTTCTTTTCCAACTAATTATTTCTTTATATCAAAGAAAAACTTGGAAACTCGAAGTATTTCTACAAAGATTTAACCATTATCAAAAATAGATTTTCTTTCTATAGCATTTTATAGGGCAATCATTTCAGAACACATCGAATTCGGAATCAGAACATGATGTCTGGAAGTCTTACCAAGCCCCTTGCAATGCTGGTTACCCCGGGAGAGAATATTCGGTTTGACATATAGCTCTGGGTGGGGAGCCTTCTGTAAATTTTGCTCCCAGATTGCAGTGGGAGCAAATTCTGTTTCTTTTCTGCAGAAGGTTAAGATCTTTGCCCAAATGGAAGCCCATCCACTATGGCTTAACGTGTACAACTAAGTAGAAAGCCCAACCCACCCTGGGCTACACTGGCAAGGTTTCACAGAGACTTTATTATTATTACTATTATCCAAGGGATGCATCATTTTTCATAAAGCTCAGAAATATTTTCCAGTTACCAACATATCCAACACTCATTCATTCAGCCCTCCCAATCCCTTAACTGTGCTATTTTACAGGCCGATCGCCTTTTAGCTTCCGTAGAGTTTACTTATTTTGTTATGATTTCCTCTATCTCTCTCCACTAGAATGTAAGTGCTATGAGAAGAGGGATTAAAGTCTGTGTCCTTGACATCTAGAACCATTTCTGGCTATCACAGCTACTCAGCAAATATTGTTCAAGGAATAAATAAAAATGCATGTGGAATATTTTCTATTTTAGCGTCTCACTAATAATTTGCATATGTGTATACACACACACACACACACACACTGGATAATTTTCCACTCTGCTCCCACTTCTCTTCATGGCAATCTATGACAGCCAGGCTTTTTAAAAACCTGGTGTTTAGGTGTGGGTTAAGAGGGAGTTCCCCCCACCGACTTGCTCACCTCGGTGAGTTTCTACTTGGAAAGGTGCTGGGGTTTTACATTTAAACTTTTTTTGTCCTGAAAATAACTTTAGGAGGTGATTATTATTCCCGTCCTATAAAGGTAGGAACTGAAGCCGCAAAAGGCTAAGTTGCCCGAAGTTACAAAGCCAAAAAGCAGAAAGCAGGAATTTGAGCACAAACTCATTCCCCAACCAGAGCTCGTCCCGAAACTGTGTGAGAATTAACCAGTGATGCATGTTGTGTTGAGAAAGAAAGAAATAGAACAAAACAAGATGTGTTTCACCTTTGAAAAAGAAAGGGATAGGGAGGGGATATTTATGCCTGCAGTTTTCATCGGTAATTCCGACATGGAAAACAAATCTATTTTCAATTTGGCAAAGCATCTAACTCTCTTAGAGGATTGATATCTTGGCTTGGATCTGAGAAACCATATAAATGTAATTCAAAAATTATTAGCAATTGAGAAATAATTTCTAGATACAAAAAAGGCAAAGGCAACTTCCCCTTTCTCCTCGATACAACGAAGGTCACTCCTCTTTGTCCAGGGCTGAATTTCAAAACTTATTATCCCTTTAATTCCACCTTCTCCATGTGATTCATCCTGTTTCATCATCNTCACCTCACCCTTTTGGGGGGGGGGGGGGGTGGAGGAAACGAGCGGGTAGCTGCATGTAAGTCCTTGTCCACTCTTTTGCCCTTTTTTTCTTTTGGGCTTTTATTTATAAACCACCGAAACATCTGGCCAATTTGCTAAACATCCAGATGTTTTGATCTAATTTGTATTGCTTTTTTTTTTTTAATACTGAATGTGTTGGCTTTATGGGTAAATATAGTCTGAGTGAAAGTGCGTGAAGGTTGCCAGCTGACGGAAAATGGAACCAACTGGTAATCAACAGTCAACATCTGCTCCTCATTTCTCCACTGCCTCTTGGCTCAATCAAAAATAATGTGCCTAATATTTAAGAAATTCCAAAAGAAGTAAAAAGTCACTTGACAATCTTTACCTTATCAGTATCACAACCATAACTTGACATGGCCTGAGGCAAATACCAGATCCATATCGGGGAAATGGCCTGAATAGACCCACACATTGCGCCATGGGGATCAAATTAAGATAAGAATTTAGATCCCAAATCTTCAAAATCATTTGTCAGACCCTCTCCACCATTTATGTTTCCTTCCCAACTTAGCTCAGTTATGTTCACGATAAACTTCATTGATACCTTGGTAAAATGCCTTTCTGGGGGAACCATAGACAAAGGCTTCTCACTCCTCTTGGACAGCGAATCAAAGCACCAATCCTTCAGAAGCCATGTTGTAATGACAGTCTGGTCCTATGTCCTATGGCAACATTTGTCCTTGACTATATAGCCCAGACCGATCAGACAAAATGGTAGCTGAACTGGTAGTATGGAGGTCTAGACTAAATCATACTTCATGTCCCTCCATACAATCTAAAGGTGCAAACTAGATCGAAATACATGTGACCATTCCTATCAAGCTCAAGGTAAGTCATTTCTGGTTGGCGGGTCACAAGCCAAAACTCATTTCCTGTATATGCAATGTTATCATTGTAGTTCTGTTCTTGGAAACACATTTAATAGCACAAACACACCAAACTTGATCACAAAGGGTCAAGAAGAGACAATACAAATATATACTTTTATAATTATATATTAATAAATTAGAACAAAGAACTTTTATTTATTTATGTATTTTTTGTAAACTTTGTAAGTACAGCAAACAAGAAGAAAAGTGTAAAAAATCATACATTTATAGCTTAGATTATCATAATTTCATGCACCTGGGTATCTACTAGCTAGGTCAAGAAACAAAACATTACCAGCCCCTCAGAAGACCCCATGCTGGGGTGCCTGGGGGGGGTGGTTCAGTGGATTGAGCATCTGCCTTTGGCTCAGGTCATGATCCCAGGGTCCTGGGATTGAATCCTGCATCGGGCTCCCTGCTCAGCAGGGAGTATTCTTCTTTCTCTCCCTCTGCCTCTGCCCCTCCCCACCCACTCGTGTTCTCGCTCTCTTTCAAATAAATAAATAAAATATTTTTTTAAAAAAAGAAGACCCCATGCCCCTTATGCACATGGTATATTTCTGCATTTGTTCAGTTCTTATTTAATTTCTCTCAGTAAAATTTTATGGTTTCCGTGGAAAGGGCTTGCACATCTTTCTTCATATATATTACTAAGTGTTTGGTGGTTTTTAATGCTAATATAAATGGTTATCATTTCACAAATTTGATTTTCTACTTATTGTTGATATATGAAAAACAATCTTCAATAGTGAATTTAATTAAGATCTTTGATAAATTCATTATTGATTTCCAACACTTTATCTGTAGATCCTTTTGGATTTTCTACATAATAGTCTTGTTACCTGTGAGTGATACATTTTATTTTTCCTTTTTCAGTTCTTACATTTTTTCCTCTTCCTTGTCTTATTTCTCTGGCTAGAACCTTCAGGAACAGATTGAATGGAAGTGCTGATAGTGGGCATCTTTGTCTCTTTCTTGATCTCTGGAGAAAAGCTTTTAATATTTTAATATTAAGTAAGATATTTGCTATGGGACTTTTTTATATACTCTTGGTATCATGGTTATATATCTCAGTATAGATTGGTCTCATTAAAAGATTTGGAAATACTCCCTCTCTTTCTATTCTTGATGGGTATTCGTATGCACTAGGATTACCTTTGTGGATGTTTGAAGATTTCACTAGTGAAGTCAGCTGGGTGGACAGTTTTTGTTTTGAGAAGGTTTTTTTTTTTTTTAAAGGTTTTTTATTTATTTATTTGACAGAGATAGAGACAGCCAGCGAGAGAGGGAACACAAGCAGGGGGAGTGGGAGAGGAAGAAGCAGGCTTCCAGCAGAGGAGCCCGATGTGGGGCTCGATCCCATAATGCCGGGATCACGCCCTGAGCCGAAGGCAGACGCTTAACCGCTGTGCCACCCAGGCGCCCCTGAGAAGGTTTTTTTAAACAATTAATTTATTTTCTTTTTTGTCAGTTTTGATAGGTTGTATTTTTCTAAGAATATGTCCAATTTAACTAAATTGTCAAACATATTTGCATACTGTTTTTCATTTATCCTTTTATGATATTTTTATTATCTGTAGAATAGGTAGTTTTGCCCTGTAATGATTATTTGTGTTTTCTTTATTCTTTCATCTGTATTTTGACTGGGATTTATTCCATTTTGCTATCCTTTCCAAAGAACCAAACTTTGACTTGCTGATTCTATTTTGTGTTATTTTCTTTTTTAAAATTTCCCTTTATCTTTTTCTTTCCTTTCTTACAGTTAGTTTCCCTAACTTCTTGAGGTCAATGACTAAATTGTTTTTAGCCTTTCTTCTTTTCTTACATTAAGCCATAGTCATCCCTGTAAGCATGGATTATTTGCATGCTACTAGTATTGTAATGTAATAATCTTTAAATCATTTGGTTTAAAATATTTTCTAATTTCCAGTGTGATTCCTTAGTTTACCAATGCACTGCTTAGATATTATTGCTGAAGTTTCAAGTATCTAGAGATTTTCTAATTTGTTATTGATATTTTGCAGTGGTCAGAGGACATACTCTGTATGCCATTACATTGTAATTTGTTGAAATTGCTTTATGTCTCAACAAATAGTCAATTTTGGTTAATGCTCCACATAAACTTGAAAAAGAAGTATATTTTTCAGTCATCAGGGCCAGTGCTCGAGACATACTGCGAGGTCAAGTCTGTTAATCACATCGTACAGATTTTCTATTCCTTAGAGACTTTTGTACATTCATTCTAATGGTAAATGAGAAAGAAGTGTTAAAAGCTTTTAAAATCTCCCACTATTTCAAATTTGAAAAAATTCAAATTTTTCTATTTCTATTTTTAGTTCCATCAATTCTTGCTTTATGTATTCTATATATGTGTGTGTGTGTGTGTGTGTGTGTGTGTGTGTGTATCTATCTACCTATCTATCTATCTATATAGTTATTAGGTAGATACAACTGTAAAATTTTATATCTTCCACATCCATCTTTATCTTTATCTTTAGTAATACTTCTTGCCCTAAAGCCCACTCCATTTGTTAATAAAATAGTTACTCCACTTTTCTCTTGCTTGGAGTTTGCAGTTTATCTTCCTCATCCTTTTACTTTCAACCTCCCAGGTCCCTATATTTGAGAGATCTCTTGGAAGTAGAATATATATATATATTTTTTATCCCACCTGAATACTCTGTCTTTTAATTGAAGCAGGTAGTCCATGTAAATTTAATGTAATTACTATTTGTTTTTTATTTGTCCCACCTTTTTTCTGTTTTTATTTTCCTCTTTCTTACATACTTTTGGATTGATTATTTTTATTATATTTGTTCCCCACTACCTCATTGTTCTACTCTTCATGCAGTGGTTACCTAGAGATTAGAACTTCCCTCCTTGACTTATTAAATCAAAGTCAGTGCATTTCCCGCTTCCTGGACAATGCAAGGGTCTTAGCATTCTTTAACAGCTTTTATCCCATTTCATCTTATATGCTATTGTTTTCAAATTCTCCATGTATTTTAAACCATAAAACATTATTATCGTTGATTTTTGCAGTCAATAGTCTTTTAGATTTATCCATATATTTACCAGTTTTATTGCTCTGTTACTTCCTGGGTCTCTGAGCTGCCACATGAAATCATTTCCCTCATCTCAGAATTGCTTCTTTTCATATCGATTTTATTACGAATAAATTTGGATTTATTTTATTATGGTATGAATTCCTTCATTTTTTTATTTATCTGAAAATATATCTTTACCTTAATTTTTGAGGCCTTTTCACTGGATATTTTCTTTTAGCGTTTTGAAAATATAGTCATTTTCTTGAGTAAACAACTGATTGAAAGAAATGTTAATGAATGAACCAATGAATAAAATCGTGAAGGGATGGAGTTATATAGGTGACAACGAGTAATCCCATTTGACTGGAGTATAAGGAATTCAGAAGAGGGCAGGGAGGCCAAAACATGTGGAGATAGACACCCACATGGAAGAACAAGGTCACATATTCAATGCATTCATCAATAAATGTTCATTCATTTATTAAATAATTCATATTTGTTATTAGAATCTTACTATACTGGATTCTGTCAATACAAAATATGCAGAATGTGCCTTTAATTGTTCTTGGGAAGCTTATAATCTAATAGAGAAGTATAGATTTGCTTTTTTATTTATTTATATATTTATATTTGCTCATTTAAAAGGTAACTTCTTGCTTCTTGGAGTCTTTCTTAAGGACCAGCTATGCTTTAATGACTTTTTGTTTGTTTGTTAAAAGATTTTATTTATTTATTTGAGAGAGAGAAGAGCACGAGAGGAGGGGAAGGGACAGAGGGAGAGAGAGAGAAGCAGACTGACTGAGCCACCCAGTGCCTCCACTTTGATGACTTTCAAAGAAAAGTCATCATATATGTTCTTATAGACCCACACAGCAAATCTGCAGACTAAATCAGAATAAATATTCACTTAACTGTGGAAGGAAAAAGGAAAGAAATTCAGTATGGAGCTTACATGAAAAAGTCTGATACTTGGAAAAACAATAATAAATTTTAAAAGCATGAAGTAAGTAAAACCAGAGAATGAAATGAAACACTTTTTAGAAATAAAAAAAAACAATGTGCTTTTGTTTAGTTTTCATTTTACTATGCTTTTATTGAGAGTAATAGTTTTTACAAAGGCTTATCTTTGGATAAAGGTAAGACAATATGGAAAAAGCTAGAGTATTTGTAGCTAAGAATATCAGTAGCTAGCTCATGCTTCCTCGAATAAACTTTGAATTGGGCTAAATGGAAGGGAGCTGGTGATGAAAGCATTCCTAGAGAGAATGCCTTTCTAGGAGAGAAGCACACTCCAGAACTAGTAGAAGGAGAGAATTCTAAATAGAGTTTTCTTCCATTTTATTGCCTTTCCATGACTCCACCCCCTAGATGACTTGCTTCTAAGAGCAATAATGAACAATCTCAAACATTGTTCAGCTGTCTCCTCCATTCTCCTGTGCTTAATCCCCAGGACCTTGTCTTGGCTGTCCATGTATCTCCAACCACTTGACCCTGTCCTCTCTCCTCCCCAAGCCAATCCAGGCTCTTGATTTTCTGAGTCTCATTTGTGGGCACTGCTCCAGCACTGACTGCTGGTGTTCTCTCTTGGACATGATTTGGTGTCTGTCTCCTGGCTCCACATACCATGGCTGCAGCTAAAGATACACGCCTACTTTCCCTCCTATCCACATTTGCTTCATGGGAAGATGGATTGGAAGGTGGAGATATGTGTATGCAAAAGACTTTTAATAACTCTCTAGCTTGGATATGGGAAAATTAACACTAGTTCATCTTTCACTTATTTTTTTTCAGATCTATGAAATTAACATTCTATTTCTGGGCCCTGCTATCAAAAAGTACATATGTTAGGCTGTTACAATTTAATCATCGGAGATATAAAAACATTGAGTACAAAAAGTTCAGTGAAAGAAAAATGGCTTGGGTGATGGAGGTGTATTTTTTATAAGTAAAAATCATATGAAGGGGATAGAACAATCTTTAAAATTAACCACCACCGTTCACTTGTACCCTCTATTTAGGTTTTAGTGAGCTCCTTCAAAAATGAAGGATAAAAAATCTGTAAGTCCTACCTCATGTTGTTAATAGCCTGGATTCATCTGTTTCCTTTTCTCCATGGTTTTATGGCTCTCCCCCGGCCCATAAATTATATGGTAGTAATAGGCCCTTCCCAAAGAAAGGAACTAAATGAGATAATTGACATCTCCCCCAATTCTAAAGCACTTGGGTTCCATTATTCTTTTCTCTAATGGACCTTTCCCCCAATCTCTCTCCCCCTAACATAAATCATATGCTATATGCATTTCCAATTAGCTATAGGAGGTCAACTTCTGGATCTAAATGAGAGCAAGCAGCAAGAGAGGGGATGCCTAGACTGCCACTCAGAGCGGACCTCTGACAGTCATCTAACAGCTTGCTGTACCCACCAGCCTCATGTCAGATGTGCTTGTGTTCCGTGCACATGTCCGCCAGATGGATAGCTCAGCACCTTTGCTATTAGTCTCGCCAAGCACTGGGGCAATGGTGCACACAAATGTAAAGGACTATGCCTTCCTAAAAACTCCAGTCAACTGTGTTGGTGTTGCAGCCCAGGGATAACCATTCTTCAAGTGGCTTGCTAATTCCACATTGACTTTTTCAAAGCTCAGGTTTCTCTTCTGAGTATTTTATACTCTAGGGAGAAAAGAAACCACTCATCTAGTATTATTAATGTAATGTGACTGGGCTTGTGCCTGAGTTTAGGAAGGTAAATATCTCTAACCTGAGGTCATTCATATATTAGATGGTTCTGTCCATTATAATGAATTGTAGCTGTTGGCCAGGCAACAGTTCGGTTATGTAAAATATTCTTAAACTCAATAGTTTCTACACCACAGAAACCCCTTAGGATACTTGAGGGCAGGCTGAGTCAGATAGACAATCCCTTTACAATCCACTTACTCATAAGTTTGTATCAATATAACGGTCCTGGGGATAATGGTTTACAGCCTGATACATCATTCATTGCTAAACCACATATGTTCACTGCCTGAGATCTCAGGCTAACATATGTCACCATAAAATACTGGAACTACTCAAAGCACAAGTCACAAAGTCACACATTGGCAGTTAATACTTAAAATCATAAGATTTCACAGAAAGTTTTTCTTACAGCTTTTCTTGAACACATGGGGCAGAATGGTCTCCTTCAACTAAAGGAGAGAAGAGATCACATACTACAGACAGGCATGGGCTCTTCGGTCACATGTCTGGCTTCCTGGACATTTGAGGTTGTGATTCCCACAACTCCCTTCTTTAAGTCCAGTTACTAAGTATGAACTTGGCTGCATAAATCAGGGGTCCTAGAAGAGAAGCATTAAATCTAAGACCAGGAATACTTGAACTTTGTCTCAGGCTCTGACATATTGCAACTTGTTCCTTTCATTGGAATTACCAAATCATAGAGATCATTTAAATCTCCTTATCCCTTCATTGAATGTAACAACCAACTTTTCCTTATGTTTAACATCACTTTTATTCTCTGCCATAGAATTAGGTTCTGTGACACTGTCTTCTTTTTCTTGTTACTTATGCATGTTAGTCTTGCCACCTTCGACATAAATGCAAGCCCGGGAGAGAAGCGGATGTATTGGATAGCTTCTTTGTAATTCCCATATTATTTAGTACATATTAAATGTTCACTAGTTATTGAATGGGCTGAATTTAAGACGTTACTATTCACAATTCGATGGCTCAATATATTCCCTCACAAAAGAAAATGCTCCTTTTCAGCCTCCTGAATAACATTTATCTCATTGAACCTGTGAGGGACACAGTGAGAGATCACTTTATAGAAATTGCTTCTTTACTGAGAGCTGCTTCATACATGTAATGCCTTGTATTAAAAATACAATCTCGGTACATTTCAGTAGAAGCGCTGGCCTCAATGCTCGAGAATGCTCTGCCGCTTAGAATGCACCTTGACTAAGAAGGCAAAATGTGATTTTTGTGTCTGTTTTGAAAAAGAGTCCATAAGCCTAGAGGAAATAAATTGTAATAATGGGCGAAAGTGCCTCTCTGGATATGTGGATGACTTTAGAGGAGGGTTGCAAGAAGCTTTTTTGAGGAAGAGAATAAATGATATAAAAGAGTCACCAAAATTAGGCAACATGGGCCTTTAATAGACCTCCCTCGAATCTTTCTGCATCTTAACTTGCATGGTGACTATAAACTTCCGTGTGGGGATTCTAATGGCTTTCCTGTATTTCAAGGTGTGAGGTCAAGTACCGAGGCCTGCCTGGGAAATCCCAGGTCTTGGGCTAGTTCTTTCCAAATAAGCTCCAGGGTTACCTCTGCTATAATGGTCAAGTCCATTTGGAAGTCTGTAAAAGGCATCAGTTACCCCTGTGGCAAAGCTGACTTACTGAGCCAGCAGCCAATTCAAAATGTTTCCCCTGTGCTAAAGCCGTTTTTCTTCATTTCATTCAGAGCATGTGGCTTTCACAAAATTAATAAGTCAAAGTTGGTTTCATCTATTAACAAGGTCATAGTAGCTTGGGGAGGAAATGGAGAAAGGATGCGTTTCTCTCTCGCTCTCATCACAGGAAACTGTGGTTACCAGCCCACCGCTCAAAGGCACCTCTTCTCAGGGGATGCTTATTCCTGCCTAAGTCACTCTCTTTTCTTTCTGAAAGTGAGCAAAGGACCAGCTCAAAGCCAAGTGTTCCAAGTCTTGAAGAGTCAGCGTTGAATCTGTTCTGCTCAGTAAATATTAACAATTTGACTTATATCCCAGAAGAACCCACTTCCAAATTGCCTCGAAGAAGACCAAAGATCTGGTTGACCACCAACACAGCTTTAGGAAGTCCAAACTTGGTCAGGCCAGTCAAGTCCTCTTGTCTGACCAAAATCAGCCAGGGAGAACCAGGGAAGGCCACAGGTATGTCAGCTTCATTCAGACTGTCGTCCTGGGCTATGTGCTATACTAAAGTCCTAGGTCTACAGGAGAGAGGTTGCATAGCTAGTACATGACTATACACACCAAGAGAAATTCATGCACAAAAGGGATATTTTCCAAATAGCAACACCAACTTAAAATCGCATAATGACTATTGTTGCAGGGTGTGGGTTTTGGACCCAGCACTGCATAACCCCTGGATGATGGAACGAGAGCAGTCTTCATTAGTTTAGCTGTTAACACTAAGTTGGGGGGCAGGGACAGAGACCTTGGAATACGGGAATATAGGGATTTAATGTGTGTTTGGTGAATTGACAGCTTGAATTAAGAAAATTGCATCAAGTAGAGAGAACAGTGCATGACCATAAGACAAAACATTGACATGGATTGTGGCAGGAGAAGACCGAGAGGTTGCAGCAGATAAAGAGGGGGTGCTCCGTCAGTAGCGTAAGAAGGCTGAGCGAGTTGGGTGGGAACCAAGAGGCGCTGCATCAGGACGAGACCAGAACTCATACTTGCAGCACTCCGGGCCCAGGAGAAAATGAGCTGGAGAGACTGGAGGCAGCGTAGTAACTATCTACAAGCACGATTTTATAAAATGGTTGACGTTTTGGCAGGATTCTGTCTTTAAAAGAAATAGTTAAGGAGCAACACTACAGATTCGTGAAATCAAAGGGCATTAATTACTTATATGGTAACTTCTATTTCTGAGGTGAGAAGAAAGGAATAGAGACTTAGGCTGCGTGAGGGGTTCGGGTATCACCTACTTATGTTACCAAGGAATTTCCACTGCAGTTCCTTCTCTGAGCTTGCTTACTCAGTCTGTGCAAATTGAGGGGTGATTCTGCTAAGAGCTCCATAGGACTGCCTATGGTGGTTTTCCATGTTCTTTTCCGGACCAATATTTGCATAGACTTTAGGACTTTTAACTCTCAAGGTGTCTCCATTATGTAGGGATCATTAGTTCCTGGTTACCGATGTGGATACAAGTCTTAGAGAGATGATGTTTGTTATCTGGCCTTGAACTCAAGTTTACTGATTGCAGTTCTCATGCATTTTCAGCTGTGTCATGTTGCCCACAATATGTGAAAATATTTGTGTCTCTTTCCCTTTTTATAAGTGCCTGTAAAGAATAAATAAACTGTGATGTATTTCAAGAGAGACACTGCTCCCATGGGTTTCTCTCTCTAAGGCAGGGATTGAGACAGCAGAAACAAGTAGATAGCCCTCTGGCTTAGAGGAAGTGGCAGGTGGAATGTGGGCTTTGGGGAATATTCTAGTTCATTTCTATTGGTTGGTTTGTTCTTTGGCACAATCTTTGCCTGGACCAACTATATTCTCTATTTATGGAGACATGGTGCCTGTATCTTCCTGAGGGCTGTCTTCACCTTCTCAATTTGTGCTGCTGTTTTTCTTTATTTTTCTTCATGTCTAAAACGTAGTTAGCCAGGTTTTGCCTTACTTTGTGACACAGAGATGCTAAGTTTGGCCTGCATGTCACATGGCTGGGCAAATGGCACGATGTTCTGTTTATTCACTGAGAGTTGATTTGAAGCTACTCTAACGGTTTTTATATGGTCTCCACAATTATTCCACGGAGAACTCTGAGTTTCTATTATCCACTTCGGAGAAATGTGAGTTAAAAAGGAGGTTTTCATTAGTTGCGTATAACACCCAGTGCACCATGCAATACGTGCCTTCCTTACTACCCATCACCAGTCTATCCCTTGGTGTTATACGCAACTAATGAATCATCGAACTTTGCATCAGAAACCAGGGATGTACTGTATGGCGACTAACATAATATAATAAAAAACCATTTTAAAAAAGGAGGTTTTCAGTTTTGGCAGAGAGAGTGGAACAACTACAAATACAGTCTCATCACACTTTGGGAGAGATTATACGGTGGTCATTTCCCAATCTGCAAAACGTAGGGGAGTTAATTTTCATGCACGGCTTTCCTTTCTAATACACACATTATGAATCTTCTACATTGAAAATAGGTTCTTCCCTTAAAACCAGATCTTGATCATTCCTACTGCTACAGAAACTCTTTTGGATGCTTATGGTTTGCTGGGAGCTGTCTTCTTATTTTATATTTGGGATTTTGTTTCTTACTAATATGTATACCACTTGAGCAATGCCAGAGTTCATTTGCTGGGAGGAATCTGGTTCAATAACACCATCATATATTTATGTGGTTTTGTGGGGAAGCAAAGATCGATCCAGGTCTTTCCAGCCATGTGACTAGAATGATGGTTTTCTTTTCCTGTGCTATTATTTATTAAATACCTGTTCGTGAACAACACTGTCCTCAGTCTTGAATGTGTTTGAATAAGAGGACTGTGCGTGAGACTCCGTGGAATGATATCACCATGAAACTTGGGATTTTATTAAAATGTGTTTAAAATTATAAAAGAGATGCCCATGAAAAACATTTTATCAGTTACTATCAGGTTTCCAGATAACACTGAAGCACAAATGCAATGTAATACATATCTTTGTATATCTTGGAAAGGTACCAAATGTAATTAGAAACATTCAAGCTTTTCTAAAGTCATCATGAAAAGGCACCCAGGCAGAGACATCCTGATTGCACAAGATTGAGCTGAAGTATATCTCGCTTCATTGGGTCAACCATCCTGCAGACTGCGTACATTGGATTCATTCGGTGGAGTTATTTCTGCAGCAAGCCTAAGGCAGAGAATTGCATTTTCACTGAATGTTGGAGAAATAATATCATGGGGGATAGGTCTTCAGTGTGAAGGTTAGAAGGCCTAGAGACTTACCCCAAACATGCAAACTGTGACCTTACATAAATCACCAGCCTGGGCCTGTCAGCATTCGAGAACTAGACAGAGAAATTCCGGAACTGAAACATTTCCTGAATTGGCTCTGGGTTCTTTCCCATGAGTAGACGTGAGAGGCTGTCATGGGAAAATCGACGTGTGTGAAGCTAGGTTTCATGAGGTGCGGAAGATTCTCACAGCAACGTGGCTTCTCCTGGGCAGGTGCACTCTGCCCGCAGCCTCGAATCCTCTTGCGTCCTTTCACATGCTCTTGGGAGAAAGGAAGGAGCTTCCGACATTGTCTTCTCTGGAATGGTAAAGATGGATGAATGTCTCAGAAGCCATTCCCCAGATGGTAACCTGACGTCTTGAAGGGTTCACTTCCTCTCCTGTGGCTACGTGGTTTAGAAGTTTCATGAAGTCTTTTAACAAAACATGACACACGATCAGATCTCAAAGTCAGAGGTCACTTGTTTAGCTATGTTTACACATCGTGTTGGTGCTGGGGGGCAAGGGAGGAAGGGAAGAGATGATAGTTTTACACAGATGATCTCATTAGTCATTCACAGCTTACGTGGACGCAAGTCCTGCTGGTGCTGAGGTTACTCTTCTCTGGTGATAGCTTTCCTAGTGACAGGGACACGTCCAGCTTGTCCTTGGTTCCCCGGGGAGATGGAGCAGCCTCCTCTGGGGCTATTCGCTTATCCATGTGAGTGTCTCCAGCAGGTTCTCCCAGGTACCTTCGTTGCTATGGTTCCTCCTGAGCGCACAAAAGATGCTAAAAATAAATTCCAAGTGAAACTTTCCAGCTGCCTGGGAAAAGAGTTTTCTGTTCTCTTTGTACTTTTATCCAGTTGGCTCACAGTCGATATGCTCTGAGAAACTGGATCGAATACAGATGCCATGCCCAGAATCAGCAGATGGGCTGGGGGTGGAGAGAAATTTTATAGGTTAAAGACTGCCAGGGGAGTTAAGAACATAGGGTCCACGACCTTGCCTGACTGTGTGCCTCTGAGCCAAATTGTAATTTCCCTGGGTCTCAGTTTCTTCAAATGGAAAATGCAGAGAGCATCAAAGGGGCATTCTAATTTTAAGAGTGCGCTTATGGGATGCCTGGGTGGCACAGCGGTTAAGCATCTGCCTTCGGCTCAGGGCGTGATCCTGGTGTTCTGGGATCGAGCCCCACATCAGGCTCCTCTGCTGGGAGCCTGCTTCTTCCTCTCCCACTCCCCCTGCTTGTGTTCCCTCTCTCACTGGCTGTCTCTATCTCTGTCAAATAAATAAATAAAATCTTTAAAAAAAAAAAAGACTGCACTTATACTTTCTGATTTTGAGTTTAAAATATTTCTGTGTACCGGACATAACACCTATGTCAGCTATGTGAGCTTTGACCCCTGATCATCATTGCCTCAAATTATCGTCAAATGGAACTTAAAAATTATGCTTCATGGGACCTGATGTTAGAATTCATACAACAAAAATTATACACAGACATTTTTGTTTTTGCTTTAATTCATTCACTCCTTCCTTCATTCAACAAATCATGACTCAGTTTTTACCAGGCATTAGGCCTTCATGTAGCAGACATTGAGCTTCGTGCTGTTAAGAAAAGAAAGTGCTGTCAAGCCCTGGGTAGCAAAGCATACAGCCTTAGGAATGAAAGGATATTAACATAACAGGCGTAAAACAGAAACATAAAATATTTACGTGTCTTCTAATAATAAAAGATGTCTATGTTAACTCTTAAATTAATTGGGAAATCTCTAGTTAACATTTTTTGATTTTCTACTAGTGGTGGCTCTGACATTATGTCATTTAATTTCTGAGTTAGAGTAATTGTATTAACCTGCGCTGTAAGAAGAAAGGTGGGGGGAGGGATAACAGGAAATACATTCATGAAGGAAATAGAAGTCTTACAGAGACTATGTTATATAGCTGATTAGTATCAATAATATTTAATACACACTAAATGTGAAGGATTCAATGGTTCAACTAAAATCAATTTTGTCATCTTCAATCGTGCCTCTCAGGGCAGCAGCTACAGAATTCTCTAGCTACAGAAAAGGAACAGAGGCAGAAGAAGGTTAACTAAGAGGCTACCATCAGACAGTGTTTTCAGGAATGGTCATGCTGTCTTCTGTTTTCATGTGCTCTGTATCCTGATCTGGAGGGATGAGCGCCATCTTTGTAGAGAGCAAGGGATGGTCTTTTGCTATGAGGTGTACCTAAGTCATTTTAACACGGGAAGCCTACAGTCTTCGTGTTCCCGAATTAACTCCCCTGGGCTTGGAAGCCCTTCCTAAATTATGAGGACCCAAGATGGTACAGGGATAAAGGCAGTGCAGGAATCGTGACGTGAGGTGGTGTTAGCACAGACTGAAGGAAAGATGGCACTTGGGGACCTCATGGGTTTGCAAGCAAATTTAGTAATAGAGGATTCCTTAAGAACTTTGAAAGGTATTCAAATGGAAGGTCATGCTTTGTAACAGGGAGAGACTGGAATCTTCTGCTAGCTGCCGATATAAGACAGAGAAACTGCGGGAAAGAATGAATGTTGGCATTCACTCTGTCTCATAACCACAAAGCAGCCTATGCTTCCACTTGGCCGAGCTGAGAACCAGACAGAAATAAGCTGACTTAATTTTGTGGGTACAACCACCTGAGTAACTGGCGAGTGAATCCGCCTCAGTCACCGAACAGATCAGGGCCAAGACTGGCACTCAGCTGAGAGCCCCATGATTTGGGTCCTGCATGCAGTTGGTAGAACTGTGGCCATCTACACACCTATCTTTTAAACTTCCCCTTACACTTAACTTCTGTTGTGATGGTAAGTCCTAGAAGAGGTGCTAGAGATCAACTCCACATACAACCACGTACGCAGATGCATGTGGAGGTGGGGAAATTAACTCAGGAATGGCCCATGTGTGGTCAGTGGGTAGTTTATGTCAGCATGATCATTATAAACTGTAATGCAGGACAAACACTGGTATACAGAGTGGCAGGTGGCAGCATCACAAGCTACAGGGGACAATTAATTCACCAGGCAATCATTGAAAATGTCTTCTAAATTAAAACCTGTCTATCTGGCAAATAGCTGATAGATGAAGGACCTTCAATCTATTTTTTTTCAACAAACATTCACTGAGTACCAAATGTGTCCAAAGTGTTAGGATAAAACCCATACTATAAAGAGGAAGAAGTCCTTTATTCCCTTATAGATTACTTAAATAAGTGATATTGCACATTTTTTTTCGAACTGGATTTTTGTTAAGAGGGAAGAACATGGTTCAAACAGAGGAAGCAGCCAGAAGAAAAGGTAGATGGCAGGAAAGCTTGGGTACACCGTGCTGGAGACTGGAGGACAGTCAGAGAACAGGGAGAGATGGGTGTGGAAGGTCAGACCTTCACCCACCGAAGAGAGCAAGCATAAAAGCAGGTGCCATTCCAGATGTGTGAGCAGAGAAGTGCAAGACCAGGGCTGTGCTCAGACTTAATCTGGTAAAAGTTGTATGTCTGAGTTGCTCCAGCTTGTTCAAACGGATAAGTCTGTAGGGAAAAGGGGGTGCAAAGCATTCCATGCACTCACAGACAGGTTATTGGACACTTCTTCTGGGAAATGCACATCTGAACAAGACCCCCCCCCACTAATTTGATAGAAGAGGACTTAGAAGAAAGTCACACACAGGCATTCAGTCTTTTATGTGAACGATCATGTTATCCATACATGTTAGCTACATGAGAATTTCCTTTCCTACACGCTTGGATGTTAGGGAGTTATTTTATTTGTAAGATTTACTCTGTCTCTCTGCATCCTATGTTTTTGAGGTATTAAAGCTGAGCTCCCTGTCTTACCCTTAGGCCCTGGTCCAAGACCCGTTGATGAGTAAATGATGTGTTTATTTGCAAAAGGGCAGGCAATATTGCCGGAGAAACCACTCATGTAGCCCACAGAATCTTCCTAGGAAATTACAAAACTATATCAAACCATATAAAAGTCATTCCTAATATTCCAACTGAGTACAGGATGGATTAGAAGGACAAGAAAGTGGAGATGAAAAAAGTCAGCAAGAGTTTATTGCCCTGTGTTTAGAGAAACTTAGTAGGACACGAAACTAAGTTGGTGGCAGAGAGAAGGAAAAAGCAAAGGTGACTCATGATGGGAGAAGAGGGAGAAATTGGGGCACAGGGAGAGAGATGTAAAAGTTGACTGAACTTAGTTGTAGTAGGGGAGGTAACAGGGGGACTGGTTAAGGGGGTGGGGATGAGACTGGTGGGGAAGAGTGGGAGGCCATCCAGCTTGAGATGGTGGCCACTGTGGAACTGGAATTCAGGGTGAGGCTGGGCAGCAGGGAGGAATTTGGGAAATATCAGCCCAAAGATGTCTTGAGAATTGGAAGAAATACCTGACTTAATGGGTATGGAGTTGTGCCAACCTTTGAAAATATTAAATAGGTGACATCGAAATCTAATTTTTTTTCCCTTGACTGGTAAAACTGACCTGGCTTCTACTCATTTCTTTTACTTGTTGTTTCTGGAAACTTCTTGTGGCCCACTTGAAAGCTCTTCCTCTCATGCAGGGACCACTTGCAAAGTCCTGTGGCAAACACTTTGTCTGGTTGCCCCAGAGGCCCACCCAGTCCCGTTATTTGTCACCCCTCACTGAAATTTGTATAAGGGCATTATTCCTGCCTCTCTTCCAGCCTGGTGAACCTGGAATCCATAGGCTAGGAGAGCTTGAGGAGAGGCTTAAAGAAGCAAACAGGTCGGACTTGGCCTCTTTGCCTTTCTTCCTCATCCCGCTTTGAACACAGACTCTGTTCCTGGAGCCAGGACAGCCATCCTATTTCACTCAGGCAACAGCATGAGGGAAGGAACAAAAGAATCTCAGAGGCCACGGCCCTAGTGGGGCTGAGCCTCCAGACCAATGCCTCCAGTTCCCCTGCTCTGTGAGCAAACCTCTAAGTCAGGTGTTCTGTTACTTCTAGCCAGACATATTCCTAATTGACATCCTCTGTCAACTTTTTAGGGATTCCCCAAAGAATAGGTTCCAGCTTTCTATTGCCGTGTAACAAACCACCTCAAAGCATTGTGGCTTAGAGCTGCCATTTATTTTACTCACAAACCTATAATTTGGACAGGGCCCAGTGGGGATGGTTTGTCTCTGTTCCAAGTGGTGTCAGCCGGAGAAGCTGAAGACTACATTTCAAGATGGCTCACTCACATAGCTTGCTGATCTAGGTTGTTGACTGGGCAAAATTGGGGTTTGGGGCCAGAGGCCTCTGTTTCCTTCCATGTGGGCCTCTGTAGCTGCCTGGGCTTCCTTGCAGAATGGAGGCTGGATTGCCACATTGAGTTTAGCAAGAGAACAAGGTGCCAGTGTGTGGCATTGTTATGATCTAGCCTTAGATGTCCCAGGATCTCACTCCTACCATACTGTCTTGGTGGAGGCAGTCATAAACACTGGCCCAGGTTCAAGGGGAGTGGACATAAACACCAACTCGTAACGGGGGTAGCAAGGTTCTAGAGCTTGTGCGATGAAAGATGTTTCTACGGCCATCTTTGGCAAATACCATGTGCTAGAAGGTAGCCTATAATATCAGCTGGTCACTGATTTCTGTCACTTTGACTGTTGCACTCTGGAGATTACATGTGGTCACTTACAGAGAAGAGGAATAAAGCAAAATGAGAGCACTGGTTCATCACAAAAATCTTGCAGAAGTTTTTAAGTCGGAGAAGTCGCGACGGACTCACAGGTGACCCGCCTCCTCTGTGAGGTTTTACCAGGTCTCTCAAGACTTGTCTTGATGATAAAACACAGTGTATGGAGTCACAATTAGGCCTTATTTGGGCAAAGGTAGCCTCTCTGGCCATAGCTATAGAGGGGACCAGGATGTGTGTTGGGGGCTCTTTGGGGAGTAGGAACGTTGGAATATAGCATAGGGCCACCTGACAAGAAAGCAAAACCAACACCCTCTGGTCCCAGAAAGAGGCACAATTACCATTAAATAGTTCTCTTTAGATAAAATCCCCTTGCGTCGTTGGCCCGCTTACAGCAGGAAATCTAAAAGGATACCAAACGGATCCGGCTCCGTCAGCTCTCAGACCCATCCCTGCCTTTGCCCTGCTCTGCTGTAGCCCAGGGAGATGCTTGTCCAAGACTCTTCTGCTGGTAGGGGCGCCAGTAGAAGATGAGAGGGTGAGAGATAAGGAGAAGCCCCGGTACTCCTTCCCCTCCACCTCCTGCCTCCTCTATTGTTTTGCAATGTCTGTGTGTCCCTGGGCAGCAGGCAGCTCCTACAGTGGCCGCTGGGGACCCCGCCTTCCTAGCATTCAGGCTCCTGTGAGGTCCCTTCCCCTGCATGTCAGCGGGATGTATTCTAATGAATAGAACATGGCAAAAATGACAGGATGTCACTTCTGAGAATAGCTTAATAAAAAAAAAAAAAAAGAAAGACTGTGACTTCTGTCTTATTCATATTCTTGCCCGCTCACCTGTTGGCTCTGATGAAGTCAGCTGCCAGCTGCGAGCTGCCCTGTGTGGCAAGAAATTGAGGGAGATGTCTGGCCAAGGGCTCTGAGGATGGAGACCTGCCAGCGATCACTTCCCTCCAGCCCACACATGAATACAGCCCTGGCCAACAGGTGGATGACAGCCTTGAGAGCGCCTAGGCCAGGGCACCTCGCTAGGTCATGCCTGGACTCCTGGCCCACAGAAACTGCAAGATAATACGTATTGTCTGAAGCCACAATGTTTGCAGTGATTTGTTAAGCAGCCCTAGGTAGCTAATTCACAGGGCTCCAGTATCCCAGTCTGTTATCTGCAGATCAGACTGGGCCAGGCTCTGGGGGCTTTCCCAGTTGTCACTCAGCCCTGGGGTGCAAGTGGATGTCGGCTCTTGCTAATTGTCACGTTGCCTCACTGTCCTCTGTTCAAGTTTCCAGGTCCCTTATCACCTGTGTAACATCCGCCTTGAAGAGTTCTTGTTTTTCAAGATAAGTCCTGACTGAAAAGGTTAGAGCTCACCCATTTGGTAAAATGCCTCTTGTTTTGTGTGTCCATGAGACTTTTTTTCTTTTCATTGAAGTCAGAGGCTTGAAGGTCCCAGGGTTGTGTCCCAGCAGGAGTGGGTCTGGTGGCATCTGGCCCCAGACATCTGTGGGGAGCGGCAGAGAAGCAAGGTACACTTTTATACCTAACTTTTTATTTGTAGTTTTGTAATCTTTTGCTCAAAGGGAACACTCATGTTTATTTAAGCTTCATTTCCCATAAACCTGGGTCTGCCCCCTAAGTCAAACACACTGAATACCGAAACCATTGAAGACCTCCGCACACCCCTTTAATCCAATTAAAACAGAACTTTAATTAGAAAAAATGATCTAGAATAAATATTTTACTGACCTTTGCCAAAAGCTTTTGATCATTTTTATTTTCCTCTTATCACCAACGTTTTCAATTTATATTTCATTTGCGATGGTCTGAAAAAAAAAAAGCACATAACAACATAAAGATCAATTGGATTAGCCTTCGTTGTCATGAACGAACTCATAGAGTTGTTTTCCTTGGACAGCCAAACTCATAGGCATTTGCTCCAAGGAACCGGCCCATAAATCTTTTTTTTTTTTTTTTTTTTTTTTTTTTTTTTTTTTTTTTTTTTNTTTTTTGCTTGTCATATACTGAGTCTGATTCTTAGCTAAAGTCTCTCTCCTTTAGGGAGTGGCTGGTAACTAATAAAAGAAGGAGTGAGAGTCAGCCCAACTCCTTGGAGGAAAGTAGCAGTCACTATAAAAGAGATTTCTATGTGACAATCATTTTATTCGTGATGGACAAGACAGGGGGAAGCTGAGGCTGTTCAGAGTGAGGTCGCTTTAGAGAAGAGATTCCTTCTCGGGCACAGGTCAGTGGGACATTGACACAGATCAAAACTAATGCAAAAACAATGAAAAGACACATGACCGCCTTGCTAACATTCTTCAAGGAAAATAATAGTTAAAGAGCTAAAAAGGAAAACAAAACAAAACAAAAACAAAAAAAACCCTGATAACCAAGTAAGAGCAGCAACGTTCTCACTGGTCTTGCCTTGTAGCAGGAGAGACCAGAAACCTGTGTATTTTCCCTTTCTGCTCTCAGATTCTGTGGTCTATGACGCCATTGCTCAGAAAGTTCCTGCTCCACTTGACCAATAGGCAGTCTCAAGGAGGCAACCACAACTCTTCTGAGTCACTGGTTTTTAGAAGAAAACTCCCACCTTCGATATGCTTTCACCAGAACAAATATGGTGGCACAACCAGTTGTACGTAGAAAGTGGCAGTGGGTTGAGGAATCACAAGTACTTCTCTTCCGCAATAGAGCAGGAAGCTCTCAGACTAGCTGGCTTCTGTTGACCTTGAATGATTACAGCCGTCCATCCCTTCATTACAGACTCCTACAAGGTAAGAGGCAGGAGAGACTTAAGAGATTATTAATTCCCTCTCCATAGTTGGCAGTCAAACAAATTGAGGTGCTTAGTGATTGAGTGGAGTCCCTGAATCCTACGGCTAGTCTGTGGCACGGCTGGGCTAGACTTCAGACCACCTGGCTTCCAGGTCAACTGGAGAAGCAATTGTGTTGCCTGGTCAATACGGTGGTCACCAGTAAGATTGACTTAATAGCTTTATCTCCTCTTAGAGGCAAATTCAGGACTCCACAGAGGGGAGTCTCAATTGTCAGCTTTTTGGTGGTAGGACCTGTCTTACCTGAATGATAAACCTTCTGTCATGCAGAGCGGTAATCATGAGAATGGAAATGGTCAGAGGTGAATCACTAGGTTGCAACAAAGATGAATAATATTGCCATCTTCTTTGTGTCCAGACTATTCCGGAGCCAGAAGCCAATGTGTAGTCTCTTTCCTTCGTGCTTTATTGTCCTTGTAATTAACCTTATCTATTTTCCTACTTATAAGTGGGATTAACTTTTTTTTTCACAACAGCTACAAAGAGTAATATAGTATCATGTTTTGATACATCTTGTTTCCTTTGGAAAGAGCCAAACATTTTTGCTTAGCCAAGTTTTATGTTCTGAAGGAGGGTGGAAAAGCAGTTTAATATTCTGTGGGTTAATATTCAGTAGTATAACCTGCACATGACAGTAGAAATAAAATCTCTGTTCTCTCAAGCTAAAATAGAATTTCCCTGTAAAGTTCAATAACTCTGTTAGTACAAACACTAACTGAAAATTTCAAGAGGTTATGCTAAGGTTGTTTTTTTAAATAAATATATTACAAATACTCATTTGGATTGAAATCACTGAGTGGATCAGATGGTATTTAGGAATTTAAGGGGGGTAGAAAATTATGCTCATGCCATGGATGGGCTTATGTAGTATTCAAAGTTTTAACTTTTACATTTCCTCCTGTCAATTAAACTTGATTTTTCTTGCTTATCTTTGCAGCCACAATATAAAAGTGCATGCAGTGATAAAGATAAAACAAAGAAAAAGATGTCACCTTAGAAAAACAACAATTTCCCTACAAAAAGAGCAGGCTAAAATCTTTAGGTAGTAAATGTTGATTTAGGAAGATTTCATCTTAAAGAGTGAAAAAATCCTTTTTTACATTATCTCTAAACTAATTCGCTGTAAACTATTTCATTATCTCAAAAATAGTTCACTGGATTTGGCTCAAAAGCAACCTTGATATGCTATAACCTTGAGGTGAGGCCAGTGGAAACATTAAAATCCAGGAAAATAGTGCCTTTATCAGAGGTCAGCAGAGAATAGGCAAGGGAAAGGTGAAAATCAGAGAAAAATGGCAGCTAAAGGAGAATTGGGAAAGAATCTTAATCCAAAACAGGCTGCTTCCCCACCTGGTTAATCTCTGGCATTCTTTGGGTTTGACTTCAGCATTATATCCCTCCTGATTGCTGGAGTGGGTTTAAGTCCTAGGGATTATCCTCTTAATTATTTTTTTTAAAGATTTTATTTATTTATTTGAGAGAGAAAGTGGGGGAGAGAGGAGAGAGGAGCAGAGGGACAGGGACAAGCAGACTCTGCACTGAGCATGGAGCCCCAGGTGGGGCTCGATCTCACGACCTTGAGATCATGACCTAAGCTGAAACCAAGAGTTGGATGCTTAACTGACTGAGCCACCCAGGTGCCCCAAGCCTAATAATTATTTTTCTTAAGAATTCTTCATCTACTTATTGTCTCTTCCAATACCAACTGGACACTGATTTATTTTAGCAAACATAGTGCCTATAGAACAATTCTTGGCACACCTCAAGTATGTTTGATGGATAGAAGCATGGATAGGTGAATGAATGGAAAAAATGGATAAATAGGCATTTATCCTAGAGTTGTTTTACATCCCCTAGACTCTTTTGGGGTTTTATAGCCCTGAACTAGATATGAACCGGTTTCATCTATGAAATGAACATATAGTATTGTAACTAACCCCCCTCCAAAATGGTGCCCAGCATACAGTAAGAGTTCAATGTGTTCACGTTTGTTAAGTGACAATGCGAGAGAGATTCTGTGATCTCCAAATAGCATGTAGGAAACCAAGATTACTGATACTACATTACAGAATGTTTGGAATGAATGAGCTCAGTGGTTAAACTATATGTTTACAATCAATACAGATACACTTTTCTCTTTGATGTCTTTCCCTTGTACAGTGACTACCTCCAAGCCCCTACCAGATCCTCTCTTTATATCCTTGAACTGGCACACAAGTGCCAGCATACTGGATTTTATTGTTCCACATGAATACCAGTCAATTTTCCAAGTGGGAATACTTAAGATGATAATTGTATGTTGTCTTATCTTGTCTGGATAGGTCCCCTCTAGGGCTTTCTGCTGGTAAACCACTGAAAGCATGAACGGATTGGAAGAAGAGCGAATAAAATGTAATGTGGTATATTCTTTGAACTAATGGAAACCTCCTGGTTCAAAGGCATCACTAATTTGTATACAGATACACAGATAGGCATAGACACAGTTGTAATTTTTCTTCCTTTCAGGCAGGCTTTAGTCAATGGAAGGCATGGTAATATGTGATCAGACTGAGTATTTTGGGCACTTGACTAATTAGCCTGGCCATCAGATGTATGATGCCTGGACCTCAGGTAACACTTCTAATCCCTTCCTGCAAAATGCCAGCTACCAAAGCTGGTCCTTGATGGGTCATTACTAGGCAATCAGAAACAGTCTTGAATAGCACACTAACGTAAAAACTCTTGCCTGACACTATGTTGCTTTGTGCTGTATTTCATACAGCTTGTCTTTGGGGAGGAAACAATCATACTCTATTATTGATGCTTCATGCTCTTGAATGGAGAAATGGTGTGGGTAATGACCATAATAGGTGACCCTAAAGCAATTGCTTTTCATTATTAGAATGTAGTTGGAAAGATCACTTTATACAGTTACTTGCCCATGTGTACCTTCAACACTCACTCTTCACACTCTTCTTCTTTCATTTCCTGTGGGAAACAGTTGCAGAGATAATAGGAAGCATTTACATAATGAAGAAATGACCATGTTTAAAGTAGAGCAAGATCAAAAGGAAACTGGAGTTCTGGCCCTTATGTATTCAAGAGACAAAAAGCCCACTTGTATTTGCCAGGTTTTACACCCCCAGTGGGGCAAAAACTATGAGTACTGCCTCCCCCTGCACTTGACTCTCTAAATAATACCATACGCTCGGAGCGTTCCTCAAATGTCCTTGAACAGTGGCCAAGTTGTTGAGACAGATTTATCTCCATCACTTATCAAATGTGGTTAGAGAGACAAGACATAGATTGTACCTATTACGATAGTAATGAAGAGTTTGAGATAATATCTATAAAACCCAATGACACATACACTCAATTTGGATGTGACCAAAAATTCCTAGAACCGCTACAGGTCCAGAATGGGCCATGTTCAGAGTAATCACTGGTGTTTTTTGGCTCTCCCATCTGTCTGCTAATACAGAGTACCCCCTCTGTACAAAACCATTGGCTGGCTCACACAGTTCTGGGCATCTTTGGAATGCCCTTGATGAATCCACTCGATGCCGGCTTCTGCTGCTAGCTCTGTGGCCTCCACTGCGTGCTCCTGGGCCGCTGCACCTGCTAGGAGCTTCCGGTTCCTTTACCAGCTGGAGTGGAGCCACACCTGCTGGACACCACCACCTCTACCATCCTCTTTCACCCTCTTGCTCCCTACTCCAGTCCCCTGACAGGCCCTGCTGCTGCTTCTGTCGCCTCCTGCAGGGCACTCCTACCAGTGTGCCAATGCCATTTGACTCCTGGGACAATCTCGCTGTGCTGAGTCACAGTGTAATAGAAGAACAAATACAACTTGCTTGTGTCCTCGTGCCACACTGGATTTCACTAGATAATTTTACCAGGTAGCCTTCTGTCTTCCTAGAATACAGCCACGGGTGCATGAGGGGAGGGTTCAAGATACATTGAGATGCATGGTAGACATCATTTTGTCCTGAGAATCAGTCCTCCCCACCAACTCCAAGGTTTTCAAGTGGCCATATGTATCCTATTCCTTGGGATGAGCTGGTTCCCTGTGGGCACATTTGATCACCTGCAGAGACAATGAACCACCACTAGGCCCATCTCCCCCTTCACCAGATACACCAGCAGAGGCCTGTCTGGGCTAAGGTTGGGATCTTTGGCAAAGGCTGTTAGGAATTCAGATGCAGATCAGGCTTTGTGGAGGAGACAGTCAAGGCCTCTACACGCTTCCTGCTTCACAGAGTGTCTGTTCTGGTAGGAAAGACGGAGGCTACACACGTGGGAAAGCAGAAGGGGGTGGATGACGGGATGCTGCCGGGGCCACAAGAAGATTTAAGTGCGCCCTGGCCTAATGCAGAGATCAAAGACGATCTTCTGAGGGAGGGTTCCTCGAGACTGAAGGATGAATAGGAGTTCGCTGGACCAAAGCAGGGTAAGAGGGGAGTTGTTGGCAGAGAAAAGTCTGTGTGAAGGCTCAGAGCTTAAGTGTGAGGGCAGAACCGAATAAAAGGTGCTTGTATTACTGGGGACTGGAGAGGGCAGCAGTGGCCAGATCAAGGAGTTACAGTTTTCCCTGGGGGGCTCTAGCAAGCCTCTGAAGGTTTTGAAGCAAGAGAGGGAGGTTGTCCTATTTTGTGTACCAAAGGCTGCAGGGGGCAGATGGATTACAGAAGAGCTGGACAGGAAACAGAAGACAGGCTGTGTAGTAAGCTTTTCCTTTTGTCTTGGCCAAATGGATGGCACAGGAAGGATGGGGAAAAGCACCTAGAGGCAAGCGATGCTTAGGTGGTAGAGTCCAGGTCAATGCTTGGATGAGTGCCTGAGAGAGAAGGAGGAGTTGAGGAGGACCTCACATTTCTGATGACAAATAAGTGTGTGGTGATGCCATTGCTGAAATGGGGATTACAGGGAAACAAATCTGGGAGGTCACATGATGCTCAAACTTGGAGATAGGCTGTGATTGAGGTATTCTGAGTTTGAGCTCCCTTTGGGGCATCCAAGTAGAGAGATGTTGACTGAATATGTGTGTGTGTGTGTGTGTGTGTGTGCGTGTGTATGAATATATATGTCTAAGAGCTGAATGTATCTGTCAGGGCTGCCTGTATAGGTTCAGGGGTGAGCATCATAAGAATAATAATTGTAAACATTGGAAAGAATGAAAGAAGAGTAGGAGGTAGCCCTGAGGGGCATCCAACGTGAAGATGGTAGAGAAGGAAAAGAGTTTCAGAGGAAGTGAGGAGTGGGCAGCAGGGAGGTCAGACGGAATCCAGGAGAAGGTTACACATGGGGCAAAGGGAAGTGAGTGTTCCAAGAAGAAGTAGTCTGTGGTGGCAAATATTCCCAAGAGATCCAGGAAGCGCATGTTAGAGCCAGACTGTGGAAGGTCCAAACGTTAGTAAGGCGAGGAGACTTTGGCCGCTGTCCAGGAGGCACCAGGAAGCTCGGGAGGGATTTTGAGCTGGAAGTCAATGCCCTTGAAGTGGTGCGTATCCAGTGGTTTGGAGGTTGAGGGGCAGAAAAAAGAGCTCATTTAAGAGAGACGTCCACACTGGAGGAGAAAAGCACCTAAGGAGAATGGTGACCCTGGACGGGGAAGGAGACTGGTGTGGGAGACCGCTGGGGAATACCTCAGCGGTCTCATGTTGGATCATCGAAGGCAGAGAAAGAGAGGAACCCAAGGATCTAGCATTTAGCGGCTGACAGCAACATTGTCACGATGCCAGGGTTAGCAAGAGGAGCCAGCCCTTGGGGAAAACTTGGTTTCCCACCTGTGGAGATGTAGCTAATATTGTGAAATACTGATGGAGGCTTTAAAAAAAAAAGATTTTATTTATTTTAGAGGGACAGAGCATTTGAGGGGAGGCAGAGGGAGAGTCTCAAGCAGATTCCCTGCTGAGCGCAGAGACCACATGAGGCTGGATCTCACGAGTTTGAGATCATGACCCTGAGATCACGACCTGAGCCGAAACCAAGAGTTGGATGCTTAACCCTCCGAGCCACACAGGTGCCCTGACGGAGGCTTCTTCTTGTAGGTGGACAAAACTTGCACCTGTCACAGGCTCTTTGCTCAGTCACTCCTCTGTGCATCTACAAATAAGGAAGTGAAATAGCACAGGGGCCAGAGTTCATCTTTGCAACCTCCACACCTGATTTGACAGTTTCCAGAAACAATGGAATTAGGAGTCCAAAGGTGTTTCGATTTTGTTTTATGGCCCTTTTCTCCTTACTTACTGTTTCAATCTTAAAATATGGGCTTGGTCTGTCCATATCAAAGACTGAATGTTCAGATTTTGTGGGAAGAATTTACATTGCTCCTCCTTGGCCATTCCTCTCCTAATTGTCTGATTGCCTCCTCACCCTTCACTCTCTCCTTTTGTTTCCTCTCCTTTAAAGGTCTCTCCCCAAGAATGTTCAAATGCAGCTTTTTTTTTTTAAAGATTTTATTTCTTTATTAGAGAGAGATAGACAGCAGGAGCAGAGGGAGACAGACAAGCAGACTCCCCGCTGAGGAGGGAGCCTGACTCGGAGCTTGATCCCAGGTCCCTGAGATCATGACCCGAGCCAAAGGCAGACTCTTAACCGACTGAGCCACCCTGGTGCCTCGCAAGTGCAGCTCTTCTTGCCCAAATGCCACAGACAACCAAATGCCAGCATGAAGAAATGTGGTCTTGTGAATCCACCTGATAATTGGAAAGCAGAAACCTTCTAGTCTTGATAGGACATTCTTGATCTCTATTTCTCCCTTATATGTCCTAACAATCTCTAAGAAACATCCATCCCCTCTGATGATTGAAGTGTCATCCTATAAACATTTGTCTCTTACAGACTGAACATTTTTCTTTATGGGTTAGCAAGCACATCCTCAAAGTAAATCCTTTCATCCCTGTAGCTTCTGTGCCTTGCAAGATGCTGGAGATCCCTGGTACCCAGCCCCTGTCGCCTACTAAATGAACAACAAAGGCCGGCAGAAGGGTCTGTCTTCCCCTCCCTTTTCTCCCTCTCGTTTTTAACTTCTTTTTTCCCCAGAGGGTGAATTTTTCCATCAACTTTGCAGAAAGATGTGGAGAGCAGTTACCAGGTACAGTGAAACGTCTTGCACGTTGATGCTGCTTAGAATTTAATTAACAACTAAAAATGTAGTTACAGGAGACTGTTAAAATTAGGAAAGCAAGGGTTTGCCAAACTGTAGACATCTTTGGATTCATAATCGATATTAAAGAGAAATCATATGTAAAATAACAACTGCAAATGTTATTATTGGAGACTGTTAAAATTAGGAAAGCAAGGGTTTGCCAAACTGTAGACAGCTTTAGATTCATAGCCAATATTAAGGAGAAATAATGTGCAAAAGGTAAATATATATATGTGAATATGTATACACACAGATATATATATGACTTTTCTGTATTAATTTCTTTAGAATTATTACCTCGCCGACTATGTGCAGCGCTTTTTAGCGTTATTATTGATAGACGCCATCTAGTGGTAGACAATAGCAGCTGCTCACAGATCAATTGAACTTACATTGTTACTGTGATTGCTTGGTTATTTCTAAAAAGTACTGTATGGTGACTAACATAACGTAATAAAAAATTACTATAAAAAAAAAGAAAATGTCAAAAAGGAAAAAAAAAGTAGAACCCAAAACACTGGTGAATGAATACTGTTTAAGTCCCGAGTAGGAATAAAACTTGGAGGATTAAGATATAAACTTTACATCTCCTATGGCAGAAAATAGGAAAACAAATATAGGACTTTATCTCTCAGTGTAATGATCCTCCCAGTCCTCTATTCATCCATCAGCTATTTACCAAGCCCCTCCCCTGTGCCGGGTTCTGTGTGAGGGGCTGGAAATAAAAGGCCAGTCCCTACCTTGAAGGGGTAGGAGGAGATGGTAAACACTGGTGATGCAGTGTGTTTTCAGCACTCGCTGCGTGCAGTCACCATGCTGAGCACTTTATACCCCAAATCACATGGAGTCATCACCACCACTCTCTTGATGTATGGCTACCCTGATTTTCTTACTTTGAATTGTCACTTGTCTATTGTCATGCATCTAAGAAGCTTCCCAACCAGATTCAGAGCCAGAGGTGTCTGATGCCAAAGCGCGTGGGCTCCTAAAACATCCCCGATCTGGGTCTCCACCAACGCAAGAGCAAAGGGGGAAGATGCTTTTGGATTATACGCAGTTTAGGCCTTTTTCTTTTTGTCTTTTGAAGTGAGGGGAGGTAAGGGGACAGAAGACAGCCGTCAGAGGGATACAACTTGTACCAGTTGCTTAGCTGTGCGTCCGGGCTGGGGAAGGTTAAGGGAAGATGATGTGAGTAGCTTTGGGCAAGAGCTTGGATCATCAGAAGAGAGATAATGCCTGTGTCTTGGAAGATTCTTGCAGGAACACTGGATTGGGAACATTACAGCAAAGATCAACATAGATGATTTCTTATTTGTGAAACAGATGTTAAGAAAACAAGAAACCCTTCCCTTCTGAAAGATATTTGTCACCAATCCTCGATCCCTCCAAATCTTCATGCGCACCTCTCTACAACATGCAATTTTTAATGTACTGACTGTGCACTGTTCTTAGAATTTTCCTATGGAAAACTCCCAGCTTAGCCGTATTGTACGTTTTTGAGGATGATCTGGTTACCGGTACATAAGAACCTTCTGCATCCCCCAGAGCAGAAGTGAGTACACAGAAGGCCTCCTCATATCCTTGCAGAATTTTTACTTTTTATTAGAACAGTTTTCTTCTCTGGCTCCTATGGGAAATAGGTGATACATCATTTAATAACTCTTACCTTATTCTATTGAGTTCCATTTGAAGAGGAATAAGTACTGTCTTTTTATCAGGACTACTGGAATACGCACAACACATCCAGTAGCCCAGCTTTCTGAGCTGGTGCTTAACTGTATTTTTTTTTTTTTAATTGCACTAGAAGTTGGCACTTTAAAAAAAAATTTATTTATTTTTTTTATTTTATAAGACCACAGCCTAACAAGTTTCTGTTGGGAGAGCTTGCCATTTTGAAAGGAAGGTGAAGCATTGCCTATATCCTTGTCCACTTGGGATGATTTCCCTTCTAAGAAGAAAATGGGATCTCGCACGGACAAAGCACTAGATAAGTATATGTTATGTAAGTGAGTAAGCCTGTGCTCCGCCAAAGGGCACAGCTGTTTCCCAAGCATGCCTCACGCTGTTTTTATTTGTTCCTGTGTCTTTGCCCATTGAGCTGCTTCTTGCTGGTAGTGTTCTCTTCTCTCCTCCTTGCTCGGCAGGTTTGATATCTTTGATGAACCTTTTCCCCCTTGGCTCAAGTTCTGCCTGCAGGCGGTTGGCTGTCCCGCTCTCCCTGTGGGCACCACTCATCAGTGGTCCTGAGCACCTGCTCCTTATCATGACATTCACAAACACTGGTGTTCAGCTCTTTGGGTCCTTCGAGTCTACCAGAATGCCCTGAAGGTATTATGAAATCAATACACATTTGTTGCAATGTATGAATATTCATTTAGCTTAAAAGAAATACTTTTGAAAAGAGGATTGATAGTAGAAAAGGGGAAGAGGAAATGAGGGTGGGAATCAAAACCATTATTAACTTAGATAGCCATTAGGTTTTATTATGGTCCATAAATATGGTTTGTAGGGAGAAACTGGCTGTGGTGGGTTAAGAAAATAAGATTCTTGTTTTGCTAAATTCAAAGGTAAATAGATATGAGTACTAGCCAAGGTCAGCCAATAAACTCAAAATCTTGGAATGGCATAGACAGCTGGTATGTCTTTGAACTCTGTGCCTTTTTACACCATTTGGAGAAAAAATAGGTAAGACTCATGTTGGAATTATTTCAGAAGGAGTTGATGTGCTGATTCAGAATTGTAAAGAGGATTAATCCCTTGAGTTTGTTTCTTTAGGAACCCTTTAGTGCACAGGAGCAAACAGACTTGAGAGGCAGAAAGTGAACAAGGTGGGAGGAAGCCTGGACCTGAGGGAAGGGGACAGTGACAAGATGGACACATGACCCTTCACTCTAGCTTTCAGGTAAATAGAGTGTCACACTTCATAGTTGATATTTTTCTCTAGAACTTCCGCAAAATTTATAGCTTTAATAGAAAAAGATTTTTTTCCCCAGTAAGATATCCTAAGGCCAAAATACTGCACTGATGCCTTAACAGGGGAGGTAATTTCCATTTCTGCCCTTTCCCAAAAAGGCATGAAACAAGAGGGCTGATGCAAACACCAGTGAGGAAGGACACAAGCATTAAATCTGGTAGTATTTCTAGAGTATGTTTTTGGGGAAGAAGATGCAAACTCATTCCTGAGCTTTTTCCCTTGAAGATCTCACAGTGTGTTATAAGGAGGACACCTCGTGGGGCTGGCCCTAGACCCCATTCCCACTATCCAGCATTGGCCAGACATGGCAAAGGGGCTCAGTATATGTCTCCTGAAGCCGTGGACACAGTGATGAGAGAGGGCTGCATGTGACCTGGGGCCCTGGGAAATCAGAAACTCTTGCCGGCTTTCCTAAACACGGACAGCTGATTGTGCTGTCCCTTACAAGCACTTGTAAAAATGCCACTGACTTTGGTAGTGGCCAAAAGGGACCAAGGTATTTTGGCTTTAGTTCGCAAAACGCAAGGAGAAAGATGGTAATGTGGGAGAGGAAGAGAGTTGTGGCTGACATCATCGCGTGTCTGGCAGACTTCCTTATAAGATCGTTCCGTACTAGACACTAGGAACAGATCAAAGTTCCTCATCTACCGGACAATGGGCGACTGCAGCTGCAGCAGCAAAAGCCACCTCAGGGCCAAGCAACTGACTCAGGCAGTCTGAGCCACTGGAGTCAAATCACAGCGGGAGCTGTGGTTCTGATCGTCAGGCCCTTACGGAACAGTGGGAAAGACAGAGAAACGAACAACGACGTGAAGCGTGAGAAGTATGTGTTATGACGGGAACTATGTCCTCCCTAGGCTCCCCCAGGCAACGTCTGTCCATGACTGATCCTGTGGGATTTTGTTCATACCTCTAGTAGAGCATGTAAGATGCATGAGGATCGCCACCTGTGAGATGGTGAGCTCCTGAAGAGCAGGGCGCATGTCCTGTGTGTTCTTAGATCCCCTGCTCTTAGCATCTTCTGGAACACTACAGCGTCTCCGTATCGTGTTTGTTGAATGAATAAGCGACACTCTTATAAGTGCTGATAATGGGGCCACAGTTGGGAAGCCTGGCAAACCTGGAGCACTCAGAAATTTTGTCATGCCGTTGTAACACTCTCTGACGTGTTTTATCACACCCACTCCCTCATATTATACCCATATTTTACAAAGGGATGTAAAAGATTGTAGGAAGTGCACATGCTTTAGATGACAGAGAAATACAGCACGGGAGCAATGGCCTCTAATTTTTCACAGGGTTCTGTTCTAGGGAGTGTTTGTGATGGGGAAGTACATGCAACTTTATCTCTCCAGGAAGAATTCTGCCTCTAGAAAGAGGAACTAAAGGCCCTGAATCCAGTCTCAGGAAACTGCCTGGCCAGCTCTGCGGTGGTAAAGCCAGCTCAGGAAATGCTATGGTGGGGCTGAAAGGTAAGTTAGAGACTACTTAAACCGGTCAACTCCTGCTTAGAGGTTGTGACTCCCACTGTCTCATTACACAGAGCCAATTCCACTGTAGCCAAAACAAGTCTTCTCTTAAGACTTCCTCAAATTTTTCAGCAACCAATTCAAGTGTCGAACAATTTAGTTTCAGGTAGTGCTTCCTTCTGGGTGATCAACATTTCCTAGGAACTCAGAAAAAGATGGGTATATAAAAAGATCCAAAGGCGTTCCTGCTCTAGGTTGAGGATTGCCTGGGGCGGGGCGGGCGGACTCGGGCTGGGCCTGGGGCACCTGGACTTCTTGCCTCTCCTAACACCTCCCCACTCCCCCCAACCCCGGCCACCCACCACCAAGCTCCGACAGTTTTCATCTCTGCAGCATTCCTGCGCGCTGGCACCTACCTGACCTCATCTTAATGTTCCATTTATTTGTACATTTCTCCGTGCCCCCTCCACCCCAGCCCTGGGGGGCAGGGGCTCTGCCAGGGTTGTCCCGGGGCGCCCTCCCCGGGCTGAACACAGTAGGGGCACCTTCTGGGCAGTCCTGGGACGCCCCCCTCCCAGACCGGCACACAGTAGGGGCACCGCCTGGGCGCTCCGGGGGCGCCCTCCCAGGCCCGCACACAGTAGGGGAGCCGCCTGAGTGGTCCGGGAGCGCCCTCCCAGGCCGGCACGCAGTCGGATCTCGCCCCTCCTACCGTCCTCTTCTGAACACAGCGAGGCAGTCGGCGATTCTGCTGCGTTTGGGGCAGGTGCCCGCGCAGCGCGCACGGCTGGCTGTGTCTCCTTGGCCGGCGACACTCAGGCTCCCGCGGCGCGGAGACCCGAGCGCCGGGCGGGCGCGTCTCTCCCTGATACGGAGAGTGGAAGGCCGGGCAGGGTCGCGACGGCGCGAGGGGGCCGCTCGGAGCCGGAATTGGGGTTTTTAACTTATTCCAGCCAGAGGGGGAAAACGAGTCCGCGGAGGGCGGCGCCGGCCCTCCCAGAGCGCGGGTCCAGGTAAGCTGCACCTCCCTCGAGGTCACCAGACGCCGCGCCCCCGCGCCCCGCAGTCCCCTCCCGGGTAAGGGCGCCCGAACCCCTCCGGGACGCGCCGCTCTCGCGCGCCGCGGGGCCTGGGAACCGCGCACCGGCTGAGCCTAGAGCCCCGCGGGGCGGCGGGACGGACGGCGCCCGCGCCCAATCGCGGGGCGGGGCCGAAGGGGCCTGCAGGCGGCGGCCAATGGGGAGGCGTCAGAGCGGGGGCTGTAGCAGGTCCCCGCGGACTGCGTCTCCGAGGTGCGTGTCGGGCGAGCGGACGGGGAGCGAGGGGGGATCCACTTGGGAGCCCTCGGGTGGTGTCCGGGCACGGCCTCGGCGAGGACTGCCCGGGGTGAAGGGGCTGCCCCGGGGACGCTTCGGGGGCTGACGGCGGGGTGGGCGGCAGGGCAGGGGCGCGGGGAGGGTGTTCGGCTGGTAAATGCGCCCGCGCTCCGGAGCCCCGGAAAGAAGAGGAGCCGCCGCCGCTCGTTCTCTCAAAGTTATCGATCGGCAGAAAGGTTATTCCCGTCTTGGTGACACGAGCACTAATGAGGACCTCCTCTGGGTGCGCAGCAACTCCTCTGTGACTAACCTAAGAGCAAAGATAAAAGGCTGCCGGACGCGGTGCCCCGGCGCGCCGGGCGGGGTTACTTGCTGAACTTGCTGCGGGGTGTAGTCCCCCGGGAAGGTGTGCGCCCCCAGCGCGCGCCCTCGCCGGCGCCCGGCTCCCTCTTTGTAAGATCCGGAGCCGCGGCGAGCGCCCTTCCAACTCGGCGCGACCTCCCTTCGGGGTCCCGACGGCTCCGCCACCTCCCCGGTTCCCGTGCCTCGCTCCGTCTTCCGCTCCCGGGCCTTGCCGGGTCCCCGTATATTATTAAAGCTAGTTTGACCACGTCCTGGGAGCATCCCCACGAGCACCCACAGATTAATTGTCAACCGTGCTACAAACCCAAAGAATCAATTTCGGTTCATCATCTACCAGCGAGAGCCAATGCTTCTGGGGAAGAGAAAACAACTTGGCATTACCCCTCTGGGAGATATTTGTCATCATTAACCTGCTTCAGTTAAATTAATTCAGCCCAAGATGACTCCAGCGTGAGTATTGGAAAAATCAAGTGCATTGGTCACCGAACTGTGGTCACCAAAACATGATTTTGGTCGAAATAAAATTGTGCATGTTTTGGATTTTATGTAGATCCGAGTTGGTTTTCATAAGGATGGCCTTTTTTTTTTTTTTTAAACAAAGAGTCTTGACGATTCTCAGGTTTGTTCTCAGTAAGTTCAAAATAGTCACTAAGATTTTTCTTTTCTTTGCCTCTTTTGTCTGCAGTTTTCATTTCTAAGTGTTAACACTAGATGGCTTTCTTATGACAGGCATTTAGTAAACTGGGTTTTTGAGTTGCCTATCTGCAATCCGGGCTGCAATTTTTTTTCCAGTTTTGCAATTAGTAATGGGAGAGGAAAAAAAATCTCCAGAACTGTTGCTTTCTTTGAAATATATTACTTCTTACAAAACAAACATCTAGATTTCAGGAGGTGTACTATTATTTCTGGCATTCCTAAAGATGAATTTCAAGAGACAACTTGGTCACCATTTTTAGTCACAGATTTAAGGATGTCTGTTTCATGTTTTGATTTATTTGAGGAATACATTTGAGGAATGTATGTAGACAGCATTTTCACTTACTATGTTTACTGCTTAATTTAGTAGTTCACTGCTTGATTCAAAGACGGATAAAACAATGTTATTCATGGGCAAGTGCAGTCTTTCTTGATTTTTTGGTACATTTACAGCATTGATTCTTCCTAAGATTCCAGTGATGCAGGTAGTTGGAGTCTGTATGCATGATTCATAGGAAGGATTGTTTTAGGGGCGTCTTTATCTCTTTCTCCCCAGTTGGTACTTGGTTTTTCACAACCCCTTTTATGAGAGAAGTACAGTAGCCTGTGGTTGGCCATTTTAGCAGAAGCAGGTTCTCAGTTATATGTTTCTAGTTCTTTTTTTTTTCCTAAAACAAGACCATGGCAGCCTGTCCAAATCTTGCCTTGGTAGGAAAACTTGTTTAGAAGCTGTAGAAATATATTGGACTTATTTTATAGATGTCGTTTATTGTGTGTCTTACCCAGCTTAAAATGTGACATGTTGAATTTGTTTGTTCTAAATTAGAGTGTATTCATAAATAGCTGAAGGGGAAAAAAAAAAACTCTCTTGCAAACATCTGGGAAGTAGGAAATGAAATCAGAAACCGCTTTTATCAGTACCCACATGCTACCTATAGATGGGGTGAAATGAACTTGGGTAAGAACCAGTGTAAGCATTTGGTCTGGAAAATAAGAGCTAAATTACAGGTATGGAGGTAGAGCGTCTGGCTTTGGGGTACAGGCTGAAGATTTACCCCAGCTGATTTAAGTGTATCTTTTTCATCAGATGCTTATGTTTTTAAGTCTTAGCCTTTCTTAAAGAGCTTTAATTTTATGGAATATGATAGGGGAATTATCAGAGCACCATGATTTGGCTTTTATGATGTTTATTGTAGTTAGAGCTGTGTACTGGGGGTTTGTAAGTCGTCCATTCCCCCCCCCCCCACCTTGCTACTGGAATGGTATTTTAAAGGATTCCTTGATATCTGAGCTCACTAAACACCTGTTTGCCTCGGGATCTTTTCACCTGAGGCAAAATGAATAGTAGGTTATTCATTTTGATAGTCTATCCATTCTTGAAAGTGAGGAAATATTAGTGAGCTATCTTGAAAGGGCAACTGTCTGGTAATTGAAACTGGTTTGAAAGTGTTTATGTTTGGTCATCAAAGCTAATTTAAAAGGGGTTGTGTTTACCGCCTACTTTGCAAAGAACTAAGTGTTTGAGTGGATCCTGCCCCCATTCGAATCCCAGCCATAATTGGTAAATGCAGGGTGTTTTGGTGGTGTTTTGTTTTGTTTTTGAGATTGAGGAAGGCAGGGAGTCATTGCATGTATGATCTACTTGTCTTGGCGGTTTAGGATTATATATCCTTTCAAAGACATGCTGAATTTGAAGAAAATTTAGACTGTTGTTGTTAACTGAAAAGCAAAGCAGTTTTTTTTTTTCTGTTTTGAACTTGAATGAAATATGACGTACTGTTCTAAAGAATACAAGGAACCATGTTCCAGATTTTTCTACTCCTATGAATGTATCTAATTCCCTTGCAGGGTAATAGAATATGGAGAACATTAGGCGGGAGGGACAGGAACAGCTTAGTTTCCTGCCTCTACTGCCTGGCGCAAATGAGTTTGGATGAAGTATTTCTGTGATCCCATTCAGCACCAACATTTTAGATTTCTTTCACATTTAAAATAAAGGTATTCGAGTAGCGGACATGACTGATGGTGATAGCTGATATTTTTTCATGATTTTGTATTTTCTTTCATTGCCTTATCGTGTGTTTGTATATGGGCATTGGTTTAAAGAACTTGGTTTACCTTGGAATCTGATTCAGGAATTGCTTTTCTTTTCCAATCACATTTAGCTGTGAGCCCTCAAAGGAGAGAGAACAATACAACAGGACTTTAAATGCTTCATAACTTCAGAGCTAAATTATTTTGGCCCTTCCTGGACTTGATTCATGAACTTTGGTTCCCAAGAGTGGTTGAAGTGAGCCGGATCTGACCCACGGTAGAGGTTCTGTGACTTGAGAAATTTCATATTTAGTGTAACCCAATTCCGTGATACTCCTCCCCCCCCCCCCCCCCGCGGNCCCCCCCGGTATGGCCAAGTTGGGCGATAAGAAAGAAGGAAAGAGGCAGTAAGTTGAGTCTAGGTGTTCTAGCATCTTTGTACTACAAAGGTCCTTAAGGTTACCCCTTCCTTGCTGTATTGTTGCTGTATTTTTTTGTGTTCATCCACCTGTAAAATTAAAAAAACAGAAACAAAAGGAGATTTTAGGGATTGTCATATTGGTCAGTATGTGGTGCTGCCATGCAAATATTGAAAATTAAGGGTAGCAGTTACTATCAGTTTTCAGTGCATTTCATCAAGATATATTGATACATATCCTCCCCCCCAAAAAGGAAGAAAGAATATGCACGCCTTCAGACAGGAAGGTTCTTCCCCACCAGAAGGGATATTTTTTGAAATTATCCCACATGTGCATATATACCCTCCCATACATGGATGCTTTTTCCTTTTGCACTGCCCAGTGATAACGTCACTGAGGACCAGGGTTTGGAAGGTGCAGTCCAGCCCAGCTAGCCTTTCTGTGATGCTTGGATCTCTTTATATGCTCCATGAGTGGTCTTCCAGCAATACCTGCACATGGCCTGCAAGGGGTGGAGAGCGCCACCCTTCGAATGTTTTAAGACTCTTAGAAGCTGCTTTTTACCTGTAGCATTGAAATCTAATTCTACCTGTTGGTTTGCTTTCTACTCCCTTGGTGGCCTGTAGAACCTATCTTTCTAGAGGCACATTTCAGTCACTCACTGAGCAACACCTGTCAGAGTTGGACCCAGAACTGAAGTCCTCCCACTCAGCTTGACCTGTTCAGAGTAGGAGTGCCCTTCCTTCCGCTTTGCATGTCCTGCTTGCACGGATGGAGTCCAAGTGCGCGTTCACTTTTTTGGTGGCCAGGCTCCTCAGACTCCGTGAGTTTTCCTGTTCGCTGAAACCCCTGAGTCCTTAATCATATATGACCATTAGCCATGTCTTGCCTTCCTGTACAAATGTCATTGCAAGACCTATCATGTATTGTGCTTTGTTTTGCTTTATTTTAGCGGGTGCTACCCCTGGCACTTCTTGGAATTTGGCTCTGTTATTTAGCGTCTTTGTCTGCTCTCCGAAAGAAATGCTGTGTGCAGAGTGCATCAGACTGGTCTCGAACATCTCCATCTAAGTTCCCTGATGAAATTGTTAAACTGGCTCAGCTATGAGTCGTGTCTCTAGGAAGCTTCCAGGTTTATAAGGAGTCGCTCTCGGTTCGAGTTAGGTTACTAATGCACCTAATTTCTTACCTACTGGCCCCCGTCTCTCTGCCTTTTCCACGCAGATGTCCTGGGAGAGCATATCAAACGTCCTTTGCTGCTTCTCCTGCCCACATTACCCTAAGACAGGAATGAGTTCAATTTTAGTGTGTCCCTAGTAATTAGAACCACCCTCTGCATGGCTGGTGATTAAGAAATATTCGCTTAATGACTGACTGACTGAATGACTTAGAAAATAGGGCCCCACTGTGACCTCTGACCCCTGGAGGTCTTAGGCACTAAAAAGATTGTGGGAAAGATCAGAATGTTTTTGGACTTCCCACACTTCTTTTGCAGCTGGGTAGTATTTTATTTTGTCTTACTTTCAGGTAGTGGAGAAGAGAACCATGATCATTTCCCATTTTCCCGGTGTTTTGATTATCAATTGGTAGATACTTTTCCCTTCCCATCTCCCCGAGTCTATTTAGTCCTGAGGGGCTTCTTGAGCTCTGACCATTGGATTACTCTATATTTTTCACTTTCGCATATTTGCTAAATCTGGAAGAAGCTTCCAGTTAGTGGAGCTGTTCAAGCAATCAGAGTCATCCAAAGCAGGCTGTTTGGTTGTGCGCTCAGTTACTCATGAGTAAAAAAATCTAGGTAGAGAGCCAATGTTAAAAATTGTTACTGTGGGAAGTCAGAACTCTTGGATAAATAAAAAATTATGTATGCTGAGATGAACTATTTGTGTAGACTTAAAAAAGCATTTCTGATGGCAGTGCTCAGGGCATAGTAGTAGCCTGGTTGGTGAGCACGATGAGTGCTTTCCCAGTCTTTCCGGGGGCTTGATAATGCATTTGGTTCCTGGTTGAACGGTGGGCATTCACGTGGTTCAGGAATAGCTCTGGGATATGGTCTCCTTTCTACTGAAGTTTCTAATAGTAATTTTATGAATTACAATTTTCATTTTTTCATAAAGGACAAAAGCTGTTGTTGAGTGTTTAATACCTCAATCCAAAGAACAGGGTTCTTTGTAGTAGTTTTCTTACATTTTTTTCAACGTGCATACCCCTTCTGTACAAAATCACTTATTTAAATCAATGTCTGTACATGTATGTCTCTGCATATATAATGTCTGTGTATGTGTGTTTGTGCATATGTGTATGTACACATGTATGCGTGTAAACGTACCATCTAAGATATGGACATTATAAAACATAAAAATATACATTTGAAGAAGGGTGGTATTAAAAATAAATAGAAGTGGAGTATTTCCTTTTGCATTACAAGGGCTCTTTTGTTACCCTTCGAAATGTGTGGCCCCAGTCTGGAGACCCTTGCTCTACCACCCTCTCGGATTGGAGTTCACGACCCTTTGGAAGCAGTTTCTCAGGGGCCTGTCAGTGTCTTGCAAGGGAAGTTTAAGACCCTATCCTTATGGGGCCCTCTGTTTACTGTATTTGTTCCTTTTCTGAAGACCTTCTTTTCTTTTCTTTCTTTCTTTCTTTTTTTTTTTTTTTTACTTTGGGCTGTTCTCTTCCAGAATTGCTTATGGGTTACTTAATTAGAGGTTTCATTTGGGGAGGGGGGAGGGGATAACGTATTGGGGAAGACTGTTCTCTTTGGACTGTTTCTGATTGAACTCAGCTGTTGAAGAAGCATCCTACTGTCACCAGCCCCATGATCAGGACAGAGGGACATAACTAACCATTTACTCATCTGGAAACTTTTTTTTTTTAAAGATTTTATTTATTTATTTGACAGAGAGAGAGAGACAGTGAGAGAGGGAACACAAGCAGGGGGAGTGGGAGAGGAAGAAGCAGGCCTCCTGCTGAGCAGGGAGCCTGATTCGGGGCTCGATCCCAGGACCCTGGGATCATGACCTGAGCCAAAGGCAGATGGTTAATGCCTGAGCCACCAGGCGCCCCCGGAAACTTCTGAGAAGTAAGAACAATTTTTTTAAGTAGGCTCCACACCCAGTGTGGAGCCCAATGCGGGTCTTGAACTCATGGCCCTGAGATCGAGACCTGAGCTGAGATCAAGAGTCGGTTGCTTAACCGACTGAGCCTCCCAGGCGCCCCTGAAGAGTAAGAGTGTATTTGAAAGTACAGATTAATTGGATAGTTCTGCCTGTGTGTATCATTGGCTAGAACTGTAGCACGCACCAGCCCCTCCTGCAAGGGAGTTAGGGAGCTTAGCCACCCAGCCTTCACAGAGCCTCTGGCGCTGCAGCTGCCCCGCTGAACTAGCCCTTCCCACCTCACCCGCCCTCCTTTGTACTTTCTGCTCCCCTGTACTCTGCTTGGCCTTAATCTGAAGCACTTGCGATTGCCTGACGTTATATTGTGTGTGTGTGTGTGTGTATTTTTTCAGATAGGCTCCACGCCCAGTGTGGGGCTTCAGCCCACAGCCCTGAGTTCAAGAGTCACATGCTGTACAGCCTCAGCCAGCCGGGCGCCCCCAGTATTGTAGTTTCATTGTTACATGCTTGTCTTCTGTCTCACCTCAATAGGACACAAGAGCTGCAAGGCAGGGCCATTTCTGGTTCACTCCTGTCTTGCTGTACTTCCATGGGTTTTACCACACCATAGGCTCTTAGCAAAGAAATGTTTGTTAAAGGAATGATGGAGAGCCGTGGGTTTAAACATGAACCAGGTGTGTATCTTGGCTTTTGTTGAGCTAAGTGGTGTTGCCTCAAAAGTTCTGATTATTTCTTCCGTAAATGGTCTATCTAAAACAACCTTATATACTTCATTTTAAATCTATTCCAGGGCATTTGGGATGACCCGTGATTGGACTTTGATACCAAACTAGTGGAAGTGGAGAAATAGTTCCTGAAGGGAGTAAGAACAGAGGTCTATCTGTTCCATGAGGACCTTGGTAGCCCCGTTCAGAGGGCATGGTTTGGGATCCAGGGCGCCCTAGGGATGGCCTTCTCTTCATGAGAGAGCGTGTGGTCTGCACCTTTCTCAGGTTTCAGAGTCTCAAGTGCACAGCCCTGTTGGAATCCGATGAGGCGGCAGTTCACCTAAAAACCCTGGTCTGGGCCCATTGCTAAAGGTGACTGGAGAGAGACGATTTCTGGATTGTGTGGAGTCACCTGGAGCCTTTCACCTGTCAGTCCATTAGCCACGATCGTCTCTAGAGGAGACAGTGATTTTGGAAACCTTGTCAGGAGTACACTGTATACCTCTTGTTGACTTCGCGCTTTTGAGGATTGCAAAGTACGTGAGAGTTACTTATGCCTTAAGTATCATAGGTGCTCAGTAAGCATAAAAGTCTCTCATCCTGAATATCCTGATACAGTGGTAATTCCCACAGTCCAGGAATACAGAAGGCTGTCATTCTAACTCCTGCCTTTGTAAATCTGGGTGGTGATGTGCTGTGAGGAGATCTGGGGCACAACTGAGAGACTCAGCTGAATAGGAGTTAAATCACCTCATTGACCAACCGATTTTGCTTACTTGAGGGTCACTGGAAGTCATTTGCTGGGAATCATGCATCTCTTTTCCTATTTAAAAACTTCCATGTGATAGTAAGGGTGAGTGAAGGAGACCAATGTTTTTGACTTAGGAACTGAATGAAGAATTGGGGAGGAGTATTTTTCAAAATAAAACCAAAATAGCGATTGTGCTGGAGCTTTCATTGTATCCTCTCACATACTTACCAAGAACCTTGTAAACTGATAGGATGACCCCCTTTTACTGACGTAAAAACTAAGGCTTAAGGAGAGAACACATGCTTTTCCAAGTCTTTTTAGTCTTCGACTTTAAACCTGGTCTCTTTGCTCCAATGACAGGGCCTTTTCCTCTCTTCCCAGCTTCCTTGTGAGGTCTGGTTGGTTTCCGTAGATCATGGAAGGAGTGAATGCAAGGAGAGAGGAAGTAAAGAACATGCATGCTCAGGAGAATGGTGGAATCCAACCAGCTGTCCCTGAAAGGGGGAGAATGGTGGCCCAGGGTTGTGCTGACGAGTCTGACAAGTGCCCTGTTCTATCAGCCAGTGGATCGTCTGTTATTAATTAGAAATGTTGTAGTTTGTGGTGGGGTAGCCCATTCAATCTGGTTATCTGTCCTTTATTGGGAAGTGAGTGGAACATTTCTTGAGCTCCTGCGTCTTTGCCAAGATTAAAAGAAGTATAAGAGGAAAACAATTTTTGTTTTGCATTTATACTTTGCCAGATTTGCATAATCTTTGTGTGAGCCAGTTGAATGTGAATCCCTAAATAAATTTCAGGCATTTAAATATTTAAAAGGATTCATCCACAGCACTTTACTCACCCAAAGAATAAGTGCTTACAACAAAGAGAAGAACCCTCTTGCAGATGTAGCCCATACAGACTTTGTTCACCTTGTCATTGAATGATAAAACATTAATAGTGAAGCTAGAATTGGAACATTCGCTGAAACGCTCAGCTGGCTCTCTTCCAAAATATTGTTTCCCTGGTAGAGAAAGCCGGATGGTTTGTTTAAAGCTGGCAGCTTTCCAGCCCCAAGGGCTCTGACGCAATCACTGCAGTCACTACTTTGCTCCGACTGCTAATTTTAGGGCAGTGAAATCTGGGTGATGTCTGATGACTGCTGTCGCCGTGCGTCTGGTGGCGTGGAGCTTTCCAAACCCATCCTCCGAGCCTGGCATCGCGGGCCAGGCTCGGCTCTGTCTCCGAAATGAGCTGTGGAGCAGAGGCGATGCTGGGCTGGCACCGGATATGAGGAGTGCTGGGGAGCAGGGCCCTCGCGGGGCTGCAGGAGACACCGCCTCGAATCTCACTATTTTCTTTGTCACTCTGTCAACAAATCCGTCTCCTAGTACACTTGGCCGTGGGAGGTGTTGAGGATGGAGGCAAGTGTAAATAGAGGCTCCCGCCTTCCCGGGGCAGCCCGATGACAACATTCTCATGTTTTCCTTGCTCTGTCTGCAAGCACTGGCTGGTTTAGCACTGAGCTGCTGCTGCCTTCCCCTTTTCTGGGAAAGGGAAAACCGAGGAGCCAGATGATGATTTTTGGAAAGCCACTTCGGAGCACTGTGTGGAAGAGCCCCAGACTAGAATTTTCTGGCTGTTGCAGGAGATGGAGGTGGGGTGAGGCCGGCTTCTGTGGCCATGTCCACCCCACTGAGCTTCCTGGACAGTGAGTATAATCCCATTTGGAAATAAGGACGTGAGCCACACAACCTCCAGGGCTGTTTAAACGCTGGCCTTCGACGATTTCCCAGGTAGCAGGAGGCGCCTGAGGTGTGAGACCCAGGAGCACCGGGGCCTCGCACGTCATCCCCTCCTGGGCCCCAGGTGAGCGGCTGGCCCGGCCAGCAAATTCACTGACTCGCTGCATTTCCGGCCTCAGAGGGGCCCTTCCAGTTGTCCTCGAATCTGACTTCCTCCTGTGAGCGATTCAGACGTTTAAGAGACTGCGTTCACGGCTAGGCCCTGTGGTGTAAGGCAGCGGGCTGGGGGTTCTGGCCTTGCTGCTGGCCCCGTGTCAGGTAGCTGAGGAAAGTGCCCCTGGAGGAGACCCTGGGATGGACGGGCACTGTGGCTTTTTCACCTGAAGGCTCCGTGGGCTGCCCAGAGTGTGGAGGGTTTTGCTTAGTCAGGAGAACACTCGAGAAGGCAGGACCCGAGTTACGCTTTGGGACATGGTTAGGATTTGAATTCTCCATGAGGGGCCCTTGTACGCAGTGATACTCGTGGCTCTGCAGGGACCAGCAAATGCAACTAGAACCCTGTCACATGGTTGTTCATTGGACCCCGGTGTTGTCCACAGCTCACTGTGCCTCAAAAGAAACTCACCTCCTTGCCTGGTTTAGGCTTTGCAACTCCAAAGGGGATTTTGACGATAAAGCAACATCAAGGAGAAGTGATGGACAGTATATTTGACATGGTGGTTAACTTGTCTGTCGTGTAAGATAGTCAGTCTGATTTTACCTCCATTGGAATTTGTTAAAGGTCATGGAGTGTCATAAACCTGCAGGAAAAAATAGAGAAAGTACATGATGTGCTTTTTTTTTTTTTAAAAAAAATTGAGGTGTAATAGATAATATTGTATTAGTTTCAGGTGTACAGCATAGCAGTTGACATTTCTGTGTGTTGTGAAATGATCGCCACAATAAGTCCATGTACAGCATTGGTTTTTTGTGTGTGGTGAGAACTTTGAAGATCTGGTCTTAGCAACTTTCAAGCATACTAACAGTATTATTTGCTGTAACGCCAAGGTGTCCATTACATCCCCAGGACTTATTTTGTTTCTAACTGGAAGTTTGTGCCTTTGATCATGGTGTTTTGGTATAAAATTACTGACTCTGTTTCAGTGGTTTGTCCAGAAAATATACACAGAGTATTACGGTTTCAAGTCAAGATCTCGTGTTTTAAGACTTTAAGAATTTGTAACTTTTGGTAATTGAGTTACCAAAGTGATTTATTTGAAAATTATTCTGAGTAATCAAAATTTTAAACCGAGGCAGCAGGCCGGGATGCGTGGCTGTGGACAGTGAGCAGTTACCTGAGGGAGCACTCACCCTGGGGAGCACTCATCCCCCACTGGGGTCTCTCTGGGTTGTGTGGTAAGTTGCTGCCCATGCTCTGTTGCTTGAGCTCACCTTCACTATTTTTTTTAAAGATTTTATTTATTTATTTGTCAGAGAGGGAGAGAGGGAGGGACAGAGAGAGAGCGCAAGCAGGGGGAGAAGCAGGCAGAAGGAGAGGGAGAAGCAGGCTCCCTGCTGAACAAGGAGCCCAATGCAGGACTCGATCCCAGGACCCTGGGATCATGACCTGAGCCGAAGGCAGACACCTAGCCGACTGAGCCACCCAGGCGTCCCTCACCTTCACTTTTAAGTACTGTGGAGTTATAGTAAGTGCTGGGTAAGACTTGCGTTCTTCTTTAAACTCTAAAATGAGATTTCAACATCATCACCAAGTACTTGCCCTCAGATTTTTATCATACAGATTTACAAACATACAGATGAGTTGTAAAAGTATGTAGTAGAGCGGGCACCCTATATTCATCACCTAGGCTGTATATAGTGCTAGCGTTTTACCATATTTGCTGTATGCATTCTATCCATCAGTCCATTTTTGGGGGATGCGTTTTAAAATAAGTGGCACACATCAGTATACTTCTGCTAAACACATCAGCATACATATCATAAATGACTTTAAAACTTTTGATTTCTTTTTTGAGGTAAAATTTATAAAATGAAATTCATACTTTTTAAGTGTATCACTATGAGTGTCGATAAACACGTACACCCATTTATCTCATACATCCGTTAGGATCCACCGACCAACCCAGAAGGTTCTTTCCTGCTCCTTCCCCATCAACTTACTTCCCCCTCCCTGCCAACCCCCATCCTGGGCAACACTGTTCCAACTTTTTTTTTTTATTTGCCATAGGTAAGTTTTGCCTGTGTCTGAACTTCATATAAATGGAATCGTGCAGTATATACTCTTTTGTGCAAGGTTTCTTTCACTTGGCGTAATGTCTTCCTACTTTGTCATATGCTTTAAATATACTACAGGCCAGGCTGGCTTTAGCTTTGCCTTGGTCATGGGCCCTTTCGAAAGGTCATATTGTCAAGTGATTTTAGGAGCAATTTCTTTCAGGTATTTTTATATCTTTCTTAAATCCCATCTTCCCCTTTGTGAACAGGGATGTGATTTTTATACTTAATTTGGCCACTTTCTAACTGGGTCTCTTCTTATATCCTACCCATATGTTCGGGAAATCAGGCGCATCTTTGATCAGTTTGGAGACACTTGCCGCAGGGTGGGCTCAGGCTGGTGGGAAGCTTTCAGCTGAGCCTTCTTGCTTCTGAAGAGTTGGAGCGACACATGGACCATTTGCTTGTGTGTGCCACTTGGAAAATTTTAGGTAAAAGGAAATCCATGTATTTATTTTTGCAAAGTCTGTTCTTACCTTTGTGGTTAACTTGTAAGAGAGGTTTGACATAAGGAAGATTTTGTAAGGCATCTCTTAGGGATAATTTCTAGTTCAAATGCAGTAAATTATTAAAGCTAAAATTTCCTGAGTTCAGTTTTATGACACTACATGGTGGAGACTAACCAATGAAACCTAAAAAATTAGGAGATTTTTAAAATCACTATGGTGAGGAGATACTGGCTAGTAAAATAAAATACTAGCTGACTTAAAAAAGGAAAAGGATAGATTTAATTAATTACACCTTTTGCTATGCCCGCTGTTCCTGAAGCTCCAAGTTGCTGAAACTCTCTAGCTAGAAACAAACTAATAGGTTTTCATCAGGAGTACTGGTTTATTGTTTTGTTTTGTTTTGTTTTCTGTTTTTTTGTTAATTTTAGAAATATGGTATCAGTCTGTGAAGATTTTTCTCGAGGGCTGTATGGGTTAGGGAGTTCTACCTGCTATAGTAGAGATTCCATAATGTAGGTCTAGACAAGAGATAAGCTGGCTTCTTTCCACCATCTGGGTAGGTGAGCTATACAACTCTGCCTGACACTCATGGACCCAGGTTCCTTCCATCTTGTTTCTCCACCTCAGGGCCTTGGCCTCGTGGCAGAGTGAAGCCTGCTGGGCATGTCTGTACTCAGGCTTGCTGAAAAGGGACGCAGCACCTAGACGACTGCACCTAACTTCAGGGGGTGCTGGGAATGAAGGCGGTGTCATGACCATGCACGCGCTTCTGTTCCAGGACTGTGGCATTGGCCCTGCCCATGGTACAGTGGGCGCTCAGATGTCTTGCTTCATTTGTCCCATATTTACCACGTGCTCTTTTGTGCCAGGCACAGTTCTAGGGAGGGACTCAGGTTAAAACGGTGAGTAGGCAGACGTGAGAGTTGCTCTTACAGCACTTGCATTCTGGAAATATAGTAGATCTTCTACTAATATTTCTTTCAGATTTTTTTTTCCCTAATGGGGGGCAGTGCTATCCTAAAGTGCAGATTAGTTCTAGGTGGAGGAAGGGAGGGTAAAGTCTCCTAATAATGAGACTGCAGACAGATTCTGTAGCTCTGAAAGAAATGTTTCTGGGGACATGGATTAGGGGTTGTAATAAAGGACCTTGTCCCCTGTTTAAAATGCACACACATAATAGAAGGCTTAAGAGACACTTGATGAATGGAATAATGGAAATCATTTATTCCAGAGCCAGAGGGTTTCTTGGGAGCAGAAACCTTTTGAATGACTGCAGGGTGCTCTGGCTTGCGTGCCATTCAGAAGGAAGTTGCATTGGAGTCCATGGAGTCCAAGGGCCATCTCCCGCTCAGAGAGGGGCTGCGATGGGGTCGTGGGGCAGAGCATTAGGAAACAATTGTGTGTGCGATTTCCCCTCCTATCTGGTGAGCTGATATTACACTGCTCTTGCCCCTCAAAGAACTTTGAACAGACTATCTGCCAGCACCCTGAAAGACTCCTGAAGTGACGGTCTGATGGGTACAAGTTACTGCTTTGAAGACCATGTGGACCAGATTGTGAGTCTGTCTGGGCTCAGGGGGGCAAGTTCAGTGCATCTTGGGGGCCGAGGGTGTGGAGGTGGAGAGTGGCCACCATGTCTGGGCTCTGAGTATTGTGTTCTTTAGAATTAGCCTGTGAGTTTCCAAGCATGGGTAGAGTAATCCTGGGGAAACCAAACAAGGTAAATTCCTTCCAGAGGGCTACCTCATAACACCCAGAATGTGCTTTGCACATGAGTTTGTTTCCCTCAACATGTTTGACAGAAAAGACTTCCTTCTGCCATTCACTTGCTCCTTGTTGAGGGGACCACCTCCAGCCTTGGATCTGGGCTTTTTTCCTGGAGTTTGGGAGTGTTCATGATCTTGAGAGAAGGTCTGCAGGAGAGCACAGACATAGTGATTCAGTTGCATTTGTCATTCTGCGCTAATAAATTAAAAGGGCAGGGGGGGACTCTCGGTTGACATAAATGACAACATTTTTTTTAAGGATGGAAAGGCTCGGGGCGCCTGGGTGGCTCAGTCGTTTAGCGTCTGCCTTCGCTCAGGGCGTGATCCCGGCGTTATGGGATCAAGCCCCACGTCAGGCTCCTCCGCTGGGAGCCTGCTTCTTCCTCTCCCACCCCCTGCTTGTGTTCCCTCTCTCGCTGGCTGTCTCTCTCTCTCTGTCAAATGAATAAATAAAATCTTTAAAAAAAAAAGGGTGGAAAGGCTGAATGGTTTTTCTTTTTCGCAGGAGCATCATGGCATTTTGATAATTCATTTCCTCCCTACTGCTCTCTGCTCAGGATAGGTTACAGATGGGTTCTGCTGATTTTGCTAATTTCTGCCAATAATTTAAGCACGGAAGGAGCCCGGGAACCTCCCGAGCGATAAGAACACAGCTGCTGAGGATAACTTTGAGAGAAGAGGACCATGTCTTGAGCCTCTCAGATGATTTGGGGGCAGTAGCCGCAGCTAAGCTGCTACAGATGGTATGTTTTCAACTCACTGTGGCAGTTCGGGAGGTTTTTTTTGTTTTTTTTTTAATACATCTTTTTGTTTGTAGTGAACAAAAGAGCAGTGTGGCACTTAATCGGCTAGATCAAGTGTATATAAATTCTAAGGGCAGTGTCTCTATCTTAACTGAAATATTAAACTTAACGTGTAAGGGAGGGAAAATGGCCCGGTGATTTATTGGTGTCTGATTAAATTCCGTATTAACCCACCTCTAAAATGTGTGTGCTTTGACTTTCCCCTCAGTGGATAAACATTTACATTGGCCTTTGCCCTTATAAATTCACTATTCTAGGGGTGCCTGGGTAGCACAGCGGTTAAGCGTCTGCCTTCGGCTCAGGGCGTGATCCTGGCGATCTGGGATCGAGCCCCACATCAGGCTCCTCCGCTATGAGCCTGCTTCTTCCTCTCCCACTCCCCCTGCTTGTGTTCCCTCTCTCGCTGGCTGTCTCTATCTCTGTCGAATAAATAAATAAAATCTTTAAAAATAAATAAATAAATTCACTATTCTATCAACCCAGCCAAAACCAAGAGAAAATTTCTGCCCTCGCTGTTAGGTGACATACTCTGCAGCTCTCGTAGGGAGCATGGGCCTGCGTTTCACGTATTAAGTTCAATTGTTTAGTTTGAGGGAAAAAGGGAATACTTCCAGAGACAGCTTCTCAGGGGTGGTGTCTTCACGGGGAGAGGGGGAGGAGATGCCAAAGAAATTGCAAATATTCTAATAATCCTCCTGGAAATGGTTTTTACACAGCGCCCTCCCACTGTTCTCTGTTGTTGTTGGACTCAGAATAGAGATCTGCTGGCCCGTGCCTCTACTCCTTTGGTGATTCTTAGCTTGTTGTGTTCAGAACCATCTTGGCCTTCCTGTTGCTCAGATGCTGGGCATGTTCTGAGGATGATAAAAAAAGCACATAGCACCTGAGAGATTGTCTTCTGTGCTCCCTGAATCGAGATGAACTAGTCTGACCTTCATCAGGAAATTTTATTTTATTTTTTGCCATGATATCTTTTTTGTTCTCGGATCACATAACTTAATTGGAGGTTTCCAAACACCTGAGCCTTCTGATCTTGTCTTTATAGTAGGGTCTCTGTTTTCTTCCAGTTTTTGTTGTTGTCGTTTTAATTACCAAGGCACCAGAACACATTTTGGACCATCACCAAGTGGAATTGTAGTCTAATGGGCCCTGAAACGCAGTTTTCTTTAGGTTTGTCCCTCATGCCCGTGGGCTCCCACCTCAGACCCAAGGCCACTGAGTCCTTCTGAGAGCTTAGCCCTCCCCGTTCACAAGTTTTTAATCTTCACTGCGTTCTTCCGAAGGTTTTGACTCCAAGTAATTTCCAGAAATGTTGGAAGGCAGCCCCACCTTTGACACCTGGAGATATTCCTCTTGACTCTGTAATAAAAGTGAGAGATTGCTCGAGAACATCTATAACTTTGCTTTTTACTTCTTGCCTGGGACATCTGCAGCCTTTTTCATCAGGATACCTTTTTTTTTTTTAACATAGTATTAAAGGTCTTATAAGAGTATTAATATTGTCAGTAACACCTTTTGGAGTACTGACGTTGGTAAGTGCATTTACAGTATAACGCTCCTGCTTAGGAGCTCATTCTCGTTGAAGAGCCCAATGTCATAGAGCATGCATGCCCTCTGTGCTTTGGGGCTATTGTTAGACCATATAGAGTTTTTAAATTTTTTTAATTTTTTAACTCATTGTAGTAATGTGAGTTAAAGTTACTGTCTGGACAGAGGGGTCCCCCCCCTCACCCATCCCCTGCTCTGTCATATAGCCTTGTATAGCCTTATTCTGTTTTACTTTATATATTCACGGTATTCTACTTTTATCACCTACCCTGGCATTCTGGTGAATTCAGAATTACAGAGAGATGTTGAGATGGTACGTCCTCTCTGCCCCAAGGAAGACTACTCTCTGAGCTAGTCTAGGGGTCTGGTGTTGGGTGTAGATGCCAGCGTTTGTGGCGATCAGTGTGGTGTGTGCTGTTTTGTTTTTTTGTTTAGCCTTAGGGACAGGGAGTAGAAAGCATACAAACATCGTACTGTTTATCAAGATCTCTTAGTATAATTTCTTAAGTATTTCATGAAACAAAAACTACAAAAATAACCAAGGATGTGACCTCCCTGACATCTTTGAGCACACTGAGTTACTCTCTTCCTGACATGGGTACTATCAGAGCTAAATATTAGACTTAACATGTAAAATTACATTCCTATACATGTGATCTAATAAATAGAACATAGGAAGGAAGAAAAGCATTTAAAGAATTGTGCAGTTTGTCCCCTGGAATTATGAATATGGGAGATTAATGAGTCACAGTTGCATGCATAACTTTGTTCTGCAATCATAACTGAGTAACAAATATGAGTGAAAGAGCAGTTCCTCACACTAAATGCTCATAATACATTTTGAACAAATACCATGTGTATCAGTACAGTTGACCCTTGAATAAGGTGGGGGTTGGGGGCACTGACCCCCTGCCCAGTTGAAAATCCACATGTAACTTTTGACTCCCCAAAACTTAACTGCTAATAGCCAACTGTTGACTGGAAGCTTTACCGATACCAATGATCACTTACTTTGTATGTTACATGTGTTAAGTACTGTATTCTTATAGAAAACTAAGCTAGAGAAAAGAAAATAAGGAAATCGTAAGGAAGAGAAAGTACATTTACAGTACTGTACTGTGTCAAAAAATAAGTGGACCCACGCAGTTCAGACTCATGCTGTTCAAGGGTCAGCTATTTTTAGAGATTGTAATGTGATAAGTGCGCTTGCTCGCTTCTTGCTTATTAATTAATCAGGGTCAGATTGATGACATGCTATTTCCGGGGGATAATACATATCTAAATAGCTTCTGTGTTCTGTTTTAACAACGCTCATTGCAGAGAGATCCTCTGACATGCACTTTGATGGAAATGGTAGAAGAGATTTTAAAGCGTTTTCAGCAAGTTCAATTTATATAGCATTTTAAACTTTTGTCTAAAAATAAACAGATGATGTATTTCAGAATTGATCTTTGATCTGTCGTTGGTGGCCAGGTCCAAAAAATTTATTCTGTAAAGCAATAGACTGTTTGTGTTTTAATGAACAAAAGGGATTTTGTGTACTTTTATGTTACATTTGACAACTAACTCTGAAGTATCATGTCATAATACCTTCCTCATCATCATGACCAGTCACATGACTTACTGTATCGTTTAACAACTTCCAGACTGGTTCCTGGTAGTTTGATGTGGGTGGCTATCCTAAGTTAGCTTTCAGAGAAGCAAGGTTAAAACTGTGGAATACAAACCATTGGAAAAAAGGTTCCTTTTTTTTTTTTTTTAACAGCTGCCTGTTCTTTAAAGTGAGTAGTGTGGATTAGTGTTAGATAATGTGTTTGATGTTCTAAAGACTTAAAGGAGGTAGCTAGTGTAGTAGATAGGGAAGTTCTTACAAGACTCATTTTTGTGCTGTGGATTTAAGCCAGTGCAATAGAATGTCATAGTCTCTCTGGCCAGGTTGGCCTGCCTGGCACCAAGTGACTGTTTCTGGCCCCCAGGTCTTTCTATTTGGAATTCTGGTCAGCTCTCCCCTGCACACAGACCACCTCGTGTGAGTAGTATTGCGTGGGATATGGATGTGCTTCATATAGAGGAAACCTGTGTTAACTTGAGTTGCCTGATAATACCAAAATACAAATAAATATATATATATATATTTTTTTTTCTTTAAATAAGAGGAGGACCGTATAAGTGGCTAAGTCTGTGCTGAGGGGGTAGACAAAAGGATGATATTGAAAACTAGGCACAATGCTGTGGATTCCAGCCCAAGTTCTATTTCAGTTATTTTGCAGTCTGGTACATATGGTAGGGGTCTGTCTTCCGCTGTAGGCCGCACTGGCCATTTGTCCCCTGGTGAGAAGCTCTATCTAAAGGTTCTCTGTCCGTTCCCCTGAAGAGGTGAAAGATGGATGGGGTGTGGGTAGGAGGTGAACATTACCAGGTAACTGTGCACCTGTGCCCGGAGACTTCCAAAGAAGCAGCTCTTTATGGCCCCAGGTCAAAGGTTAAAGGAGAAGATAAGAAGGAGCAGGGAAGTTTTCCTTAACCTTCTGTACCACAAGCTTGGCTTCCCAAGACTTCTAGGTTAAGCTCCGTGCAACTTTGAAAAAAGTAGAGGTTAATAATTGCGTGGGGATTTGGGGTGGGGAATTTAGCCCAACAACATAATCACAATTGGTGCGAAATGTTTATGTTTAAGGCTGCTCAAAGCAGTATTAGTTATGACGTGAAGAACTGGAAAAATATTGGCAGTAAGGCATTAAATGATGGTTTTCCATATGATCAAGTAATTTAAATCAATTAAATATCTTGTTTTATGGGGCCATTTAATGACATGGGAAAATGTGAACAGAATATTAAGTAAAAAAATTTTCTGGCTAAGCAGTATATATATATTAGATCCCAGTTTGGCAGGCAAATTAAATATGCATATGCATTGTTAGAACAAGGATACATTAAAGAATTTACGTTGGGTATTACTTGTAGTTATGTGTAATTATCCTCTTCTGTTCGCATTTGTTTTCCAGTTTTTCTAAAATGAACGTATTAATTTTGTAAGAGGAAAAAACATGGTATTAAAGTATTTGAATTATATGACTCAGTTATGTGTACCCTTAAAAAAATGCCTGTTTCAGTATAGTTTCCTGGCTGAATATAGTCTGGATTTATTTTATTTCATTACGTAATCTTGATTTGTTTTGTTGAGTATATATAACAGAAGTATTGAAGGCCAGTATTTAGCAAACATTTATTAGATACTTACTATGTATAACAAGTATGTTTTTGGCATGTGTCCTTGACCATGAAAGCATTTGTAATCTGAATTTAGTATCATGTAGGCAGATCTCTTTGAAAACTTACTTGCTGTTATTGGATGTTACCCATTATATTTTTTTTAACCTTTTGACTACTTTCTGTCATTTAAAGTTGTTATGCAGGTAAAAAATACATATTTGTATAATGTAAAGGCATTAAATGAACTTAGTTTCAGGAAGTTCATTCTTTACTATTAATATAATTTATTGGCAAGGCACTGAATGCTTTTATATGCATATTCTGTTTAATCCTCATAGCTACTATTCCATGACAACGAGGACATCTTTCTTAGGTGGTAGTAAGAATTAAGTTAGAGACTTTGGCATTTACTTTCAAAATACTATTGTTGCTCTTTACTTATCTTTGAGAGCAGAGATACCTTGACTCTGATAACATCCGTGTGTTTTTGGCAGTATAATTGCCAACCCTTTGATACTGTGCTTTTTGACATTTACGTTAAAAATAAAAATTAGCTAATTTGTAAGTTGTAAGGTCTCAAAAAGTAGTTCATTCTTCTTTCACGCCTGTTAATGCTTCTATTAAAATTCTGAAATGGCTTATTAAATTAAGTGCAGTGTCAAAGGCTAATTGTCTCTCTGTGAATTATCTACATGACTTATGAAAGCATGATTTAAGAATTATGTTTGAATAGCAGGTCTGAAGTCAGTTTTTAGCATCTATCAATTGTAATGATTGTGGATGAATAGTATTAATAGATGATGGAGTCCATGCGTTTGCTACGCAAGATGCCTCTGAAATATATTCAGCGTTAATGTCCTTGAAATCGCTTCCCTTCTCAGCATCACATGTCTGAGGCACAAACGTGTGATCTGACCGTCCTACACAGCGCTGCCTGATGGATCAGAGAGCAGTAACAGTCTCTGGCTGTGGTGGCAGCCAGCGTACCCACTGTGGTTCGGGTACTGTAATGACCTGCTTTGACCCTGACTGAGCACTGCGCTTCCTCGGGCAAGTCGTACCTCGATTTGCACAACTCAGAATGGGAATATGACACCTGTTGTGGATGGTGGTTGTGAGCTCACCGATGGTGCTTATAAAAGTGCTTTGCCTGCTACTGGCACATAGTAGGCCCTCCGTGACTCCCAGTTCCTGGTCCTCCGATGCATTATTGAGCACCTAGCATGTATGCAGGACATCCACGCCCATACTGACGCTCAGGGAGAGCAGGCGTCTGGAAAAGAAGCAAATATGGCTGCCTCTAGGAGCTGAGTGAGTTTTGAATGAATACAGCTTTTTTGAAAGTCAGAACATTAAGTCAGACATAAAGTTTGAAGTCAAGGGTTAATATTCCCCTCATTAGTGATAATGAGAGTCAGAAGCAAAGTTGATTTGAAAAATGTTGGCTTGGATTCTTGCAGGGGAGGTCCCCTCCTGCTTGACAACCTGCAGGAACCCTTTGGAGGTAAGAGTCAGGATGTGCTGGGTCCTTCTGCCTGCTCTGATTTACCCCTGTGGTGGGATCAGCTCCATCTGTTGGAAGAGTGCCTCCAACTGGTACGAAAGGGGATGGTTGTAGGTGATAGGTAGGTGTAGGATGACAAAAGAGAAGCTTTTTAAAGTGTATTATGGCCTCTGTTTGTCTCCTGTCCATTCCTGTTAGACTTCCTGATTTTAACTTTGGATTTTGAAAGGTGTTTTTCACTGGATACCCTTTTACTTCGTAGTCACAGATAGGTAACTTGAACCTTTCTGATAGTTTTGGTTGGGGCCTAGGGAAAGAAATCATCTTGGTTAGACTTGGAATGGATGTAGTCTTGCAGCTAGTGTTGGAGCAGGGCCTAAGGACCTCATCCATACGCATCTTACTGTCACAGTGACTGTCCCTCATGTGTCACCAAGTGAGAGGTGAGTGCCCAGTTCTTGCTCTCATCCCTCATCTCTGTGTGGTTCCTGGTCTTGTGAATCCTCCCGCCAGCCCCCAGGCCCTGTCCTTGGACTTAGCCTACTTTGGACCTTGTTGAGTCCTGGTGCTCCTCCCTGGTGAATACCGTGTCTTCTCTCCCCTCTGCTTCGATGGCACCATCCTCTCCCATTCCCTGACTTCCTTTGGTCATTTCTTCTCTGCCCTGGCTGGCCTCTCCTTCCAGAATACCTTTGAAGAGTTGGGCTTCCCTCTCCTTTCTCTCCCTCTGGGTGACCCTGCTTTCCTAAGTGGCTTTTTTCACTCCCTCTGTGGTGGCAACCTCCAAATCTTTACCTGTCTGACCTTTTCCTACTCACCTTCTTGCCATCTTCCGGGTATTCTTAATACATTGAGAAGTAAATGAGTCCATTTGGGATTGACGATCTGCCCCAAAAATGTCTTTTACCCTCTGTCCTGCTCTGTACTGTGCTAACACCCTGACCTCATCTGCAGGTTGGACAGAGCTTGGGATCCACCTTCACTCGTTGCTCAGCACCCCATCCGTCCAGTTGGTCACCAGCATCCACCATTTGCACTTCAGAAATCCCTCGTGTATCTTTTTCCCACTGTTCTCTCTTGCATCAGGGCAGACTGTCCTGTGAACTTTGAAATAGCTCTCTCACCTGTGTGCCCAGTATGGCCGCCATTAGCCGCACATGGCAATGTGAATTTAAATTCAATTAAAATTAAATAGGAATACAAATTATCATGAGCTGCATTTCAGGTGTTCAGTAGCCACATGGAACATTGTCGTCACTGATGGAATGGATGGAACATTCTCATCACTACAGAAGGTTCTGTTGGACATCACTGTCTAGCTAATCTCCCTGCTACCAGTTTCTCATTCTCTCCCTCTCATCCTTTGTATTGCCGCCAACATTTTCTCCACAGAGTCCGTGACTTAGTAAAACCCTTCTGCTGGGTTTTTGGATAAAATCTGAGCCCTTCAGCAGGGCACGTAGGTCCTCTGGTGCCTCACTCCTCCACACGCCCCACATGCTCCTACCCGCCAGGCTGGAAGTGCCTGCCCCTCACCCCCTTGCATGCATGATGGGCTCTGCTGCTCTGCATGGCTCTTCTCTGCTCAGAATGCCCTCCTCCTCTTCCTCCTCCTCCTCGTCCTCTTCAGACTTTCCCACACGTTTTCTGTCTCCAGGAGTCACATTCCTCATGGCCTTGCAACATATGCTTCCTGCACTGGCCTCCACTGGAGGGGATGTCTCGGGCATGGCCAGCGTTTTCATCTTTGTGCCATTTGAAAGAACTCTTTAAAAACTCTGTACTCTCTCACATGGTTTTAAGTGGACACCCAGCATTTTTATCACAAGTTCAAATGATTTGGTTTTGTTAACAGGAAGTAGAAAATATTAAACATCATTTATAAGAGAGTGAAAATAATAGGAGGATTGACTTAGTTGAAGTCAATTTTTGACAGTGTAATTTTTGAGAGAATCTATTGTAACTGGTGAAAAATACAGAATTCAAGTAAATTTGTTATCCTGAGGGCTTTCCCTCACTTGAACATTTTGGCATTTGGGGAAAAATTTCCAGGTTATCTTTAAGAGAATCCATACCACTAATCTATATTTCTTTATTCAGATGGGTCAGAATTTCCCCTTAGCAGAAATATGTTTAAGGCACTGAAAAATAAGAAGCCTTATGAATTCAAGGGGTCACGATTAATTACTAAAGAGGTCCTCCCTGATAAGCACATTTTGACTTATCCCGTTGTTTGGTGCCTTAGGGGATGGTGTTTGAACTTTGGGACCACGCACCATGGTAAGATTGCAGGAGAGAGCAGCTGTTGAGAAAATAGCAATGTCCATCTGTTGTCAGGAAGAGTGCATGTGGTTGGAAGGTGAGGGTCTGGAGACTGAGGCCTCATCCACCCTTCACCCAGTGACTATTCCTGGGAGAGCCGTGGGGCCCTTGGGGCTGTGTGCCTCGGTTGAAAGACCGCAGCTGTGGGATGGGTGGTCTTCATTGTCCGTCCCAGTGTCCGGCCTGGGGCGGGCCACAGCCTGGGTGTGCAGATGAGGCCCAGTGAGTTGACCTATCTCCTGGGCTTAACTCACTCTTTCTCTTTCCTTAAGAGGTGCAGTGGGGGGCTGCTATGGAAACCCTCTCTTTTCCTGTAGGTTGGTCTTGGCCCTGCCTGGCCATGAGAAGCAGGTTACTTACATTATGCCTCGGGGAGGACTAGAAGTAGTTTTGTCTTGGAAACCAAGAGCTGTGTTTCTGACAGCTGCATGATTTTATCAAGCCTTCTATCCCAGCTTTCTTGGATGGCAGAGATGATTGTCTTTCCTTGCGCTGCCTGCCCGACTGTAGTGTGTGTCCAATGGCTTCCATTCCTTCCCACAGTGACTGCCGGCCTCCTGCCCCAGAATGGGATTTCTGTGTCTGCAGAGCTCAGCATTCCCCTACTTCCTTTATGGTTCACACAGAGACAGACCACTCGTGTCATGCAACAGGCACGCTCTTTCAGTTAGGCTGTCCTCTCTTTTTGGATGTTTTATATGAACAGACACCCTCCAGCAGAAAGAAAAAGCCAGTCTCAGACAGCAACACTCTGGTTCTCCATCACCCAAGCAGCCCGTCTTCATCCCTCATCCCTTCATGCTGCTGACTCCCACTCACAGGGGGGATGGTGTTTGCCCAGATCAGGGATCATGCCCCGACAAGCTTGAAGGAACCAGAATACGTTAGAAATACTTGATTGCAAAAAAAAAGGAGGGCGGATTTGGGCAGTAGCTTATAAGGGAGAGTAACTGCAAAACAAAATTGATTTCATATATTTTTTTTTTCAGAATGTGCTTTCTGATTCTGCTCAATACAGCCCAGCACAGATAAGCAAAGAAATTACTATTTTTTTCTTGTTAACTCAGTCACCAGGACTGCCCGTTTATCTGAAAACTTACAGTGGCTGTCATGTTTACCGCTCCTGGCAGAGCGAAGCTTAAACTTCTCAAGCCTCCCTGGCAAGCTCCCAGCAAAGCCCAAGGTCTGGCTTTCAGAGCCGGTTCAAGGCCAAAGGTGCCCCTCAGAAGGCGAGAAATCCCAGCACAGACTCTTGCCCGTGATTTGCCCAGAGCCCTGCATGTAGGCAAGGAAAGCCCATGTGTTTGCTTTCTCATCGTTAGTACATCAGTTGCTAATTTTTTATCTGGTAAGTCCGAGTAGCACACATTCAGGAAGGAGTTTCTTATTTTGGATAGGAGATGCCCAGGTAGAGACAGGATTCGTGAACGGTTTGCGGAGGACGTTTGAGCAGTGCGTTTGGGTCGAGCCTTCAAGGGGTGCGTCGTGGCCTTCCTCCAGCCTGGCAGTGTGTGTGCCTCTAGTCCTGCTAGTGGGAGCTCAGGCCTCATGCAGATGTGTCGTACGTGGCTCTCTGCTCAGAGCTGAGGCAGGGAGACCTGGGAGGAAGTCTCTCTGTGCTGAGCGGCCACCCTCCCTAAACCCTTGGGGGCCAACATGGCTGTTTCTTGCTGCTGAGCCACGCCGGGTGGGCGAGCGCACATGGACTTGTGATGTGTCCTCAGAATGGGTAACGTGTTTTGATCCGACAGTGTACAGAAGCTGATGCAACTTCCTGCGACAGGTAGGCATTGCCCTTGGCCAGAATTCTCACTGGCAGAGCTTTGCTGAAAAGCTGTCAGCATTCTGTTGTCCGGAATCCACCTGCCCAGTGTTGCAGTCCGTGGGGGTGGAAGGTGTCGGGAGGCAGCCAGTGCATCGGGTCCACGGTAGGACTCGTTGAGCTGTCCCGGCCTTGGTGGAACGGGCAGGTTTGCAGCAGTCACTGTGTGATGAGAAGCAGCAGCTTTGCCGTTCATTTTTCAAAAGCAGTGTGGAGTCCGAGTCCAGGACCCCCACGCCCGTTCTGGTGCAGTCCAGGTTTTAAAGCATGGGCCTGCTTGCTCTTCACCCCGTGGGCGCTCAGTATTTGCCCAGGGAAGGACTTGTTAACTGAATCTAATGGATCCCAGGCCCTCAAGGAAATGGCTTAATTAGCCATTTTTGAGTGTAAATGTTCAATGTAAATGAACAGGCTGAAAATCCCCAGGTTTGGAAGTCTCCTGTTTTGTGTGGCTGATGATGCGGGGGCCAGCTTGCCGTCAGAATGAGCTTGTTTCAGGGAAGACACCTCCCTGGCGGCCTTCGTCTCACGAGGCCAGGGCAAATTTTGGAGTTGAATGGCAGCTGGGATCCATTTGTCTGGGTTCGTCTCTGGCTCACCAGTCTGGACACCTTATGTCTGTACCATATTTCTCATACTTATGGATGAACCAAAGGACAGCAGGTGTCTCTGAGTTGGGCACAAGCTGTCTTTTAAAGGAACATTGACCCAACAGAGCAAGCGGGTCTTTGGGAGCCAGATGATAAAAAGGGAGAGCTCAGAGCTAGGCCAGGAGGGCGAAGGAGCGGTGACAGACAAGCTCATGTGCAGGTGTGCCTTGCTTTAAGAAAATCAAGCCATAAAGATCTTCATACAGGAACCAGATTTTTTTAAACGAGGTGTTTATTTGCATTTCTGAAGTGTTGTTTCCAATTCCTCGGACTCAGCCTTGCCGAAAGGAATTCACGTTTGGGGTTCTGATGCTACCTTTGACATTCTAGGCTCCACTGTCGCTACAAGGAGCCATAGTGTGAGTGATTGGGCTCCAGAAAATCCTGTCACTTCTTTAATGGGGTCCAGGCCCCTAGTGCCCCCAGAGACAGTGCTGTTGACTGTCTTCTGCTGCATCCACTGCCCCCAACTTGTGCCTCCCCCGCCCCTACCCGGTCCTGCCGTGCTTCTTCCTGGGGGAGGCCGCTCTGCCTGCCCTCCTCTGGGCCTTGCCGCTCCATGCTCGCCTGACCTGCTCTGCTCACGCTTCTGTTCTCAACACAGACACCGGTGCTGAGAACCTGGTCCTGACCCCTGCTCACCCGTTTGGCACTCAGCCCTGTCCTCCCTGAGCATCTGTGTCTTCTCCACCAGGCTCACTGTACCCACCTGGGGGATGGCCTCCCTTCCTGTCAGTCCGTGCGCTCTGGTGGGGGATGGAGACACCAAGCGCCTGTCTTACCGTTGGTGCCTCATTTTCCAGCACATTCCTAGACACGCTAGGCAATCAGTACATTTCTGTGGGCTGAATGAGGGTAGGAGTAGGTCTCCACGTTCTTCCATAGGAACATGGGTATTTTAGAATATAGTCGTTGACTGAAAAAAAAAAAAAGATTAAACCAGGAATGGTTTTATTTTTCTGGAACAAACTCTAAATTTTTCATATTAACATCAGTAATTTCAGTGACCAGAAAATCATGTTAGGATCCTTCCTTGTCTGTGATTTGGGGCCCTGTTGTGCTGTGCTTTGATTGAGCCTTCACCTTGAGGTTCTTTCACCAAAATAGGAACCTGTGGCATCGTCAGTTGGGAATTTGTGTCACGTATGACGCGGTTTTCCCATAGCCGTGGGAGTGTTGGAGGTGCTCCTAGCGCACTGCTCTTTGCCTTCGCTGGTTTCGTGAGGGAAGAGGGATGAGCGCAAGGGAGCGGAGACCTCAGAACGCTCGGTACGTTCCAGAACTGCCTGAATTGAGCAGCGCAGTTGTGGAGACAGTGGGGGAAGCCACTCACTTCTTTCCCAGCCGTGGAACTTTCCAGGTAATTGTCAGCCATCGTGGAAGATAGGATTAATATTTATTCTCACCTAGTTAACATTCGGTTTGCTGCTGTTCGTGGACCCCGTTGATCCTCTAAGCTAACACTGAAGGATGATTTCATAATGGATTTGGGATTTTTTTTTTTTTTTGCCTTTGAAATTTTTAAAGGAATAAAGCTCAAATTTCAAATGTCTCCAAAAGTCAGTTTTTCCTTTTTTTAAAGAGCATATTGATTGGAAGAAAATGGTCATTTCACTGCAAACACTGTAATTCTAAGGCTACATGGAAGTCGACACATAGTGCCCCCCTCCCTGACTTCATGAAAAGTTAATTTAGACAGTTTATATGAAAGTCAGGATTCTTTTTTTTTTTTTTTTAAAGATTTTTTATTTATTTATTCGACAGAGATAGAGACAGCCAGCGAGAGAGGGAACACAAGCAGGGGGAGTGGGAGAGGAAGAAGCAGGCTCCTAGCAGAGGAGCCTGATGTGGGGCTCGATCCCATAACGCCGGGATCACGCCCTGAGCTGAAGGCAGACGCTTAACCGCTGTGCCACCCAGGTGCCCCGAAAGTCAGGATTCTGAAAGCCCCTGTTGTTGGAGGAAACACAGAAGATGACTTTGCAGACCTCAAGCCCAGTCTGAGCTGGGTGGAATGAGATTAGTGTGCTGGGAGAAATTGTCTGGTCCCCAGGCCTTCTGTCCTTTGTGAGCAAGGTGACAGCTGAAGAGTCTGGATCTGCCCAGTGACAGTGGTGACTGTGTAGCACGGAGTGGTGGGCCACTGACCTTCGCCTGTCCATGCTCCTGGTTCCCTTCACAGGGGCTGGGGTGGGGGAGGGGCAGGAGGGCGCTCATTTTAGGTTGAAACTTTCTGCTAGACCTTTAACTGTAGTTAGGGACTCAGACGTTAACATTTTTCTTCTTTATGGTGTTGTTTTTGTTTTTGTTTTTGTTTAGCCAGTTGATTAGAGTAAGACCTTCATTGCCCCACAGCTTTGTGCTCTTTGGACTGGAAATTACATGAGGTGGGAGTAAGTATTTTTTGTATGAATGAAAAGGGAATAGTTGACAAGAAAGACACGGAGGCGCCCCGCTCCACTCTCCCTCACCAGCAGATCCGTGAGTCCCACCGGCTGGATCCGGGTAGGTTGTAAATGAGGTGATGCCTGCAAAGGGCAGTGTCACTCCTGGGGAGGAACCAGGTCCAATCACATAAGCTGTTCCTGATCTCCAGAATGAGAACCTTCGCTCGAGTTCAGTAAGAATCTTCTCTGATTGGTCTGCACATTAGAATCATGGGGGGACATTTGAAAAACGACGCATGCCCGGGCCCCAGCCCAGAGGTTCTGATCTATTGGAGTGGAGCGACCTAGTGCCCGGACTTCCCAAAGCTCCTGGAGATTCTAACAGGCGGCCGTGGCCAAGACCACCCAAGCCTGTTCTGGGTCAGAGCTCTCTCCTAGAGTCAGAATGGCCCATAGGAGCTTGGGGGAGGGGCTCTTCCCCTTTGTGCTTTTGGGGTCATTGGCACTTTTTCTGATTTCTGGGACTTGGAATTTCTAGGCAAGTTAAATGGTGTTAGAGATTCTGACCAGATCTAAGAAAAAGCCTATTAAATTTGGGGGACTCAGGCCATTTAGTGTGGTTGGCTTGGGAGATGCTTTAGTGGACACTGGGGTCTACTGATGTTCCTAAAACCTTAAAGGGAATGCTTACTACGAGACTGGGGAAAGAATTGAATGGCTCCCTTTAGTGCTGGGCCAAAGTGTTTCTCCCAGAGAGAGAATGAAGATAGAACTTTCCGGAACAAAATTATACAGGCACAGTTGCTCCTGACAGAGCTGTTAGAATGGATGATTAGGAGCATACAGTGAGGTTCCTGGAAGAATCCCTGCCTGGGGCCCCTCTGGGTGTTAGCCAGTGTCTCCCCTTGACGTTTTGTCTTTGGCACCAGCCCCTCTGACTCAACTTCTCCTTGTGTTTTAACTCTCTTCCCAGGACCAGCTGCTCACTTTCATTAGCTGCCCCTTCTCGCCCATCACGAGCCTTCACCACTTTGTAGCTCTAGCTACATTTTCCTTTCCCTGCCCTTTAGTTCATGTTTTATATTTGCGTTTTCTGTTACCAGGTGAAATTGGAGTCATGCCCTACAAGTCTGTTTTAGTCGGGAGGAGTGATGGAGTGAGTGAGGTCACTGAGAGATTGGAGGGGACAAGGGCTGTAAGAAGTATCGGGGCTGGGACCAGTCTCCTGGGAGACAGGAGACTAGAGGGTCAGAGCTCCGACCCATGGGAGCAGCTGAGTGGAGCTGTCGGAGGGCCCTGAGCTTGCCTGTGTGGGTTAGCATTGACCATCCAGAAGAGCCTGCCTCTGCCTGCCCAGGCAGGGTCTCTGCCCTTGGTGTGTCCACAGAGAATAAATATGCTATAGGCCAGGTGGTCCAACTATGTGCCTGCTACAAGTCAACTTTTCTAATGATCTTCATCAGAGCTCTGTGAATGTTGCTTATTTCACACGAGGATTTTTTTTTTTAATGGGATATCTTTATTTTGTTCTCTGTGTTGCTGAGCATTTCTATCTTTTCATTTTATTTTGACAACTTGTTGGAAAATTCTTGCCACTTTGCTAACTTTCAAGATGCCTAGCAACGTTTTATAGGTATTTTGGAACGTTTCTCTCTAATCATTTTAGTGAAACCATAATAAATCATTTTATGAAAAGCACCCTAGAGACAGTAAATCTTTCCTGAGAGTTGTTTCAGAATGCCGTATTCTACAGAGCTACGGATATTTTTTTAAATTTTTATGTAATGCAGTCTTTTTGTGGGGTCTTAAAAGGAACACCACTACTTAATAGCCCACTTACGTTCAGGAATATCTGGAAAAGTGGGTTGGTGTTGGCGTGCAGGCTGAATGCAAGCAGCCTATAGGGCCAGGGCGGGGTGGGGGGCGCTGACTGGGGCTGGCTCCTGCCTCCAGCCCCTGTCTCAGGCCACAGCAAGGACTCTGTAAACACAGCCCCTTAAGCAAATGGGTATTTCTTGACTGTTAGGCAGGAGTTTGACCAGATAATTTAACATTTTAAAGGCATCTTTGTGGGGGAGTAGAGTATTTGACTTAGAATTTTCAGAGAAAATATCTTCTCGTTTTTCTTGCAAGTGTTGTTTTGTGTTTGTTAGGAGATGTAATAATTTATGCAGCCCTGAAAAGATGTTGTTCGGATTCATTTTGCAGCTGGTGTCTGAGTCTCCTACAGAATTTGGATTTACCTGCCTGTGTCCAAGCCCTCAGTTGGTCTTCTGTCATGTGAGAATCTCTCGCGGGGAAGGAGCTGACCTTCTTCATTACTTACAAGGAATTTGCCCCCTCTTCCGTTTTTCCAGTTGTGCAACAGAAAAGAATGCGATGTAGAATTTAAGGAGAGAGAGACATTTTCACTCCAGGATTCTTTCTTTAGTGATGAACATATAGAAAGGACACACCGAAGTTTGAAATATTAGTGTTCCTTTCTATTTGATAGTAAGAAATTAGTCATTGCTAGTTTTCTAAGGTCTTTAAGGAAAGGTTCTGAAAAGTAGTTTTTTTCTAATTCTAGAAAACGTAGCAGTTTACCAAGTTTTTGGTTAACAATAAACATTCCTTTCTTGGATGATTCAGGGAGTTTTTCTCAGTCCTACTAAAGCCTTTGGGCCAGCAGTGGATAGACAGCATGATAAATCAGCTCTTGTTTGATTTTCACACATAAACCAGAGGTTATTTTGATTCAATACCAGCAGTCATAATTTATAATAGAACATGACTCTTGTTTTTTCACACGTAAACATTTTAGGTGGCCACAAGCATATCTCGAAATGAAGAACCTTTAAAAAAACAAGTGGCAGGTGGTCCCATTCAGCTCTACCAGTTTAGATGTGTTTACCTCGGGAGATGGAGCGAAAGTAATTGTATCTGGCAGATAGCAGAGTAAAATTGTCGTCACTGCTAATTATTCAGTGACTCCTATCTCTGCTGCTTCCCATTTTAATTCAGACAGTAAGTGTCTGCAAATGTCTGTGCTAAATATTCCCCTTGCTATCAGACAGCCTCTCAGAGCGTGTGTGTGCGCGTGTGTGTCTAAGAATTGATAATTTTGCATTCTTCTTTCCTTCCCTTTCTCTGGTGGTTTATTTTCAGCGGAAGACTGGTGGAAGTAGGTAATGCAGCCATCTTTTCCCCTGATCCTGGTCGCCCCTTTCGGCAGCGACCAGTGGGAGAGAAGAGACGGGCTCGGTGCGCGGAGTCAGGAGGACTGTCCCACTGGGGGCACCCGTGGGTGTGGCCCTAGTGGCAAGTGGTACCATTTCTACTGGGTTTTTAATTTTCTTAAAGTGAGAGGCTTAGCATATTCCAGTAAATTAAAGATTGAAACGTGAGAAATGACTTTAGTTCCTCCTGTGCAAGGATCAGTGGGATGTGTAGCCTTGTCCCCTCAGCTGTTTAAAGAAAAATGATTCCTGTTCCCCGGCCGCTTGGTGAGGAGTTGTTTGGTACAGGGCCCCTCATTTCCAGCAGGCACCCTATCTTTTTGACTCTCCTAGCCTCTGTCTCATTGTGGCCTCATGAGGGAGACCAGAAAGCCATGTCAGTGGGTAACCGGCATCAGGAGGCCAACAGGGAGAGTCAAGAAGAAAACCAGACCGGAGGCAAATGTGCTAGACAGTCAAGCAGTTCCGGGTTAAAGGTCAAGCCAGTCTCTGCCTGAAGACACAACTGGCCGCAGCCCAGCCGCATGCATCCCAGCATCCCGGCCAGGGGCAGCTGGCCTGGGAGGGTCTGCCCAGCAGGCCTCCTGTGCACCCCGCTGTCCTGTCTGGTCCGCTTGCAGCACTGGGCGCCACCCCCCACCCGGCCCCCACCTGGCCCAGCTGCTCTCTTGCACCCTGGGCAGACCTGGGGGGTGCAGGAAGAGGGGGACAGTCTGCACGATCCCTGCGTATCATCCACGTGTTACAGGATTGATTCCAGTCCCCTACTGACCCATGTGTAACATTTCCCTACTCATTTTTTTTTTAAACCCCCTCCCTGAAATAGAAATAGTTGAATTGTTTTCCAGTCTGGTCAGGGAAGCCGAGAATCGCAAGTGAAATGTTTGTGTAATAGGCAGAGTTATTCATTTTTGTTTCACTAAGTCTTTCCGTTTACATATTGACTGTATTCTCATGATTCCCATTCGGGCTGATGCCTTCACACAGGGGGCTGGAGGCACAGGGAACAGATGCTGAGCCCTCTGCCATTCTCCCCCTGGAACCCCAAGCCACACCTCTACACGAGCCGTGTTCTGATTTTCCAGCTTTTCCTTTAAGCAAACCTTAACTTGCTCAAGGTTTAGCACCTCTTGTTGGTTCCAGACTATACTGAGGGAAGTCTGACAAAGCACAGGACCTCCCGGTTGGTGTTATCTGTGTTTTGAGTTGATGAATTTCAATTCTCTCCTTAAAGGATTGCTTCTCCATCCGGTTTTCTTTGTCTCATGCACGTTAATGAATCTACTGTTTGATGCGTTGACTTTGGTCTGCTGTTAGTAGGAAGAGCTCACTCTCTTTCAGCGCAGGACCAGTTTTTCCGTTTTGTGCGGGTGCAGGTATAGGAACAAGTCAGGGCTGACACCCCCCTGGCAGGTCCTATGGGCAGGGCCCCGTGCTCTGTGCTCCCTTTCAGGAAGGGGGTGAGGCTGGGGTCCAAAGTCACATTTGATACCATGTCCACTGTGGTGGTGGTGTTGTTTTTTCTCTATACCTTCCTCTTTCCAGAAAAGAATGTGTATCAACTCAAAATTTCTTTCTTCCTCCAGCAGCTTTGTTAATGTCAGTGCTATGGCTGAGTTAAATTTCTTTCTTCTCTTTTTCCTTCTTCAGTATTTACACTTAGGCTTAATTTGTTTGCTTTTTCCAGACTTAAGTTGTGCCTGAAAATAGAGCCTTCTTGAATCTCACTGCTCAGATCCGTGGCGCCTGCATTTTAGAGCAACCACGAAGGGTCATAAAGGATGTTCTTGAGATGTATTCTGAAGGCTTTTTTAAATAGCTGGCCTGGTAGCCCTCCCCTTTCCTGTCCCGCCCCTGAGACAGAGGGGAGAGTATGTGGGAACAGGGAGATGAGGACGATGTCCTCTCCCATGCCTGGTCTCCTGAGATGTCTCGGTGTCTTGTTTCCCTGGTGGGGAAGGGGATGGGAGAGATGGAATTCCAAGCCAGGGGACAGGGTTGCATGTACATTCAGGTGGGCTGTGGAGGCCCAACAGAGGAAGCCTTTGCTTGGGACAGAGGTGAGCTCCCTGTGGAGTCTAAATCCTAGAGTGGGTGGTATGTGAGTTGCTGCAGGGGTGCCCATTTAAGCCGCGCACCTATTACTTTGGGAATTAGACCCTATTTTTTCTTCTGTTAGATTCCCATGCTTTCCCATAAATAATGAGGATTTTTTGTTTTTTATTTTCTTTGTACAATCAAGCATGCTGCTTTTATGAATGAGAGTATAGACGTGAATGTGCTTCTCAGTCTCCGGCTGGGTTCAGCACAACGGATTTATTCTAAGATTCATATAGTGAAGTTGTCGAATTGACAGAGAATTGAGGGAAGATCTAAGTGAAAGGCATCAAAGTCTGTTATCCAGTGAAAAATAGGTCTTTGTCCATTTAAGTTGGACAACTGGGTTGTTTGTAAGTTACGCCAAGGATATTTTTAGAATTCAGGATCTCATCTTAAGGCTTCCAATTATTTTGATTTCCCAACAGACTCTAAAGGGTACAAGAACAGTGAGACGGGAAAAAGAGATAATTTCTGCAGACATAAGCCCAACTGAATCTTACTGCAGTAATTAATTGGCAGAAAATCAATAATTCAGTGAGAAGTCTCTCAGCCAATGGTGGCGGAAGACAATGCAGTGGATGTTAGTGAATTTGGGAGAATGTACAAGTGTCAGTGAGCTAATTGGGTGAATTTACATACAGTGTTACTGTAGTGTCGCACGAGACTAGTCATTGGGGAAATTTATAGGAGATTAATGGAGACCCAAATGTTTAAATACTTTAACCATTTGCCTTTAAAGAGAAGCCTCAATAAATGTATACTTGGCTTAATGAATTAAGGTGGACCTACTTTTTGCATTGTCATCTGATGATTAAGAAATGTTAGCTTACTTGCTTTATTTCTCAAATTTCTTTCCCTGTGGGAGTTGCCATCTAAATGTTCCTTTTTAAGATAGTGATTCTTGAATGTTTTGGTCTCGGGACTTTTGTACACCCTTAAAAATTATTGAGGACTCCAGAGAGCTTTGTTTATTTGGTTATATCTATCAATGTTTATCATATTAAAAATAAAAACCAAGAGATTTTTCAAAAACATTATTAAATTAATAATAATGAATTCATGTAAACATAAATACCATTTTTTTTGTCAGAAGTTGCCATTTTCCAAACCCAGAGAAACCTTATTAAGAAGTATTTTGGTCTTTTTTGTTTTGTTTTAAACATTTTATTAGAGAGTGAGAGAGAGAGCGAGAGAGAGAGTAAGCCTCTGAGTGGGGGGGAGGGGCACAGAGAGAGGGAGAAGCAGACTCCCCGCTGAGCAGGGAGCCCGATGCGGGACTTGATCCCCAGACCCTGGGATCATAACCTGAGCCAAAGGCATACTTTTCACCGACTGAGCCACCCAGGTGCCCCTAAGAAGTGTTTTGTAATTTTTTATATCTTTATATAAAACTGCCTTTGATATCTGGCATAATGGAAGACAGCTGGGTTCTCATCTTTGCACCTGCATCTGTTCTGATGTGATATGTTGTTCTGGTTGCCACGTCTGATGAAAATCCAGCCTCCCACAGATAATGTGGTTGGGGAAAGGGTGGGAACGGGAGTAAATAATTTATTTTTAGCTATTTGTGGGTCTTCTTCTTTGCTAAACAAGTGGTGGTTTCTTAAAGGTTGGTTGAGATGTGGATTCTGAAACCAAATATATGAACTTTTAAAACTCCATTCTGTGTATGGTTTTGAACATCGGTCATTTGGAAAATCTCCCCAAGTGTTGTTACATTTTATCTTGTAATTAAAAAAAAAATCACGTCACCAATTAGAAGAACCTTTAAATATAGGGAAGTTGTCACCTTCACAGTGCACATGGATGTACACGTTCTTAAAAAGTCTATGTTTTGCCCAGAAGCTGGGCTCTCATTCATGTATCGGCTGTTTTCCTCGAAAGCAGGCCTGTGTTGTTCCTTTCCCGGAAAGTGTCTAGCACGTGGCCATGTCCGGAGAGCCACGCCTCTCCGAAGTACAAGGCGATGTTTCGTGAGCAAAGCGGCTTGTGTGCCTTGCGCTTTGTATTAGGTGTGCTTTCCCGGATGATGCGTGCAGTGGCGGGGGCTCTGCGTGCTCCCTGTGCCATCCTCCAGAACGTTCGAGAGTACGTGGGCTCAAGGTCCCAGATTTAATACGATTGTTACTTTTGCTTCATCCTCCAGGACATGGCCTGAGACCATCTTATCTATCCATCTATCTATCTTTCATTTTTATTATTTTATTTATTTATCTACTTATTTCACTGCAGTGTGTGGCATGATGCCTAGGACAGCCGGGGGGCTTCTGCCTTGCTTTGCCCTAAGGCTCTGGTAGTTTTACACGTTGTTGCATTTGTACGACTGACACAGTACACAGGCAGATGGGACCTTAGAATTATTATGAAAGTCTGACCTCACGGATGAGGTTGAAAAGCCTCAGGGACCAGAGGGGCTCCACGGTTCACACGTTTGTGAACCGTTGCTTTCAGACGGATGGAGAAGGTGCTCATTGAAGCGGGAGCTAGGCTTGATTTGTACGGATGGTACAGAGATGGACCCTAGACATGGCGCAGGCCAGAGGTCAAGTGAGTTACCGGTGTGTGGAACTTTCGTTGAGGGGTGCCGGCTCAGGTGTCCTGAGCGTCTAAATCGGCGCCTGGTACGTGACTCAAGAAGTACTGTTGTAGTTTGAATACATAAGAGTCACGGGCATATCAATTCAGTGGGTTTTTAAAAAATCACATTCAAGTTTCCCTTGTATCATAATGGTAATTAAAAAGTTGTGGAATGTGGCTGCATGGCCCCTCCCATCCCATGCTGTGCCCTGGATGCTAGGGCCTCGGCCGTCCTTGTCCTTAGCTTCCCTGGCCCTTGGAGGTCTGTTTCCTGTTCCCTGGAGGTCCCTGTCCCCTGCTGTGCAGAATGCTCCAGCAATCAGAACTGCAAGCCGACATTTGCTCAAGAAAGCCAGTGTTTTCCACGATTACACGTGCCCAGTGACCAGGGCAGCATCGAGTCGGTTGTGAAATGGACTCCGCTGTTGATGAGAAAGTGTTGTTCCTGCTTTTCATCATGACCTTTGGCAGTGGATGTCGTGTTGTACGTTCGAAGCATCCTCCCACATGAATTCTTCTTGGGGCGGCTCCAGAAGAGAAGGGTTTTTGTGCCTAGAGGAAAACCTTGTCATTTCTGCCAGTGGTCTTCTTTATTTACTAAGCAGAAATTCATCTGGGGGATAGCAAGGATGGATTTATACTTTGTGGGTGAGAACGACTGCCTTCGTTTTTGTTTTTTGTTTTTAGAAATTAAGTCATTTAGGTTAGTTGGTGACTCGTGCGTTGATATTTTGGCCCGTTTTGTTTTTCTCTTGAGTTTTCTGATTTTGTGGGGTGGGATGAGGGACTCTCCAGTGAGCGTGGACTACCCAGGCTGGAGCGAGTCCCGTAGAGCCTGTTGAGAGCAGTTAAGGTTTCCTTCAACTGCTCTTTGCATTAGGAATCCCCCGTTGTAGAGGCGTTGTGGAGACAGTGTGCTGGTCTGGGTAAATGAAAATGAAAATGTCTGATAAAATATTAATAAATACCTTACTGGACGTCTGCTTCTGAAGATGTAGATGAGAGGAGCCTAGACGTTCTGTTTTATGACTGTCTTTTTAATTGACGTCATTATGATCAAATAGACGTATGGGATCATTGAGAAGATATCGAAGGGCAATGTGGGCAGAGCTGTGGCAAACCCACTGTCCCAGCCCCGCCCAAACACACGAGGTCTTGAGGAGGAGCCCAGATGTGGTGTTTTGCTTTCATGTGGGATTTTTCTGGAATAGCTGATGAAGCCAAGCTAAGTAAATATTTTCTCCTTTTCACATTGGCCTTTTGTTTTGAAGTACCATTCCAACTGTGTTCTCTTTGCTGGTATTATTTTTACCAATTAGAGGTACCACTTTTCCAGCCTTGCTCATCACACTCTCCTTACTTTGGAGCTTGTGAAATCTTTCATTCAGTTCAGCAGGCGTTTATGGAGTGTTTGGAAGTCAGTAGTAGTATTATCACCAACCCGCATCTTGGTTTCTTGTCATTTCTAGAAGCCCTGCGATTTGCATGTTTAGTATCAGCATGCCTTCCCTGCCCCTTCACTCTGCTTTTTGCCCCTGTTGGGTTATTCAGATTAAGAGAACTTTGTGATGGAGAAAGACTGTTCCAGACTGACGTTCTTCCTCCTTTGTTCTCTTTGTGTTGTTTCACTGCTCTCCTTTGCCCTTCTGTGTGTGCCCACAGCTGCAGGGGTCAAACTGTGGGCCCCTTCTTTGGAGTGGGAAGACTTTTGGGGGGCAAGAGAGATCGGAAGGAAAGGGGAAGGAGAGAGGACATTAGAGGAGTTTCTTCTCCTTTGATCACTTTCCATTTTTGCAAAGTTCCTGACCTTTGGCCCGTCTCATTCTTAGCCCCGACTTCGAGACTGTACCTCTTGTGTAAGGAGACCACGTTGTTCTGCGGTGGCAAGATGACCACTTCCAGAGATGAGGTTGTAAAATATCTTCTTTCACTGGGGGAAAAGGGGGATTCAGCTAGAAAATAAGCAGTAGCTTCTAGACTAGGATACTGACTATGTTATAGGACCGTCACTTAAAGGTCTAATATATTGGTACCAAGAAAACTGATGCAACACATGTTCTCTTGAATACAGCTGATAACCTAAATGGATAGGTAAAGGTTATTCTCTTATTACCCTTCAGATGGTCTCCTTGTATTTTTTTCCCCACATTGTGTATCAGTTACAGAAGTTAGCTTTGCCTTTTCCACGTTGGTGTATATAAAAGAAAGATCTATGTCTCAGTTGAGTAGATTGTTTAATCTACTGTTTAATATCTGAAGAAAGTGAAATAATGGGGCATAAATGAAATGTGCCCTTACTTCTTAATAATGGTTGTTACATATCAGCCGGGATACTCCTCCCCCTCCCCCTCCCCCACCCAAAGGTGGCAGCATAGGTATTATGTAACTTTGCACGGTCAGATTTCTTTCCTTGTGTTCTGGATGTGGTCAAGTCTACAGTAGACAAATCTATACCAATACATTTTCCCTTTCTCATTTTTCTTCTGTCTGGTTTACCCAGCCTGTCATAGATTTTCAGCTTGCACTTTGTGTAAGTGATATTTAAGGATGACTCGAGAAATGCATCCGGTCATGGGCTCTGTCCCTTCCAGTGTCAGAAAACAGAGATGGCACTGCTAGCAAGGTTTTCAGTCGGGGCATTTTACATTTTATGGACACCAGTAGGCATCTGTGTGAGTTTAGACTTCTAAAGTTTATTATGGTCGCTATTAGCAACTATCCTTAAAATAGGGAATCTACTTAAATTTCTGAAGTATGTTTTAAACTTTTCTTTTCTTGACTGACTTAATGAACACGATTTTAGGTGTATAATAGAGGATCGCCCACTCTTAAAATGACCTCGTAACATCGTTATGTTAGAACTTTGTTCAGCCTGTAGAGAGTGTGGGACACCATGGTTGCCAAGTGCGCTCCATTGGATCACAGGTGCTCCTAAGGTTGGATCAGCCTTCAGCTCTCAAGATAACAAACCACCACATTAAGGAATGCTACTTGCTTATGCGTTAAGTTTTGCTTGTCTCCATGCAGATAATAAAGCAAACCAGCGAATGCTGGACATGTATCAACTGCGTGTGCCAAGTACAACATCCTATTTCTTTTTCCTGGATAGGTGTGCTTGTGGTGATGCGTGTGAATCCACCGGGCACATCTTTCTGCTAATAAAAATGTTCCCGGTCCTCATGCTAAAATTACATCATTATTCATCATGTGTTACAGACTGGGTAGAGGAGGGGGTGTTCACCGAGCAATATCATGACTTTTCCTGCTCCACCCTCCTCTGGAGCAAGTCTGAAAACCACTGTTTGGGTGTGTGAGCGAGCGTGGCAGGGCAAGGCGCTGGAAGAGACAGCTGGACAGACCGCCCGTGCTTGGTTGCCTTGGTTGCAAATTTGGACTTCATGGTCACTGAGGAGTAGTTAACGTTTCTAGCTCAATTTAGCAAGGGTGTACTGGAACCCAGGAGTCCTCCTTATTTATCCTGTTTGTGGGAAATACTGAAAGAGCCCAGAGTGTTTCCTGTGCCACATCAAGGGCATCTCAACAGCCAAGGAAATTTACTCTTAGAAGTTCAAAGAAAAAATAATGCAATAAATTTATGGAAAAGGGCTGCAGACTTGGAATTAATTGTGACATCATCACCAGCCGTTGTTTTTTAATACAAGAAGCTTCCTGTTTAGGGTGATGCATTTCACCAACTGGGTATTGATTACCTATTAAGCTTCAGGCCTCTGTTCATGAATTCCTGATTGATAGGTGGAAGACATCTATAAATAAATCATCATCTTTGAGACTGACTGAAAAATGTCAGAAAAAAGGTGTAAGAATTGGTCTCTGGGGGTAGGAGAGAGCAAGAGACGCTGTCTGTCTGGGAAGTTTTTCTCTAAAACTTTTTTCATCTGGAAATATCTGAGAAAGTTTTGTTGGAGTGAAGGCCTTTCGCTGAGGCTGTGAAGGATGCTGGTATTTTGGGTGATGGGAACTATAGTGTTTATTTATTTGGGAAAGATCCTATTGATACCCTGACTGAGGCCATCTTAGGGAATTACTTGAAGGCTCTTCTGAGATTTAAGTTATGCATGGCTCAGTTTGGCACAGGTAATCCATTTGGACCGTTGGTTATGAATGACAGAAACCCAACTTTAAGCCAAAAAGGAAAGGCAATGCTCAGGCAACTGAGGCATCTACGAATAGTGAGCTGAGGCATTGTTGGGTCCAGGGGCTCTAACATGGCCACCGAGGCCGCAGAGACTCTTCCTCTGGATCTCTACTCTTCTCTGCTTAGTTCTTCACGTCAGCCCTCTCTGTGTGATCGGCAAGATGGTGGCCAGTAGTCCAGGCTCACTTCTTACTGGCTTAGCACTCATAGCTGAAGCAGAACTTCTCCCTCCCCAGACCCCAGTGCTCTCCAGGAAGGACGTGGATGACTGTGCTTCTGTCTTGGACGCTGAACTAGGCACCTGTGAGGGTGTGGGGATGCTGTGCCCTGAGGGGCCCAGTGGACAGCGTGGCATAGGGGGCCGGGAAGGTTCCTCACAGGAGCCAGAGGAAGGGAGTGCGGGCAGACAGACGCTGCAGCGGTCGTGGGTCATGACAGCAGAAGAGGGCTTGTGCAGGGAGAGCAGACCCGGCAGCTGAAGTACGCTCCGTACTTGGGTCAGGGGGGAGGTTTGTCAGGAAGGATGGGAGCTCAGCTATTTGCTTGTTGGGTGAGAGGTGCTGGTGGGGCATTGATGAGGCAGCTAGCTGTTTGGGCCCAAGACAATCGGTAAAGCTAGCATGGTCCCACAGTAGGTGATGGATTACAGATATAGGCATGGGATAAGCATGGAAAGGCGTGGAAGGAGCTCAGTGAGGAGGGTCATACGTTCGCCCGAATCACATGACATTACTGCCATTGTAGGCCAAAAATGGCAGCACAGTGGCAGTGTCATATGGTTCAGCCTCTTCCATGGGAATTCCGTTTAGAAATGCCTGTGTTCCTTCTTCCAGCAGATGCGTCTTATATGCTCTGCACTGTGCTGGCCTCTCCTGGTCTCGTTCTCTTTAGCTTTCAAGTCTCCACAGAGAGCCAGTCTTTTTTCCTTCCTCTTTCCTCCCTTTCCCCTTCTCCCCGTTTCCCTTTATCCCTCTCTTCTTCCTTCTTTCTTTGGAAAATACTGATGGGGTGCTTTTGAAGTGCAGAGCGCAGTGCTTAGTGCTGGATATGTAGTGTGGACCTTGTGCCCGCCCTCCTGGATTCTAGAGTCTCGATATGAAAGCAGTGTTGGGGGGCTGATTGGATGCTCTGTGAGGTGTGGTTGTTGTAGGGTTGATGAATATTCTTAGGAGGTGTTGGTGTTGAAGGGCTCATGGGATGCTGGCTGTGGTATAGTGTTGTAGAGGCTGATGGAATGTTCTATAAGCTACGGGGAGGCATCCAAGTCCTAGATTCTTCTTGACTCATCCTGGGTTGGGGATGAGGAAGAGGAGGTCTGCCTGAAAGTTGAATAGGTTTGTACCTTACGGATAGATGTGAGAGGATGGGACTCTCCCTGCTACTCCTCACCCCTTCGCCATGGTTCAACTACTCAGTATTACCTGCTATAGAAAACCTTTTATACCCGTCTCCGTCTTCCCAAGGCAAAATTTCTCCTCCCCCTGCCTCGTGCCCCAGTAGTACCTTAGTAGAGATTTCATCCATTGCATCCCACTGATGCTTAGGTCTACTTTCCTGTGTTAAGGCTGGCTCCCTCCATTAGGCAGTAAGCTTTAGGGGACAAGAACTATGTCTTAGTATGGACAGCATTTAGTAAAGTGTTTGGATGCTGGAGGTGCTGAGTAAATATTTGTTGAATGTTAAAATAACTTTGAAGGAACTCTGTTGGCAGAGCCCTTCTGATTCCTACCTGACTTAGAAAGAATGCCAGAGTGTATCTACAAAGGAATATTATTCAGCCTTAAACAAGAGGGAAACCTACCCATATGTGGTGAGGATGAAACTGTAGAACATTGTACTAAGTGAAATAAACTAGTCGCAGTAGGACAAATGCCACATGATTCCACTTACATGAGGTATCTAAGTATAATCAGATCCATAGGAACAGAGAGTGGAATGGTGGTTGCCAGGGTCTGGGCAGGGGGCAAATGGGGAGTTGCTGTTCAACTTTAAGCAAGTTGCTGTTATGTAAGATGGAAAAATTCTAGAGATCTGTGCAACATTGTGCCTATTAAGTTAATAATACTGTATCGTGCACTGAAACATTTGTTAAGAGAGTAAGTCTCCTGATAAGTGTTCTTACAATAAATTAAATATATATATATATATATATGTATATAGCAGCCATCAACCCCTACCCACCCGTCCCCCAAAAAAATAACCCACCTGGGTGACGTAGCGCATCACGCCACACTGAAATCACAAAGGAAAGGTCTGCAGTGAAACCACATGCCTACCCATGTTGAGAGTTTTACCATATCTGACTCAGCACAGACTCTTTAGAGTGGTCGGTCATTTGCTTGAGGCTGAAGCTGACATTTCGTCTGTGATTTAGACGTCTGTCTGCGTAAAAACAGATCTTTAAATGGGCTGAAAACAGTTCACAGAGACCCCTCAGTCTCTGGGTGTCTACATGCAACTGGTCCAGATGGTAAAGCCTGATGACGAGTGCTGGTGAGTGGTCAGTGCTGTTGAACGCTGGGCGTGACAGGTGCACTGCTTTCCCAAATGCAGTTCCTGGAGCAGATGGCGCTCGTCTACAGAATCCTCCATGATCCCAAACTCTCTCTAGGAATCGACTGACTGAATCCGGCGCCGATTCCGTATTCGGTTACACACATCTAGAGGAACTGTCTCCTGGCATGTGTAGTGTCCTTTTGGAGCAGGTGAGGTCTGGGTCAGGATTCTAGCTGTGCACCCCTGGGCCTGAGATGACGCATAGGATGTGGCTGTGGTTCACAGATTTGGTACAGGAACTGTGGCTGGCCTGTTGGCCCAGCATGGGGGGCGGGGGTAGACAGGCAGGTATTTCTTGTGCACGTTGCCAGAGTTCACAGGTGCAACGACAGACATCATTGCTTAGGACTTTGGCTCTTGGAAACAAGTTATTATTTGGAAAGGAATTTTTATTTTTAAAATAGAAAACAAAAACAAAATTAGCTTTTCTCTGCTGCTTTTCCTGAATACTGGTGGGTCTGTCCTAACATTGGAGAAATAATGACCTTGAGCTGGATGGGATGTTTTTATTCTTCTCAGTGGAAAGTCAATATTTGCCTTCACTTTCTGAGAACCCCGTGTCACTGGGAAAGCAGCTGAAGAACCTGTTGGTAAGGACAAAGGGCCAGGCCTCTCTTTGCCTGCAAATCTGTTTTTTTGCAGAGCTCCCCTATTGAATGTGAGTCGCCTCCTCTCAGCAATGGGCCAGGGAACAGGAGAGCATCTTGCCTTTCCCTGACCGTCTCTCTGCAAGACAGCCCGTGGTCCCAAGTTCTGTGGTTTGAGAGGACGAGGCTCTGCTGAAAGTTCAGTCATTTTCTTCTCTAAAGCAAAAAAAAGGGAAAAGACAATAGTCAATTGCTTCGTATAAACCACCTGCTTTGTAGGAAGTGAAACGAACTCTGGAGCCGCCAGTGCCATTTGGAGGATTTGTAGTTTCCTTTCCTGTCTGTAAACAAAGGCAGTGGGTTAAAAGAGTGGGGCATGGATTGTTTACAGGATGTTTGCTGTATCAAAGGAAGGAAGAGTGCCTTTTACAGCGTTGTGTTCATTGTGTGGGGGATATTACAACATCATTTAAAGCATCTCGGCTGGAGAAGAGAAATTAACCACAGAGTATTTAGTCGTAAAACACAAACTGTTTAACCAGTAGGACTTTTAAAGACTTATTTCATAAATTAAAGTTGAGGGTTTTATAATGTATCAGCATTAAAAAAATGTAGAAAAGCAGAAAGCCTCTTTAGAGAAAAAAGAATGGGTTCCTATTGATGCTTTAGAGGACTCTTTTTTTTTTTTTAATTGTACAGGTTCATGGTTTGTGTGCAAGAAGCAGTTATCATTTATAGTGTGGTTGTGTCTCCTATGTAGGCCTTTCCAGGTTGCCTTGCAGTACATCTGGTGCTCTGTCTGGGTCCCTGGTGTTCTGGCTCTGTCCAGAGACTCTTTCAGCCGTTCCTAGCGCAGGAGCTGGTAGCCGAGAGGTGTCATGAACACGACCGAGTGAATGTATGCTTGGTTGGACTTAATAAACTAGTGAAGATTGAAACAATGATGTAAGATGCCCAATAACATATTCTTTTTCTAATTACTTAATGTTAGGAAATCTTTTGATAAATACTTTGGTGTTTTGTGTGTGTGTTAACGAAACATAACATACATTTTATTATTTTTAAGTATGTAGTTCAGTGGTGTTATATGTATTCATATCATTGTGCAACTATCTGTCTCTAGAGATTTTTCATCTTCTCAGAGATTTTGTACTCATTAAACACTAACTCCCCGTTCCCCTCCCTGCCCCCCCCAGCCCCTGGCAACCACCACTCTACTTCCTGTCTCTATGAAGCAGATTATTGTAGGTCCTTCATAGAAGTGGAATCCTATAGTATTTGTCCTTTTGTGACTGGTTTATTTCACTTAGCACCATGTCTTCAGAGTTCATCCATGTTGTAATATGTGTTGTCATTCCCTCTTTTTTAAAGCTGAGTGATACTCTGTTGTATAGATTTACCACATTTTGTTTATCTGTTCATTGGTTGATAGACACGGTTGCTTCCACCTTTTAGCTATTGTGAATAATGCTACTATGAACATGGGTGTACAGGTATCTTTTCAAAACCCTGCTTTCAGGGCTCCTGGGTGGCTCAGTTGGTTAAACGTCTGCCTTTGGCTCAGGTCATGATCCCGGGGTCCTGGGATCGAGCCCTGCATTGGGCTCCCCACTCAGCGGGGAGTCTGCTTCTCCCTTTCCCACTCCCCCTGCTTGTGCTCTCTGCTCACTTGCTCTCTCTGTCAAATAAATAAATAAATAAATACATCTTCAAAATCCTGCTTTCGATTCTCTTGGACATATACCCAGAGGTGGAATTACTAGATCCTATGGTAATTCTATGTTTAAATTTTTTTAGGCATTCTCCACACTGTTCTTTACATTTCTTAAGGTTAGAATTGGCTACATTGGCTCCATAACTTAAGTCAGTGAGAATTTCCTTCCCCTCCGTTGCTGGTGCACGTCATCTTAAGTTCAGCTACAGTTGAGGGACTAATAATAGTAACATTTCATCAGATGTTTCACCAACTTCATAAAAATGGAGACAGACTGAGAAAAGTGGGCTTTCTAAAGCCACGGCCAATTGTAGTCTTGTTGGTAGGGGGCCCGGTAATTGATCACTGTTCAGAGTGAGAGGGGCACTGTTAATACTGCACCGGGACCATAGGCATAAACCCCGCTGTCCTGGCATAGCCCACTTATTGGGGTCCGTCTTTTGTAGGGAGCAGAGTGCAGGACTCTGGCAGGATTTAGAGAAGCCACGTTGTTGCCGTTTCCTCCGAGCTGTGCACCTGACGCGGTTGCATGTTGATTGAACACCATGTCAGGAAGGAGTGCGGTCCTCGGTGCGCCTGGCTCCAGTTCAGTTTGCAGAAATTCTTACACTTTTTTTTTTTTTTTTTGGAAATGATGTAGTGAAAGATCATCATTTTAGGAGCCAGGCTGCCGTGAGTTCATACCCTGTCCTGTGTGATTCACTTTGGGCAAATAATCAGTGTCTTAGAGTACCAGTCTCCTCATCCAGGAGGCAGAAAAGGCCGATTTTGTAAGTGATTGTGGATTTGGAAATAACATGGAAAGTATCTAGTGGAGCGCTTGGTACTTAGTGCCGCATATCCAGTATTGTCCACTCCCGTTATTAAAAGCAGATGCAATTTAAAAGTTAATACCAGGGGCTCCTGGGTGGCTCAGTCGTTAAGCGTCTGCCTTCGGCTCAGGGCGTGATCCTGGAGTTCTGGGGATCGAGCCCCACATCAGGCTCCTCCGCTGGGAGCCTGCTTCTTCCTCTCCCACTCCCCCTGCCTGTGTTTCCTCTCTTGCTGGCTGTCTCTCTCTGTCAAATAAATAAATAAAATCTTTATAAAAAAATAAAAAAGTTAATACCAAAAATAGACACCTGGATTAGCAGTTGTCAAAATTTTGTTCTTAGACCCCACTTTGACAACTTACTGAGGATCCCAGAGAGCTTTTCATTATGTGGTTTATCTCTACTGTTGTTTGTGATACTTGGATTAGAATTGAGGAGTTTAAAAATAGTTACTAATTAATTAAAAATGGCAGTAAGCCCCTTGCCATCTATTATAAATAACAGGTTTTGTGAAAATCACTCCTTTCTAAGACAACAACAACACATTAATGAGCAGAATGGCATTGTTTTACAGTTTTGCAAATCTCTGTAATACCTGGCTTAAGAGAATACAGCCAGACTCTCAAGCCATATGCTCCTTGTCGTGTTACTCAGCTTCTAGAAGACTCCGCTGTGTCCTGGTGAAAGGAGCATGGAGAAGGGAAATGATGTGTTTTGCTGTGAGAGTAGTTCGAACCTGGTAGACCCCTGGCAGGGCCTTGGGAACCCCTGACACCCTCAGACCATATGTTAAAAACTGCTGCCCTAGAGTTTTTCTGTGAGTCTGAACTGGGTCTGTTTCTTCTCTTGCAGGTTCTTGCTCCTGGTCAAGTGAGCTGGGACCTGCTCTTCTCCCTGCTGAGGTGAGCCTGCCCCCCACCCGTACCCCAAACCACTGCTTAGAGTTTTAAATTTGAGCTTCTGTGTCCCGTGAATGGTGGTGGTTTTTTTTTTTTTTTTAAAGATTGTTTCTGTTCCCCTTGGCTTAGGATCGAATGTTCTGATTTTTTCACCCCTCCAGCACACGCATAGGTGAGCATTGCTTGAAGAAGCCATTTGAACTTGGGGATTGCGTAAATTGGGGGCTTCAGAAGGAGTGACTGGCAAGCTCCAGTGAGTGTCCATGACTGTGTTTGAAAGGCTGTGAATCTTCAAGTTTGTTTGTGTATCTCTGCATGGAGTGTCCCTTAGATTCAAGGGGCAAAGTGGGAGCAATAGTGGGGAATACAGGGCTGCACACAGGCTGTGGTCCTGGTGGCGGGTGGGCCCTGCACTGAGGGGCCCTTGGGAGGAAGGTGATGAGGGTGAGGTGACGGAGGGCCAGGGCTCCCCGAATGGGGCCCAGCCATCTTCGCGGGGCCCCACTGTGTCACCAAGGACACGTGCCTCCGACATAGAGTAAAGGCAGAGCTGGCTGCTTCCCTCCTTGTGTGTGTTCACAAGTATTTTCCATAACAGCAGGAAATCGGATGGGTTTGTGAAGGAGCTATCAGGAGTCACCATCCCCCTGCACGTCCAGTCTCTGGCCCTTTACCCTCCCAAGTTCTTCGATAGAGCTAGTTACTTAGTTAACGATAGTTTAGTAATGAGCCCAGGAGAAGTTCGCATAGAAGCATTACTTACACCTGCTCTCTTCATTGTCTTCTAGTATTGCCAGCTGGCCCAGAGTGTCCTATAGAGTGCCGTCCCCTCCCTAGGGTCAAGTCCTGCACTTAGTGGTCAAGTCTGTTGATCGCCTTTGTTCCCACAGCCTTTGTTGCTATGTGTGTTGGTGCATTTTGAAGTCTGTGGCCTAAAAGCCTGCACTTGAAAAAGTTGTTAAGCGGACAAGCCTGTTAACAATGGCAAGGTACCACTGGAGGAGGGAGTAGATACCCATCACAGGTTTTCTTGTTACCAAGTATAAACACATCAAGCATACGTGGATGGTGAGATTTCGACACTACTTGCAAGAGAGAGAGATGAGAGGGAATGAAGGCAACAGCGAGAGGCTCAGCCTGCAAAGACCACGTTCCTTCTTGTGTGGGGCTCAGGGGACTTGGCTGAGGTGCTAAGGACCTTGCTGGAGCCTGAGTATATTCTAATATGAAAATAACAAAGAGGGGTGTCATTTACTTGTCAGCGCAGGAAAAGGGAAGTATTACCTGGATTTGTTTAAAGGAAAGACTCCCTCCCTCTGCTCAGCTGTGCTTGACCCTCCTGGTTCCTTGGTCCCCTCTGCAGCCTGGGGAGGAATTCCTTCTGTTACTGGCCTCCGGCCCCTGAGGGGCACGGGCTGCCTGGACTCCACTCTGATCTGCCTTTGTCCCTTACTGTGCTTTCCAGCACCGTGGGACGTAGCTCCTGCCAGGAATGAACACTGCCTGGGTTATTCCTGATCAGGTGTGTACAGCAGCTAGCCTAGAGGATGCCATCTCCAGACTGGTTTCTTTATGGCTGGTTTTGATGAGAGAAGTTACATTGATTTTCTACAATATGAGACCATATAAACATTTGTGATACAGGCTCACGTTTTTAAGTGTACTGCTTTTTGTTGAAAATTACATTCTTTAGTTTTAAAATTTATAGGTGTGTTCAGTTCAGAAAACACCAAAATACATAAAGTAGAGCATAAATCAACCCTATAATCTCACTGTCCAAAGGCACTCACTGCTGATAGACCTTCTTTTAAACCTGCATGCACTCTTTAAAACAAAACGAAAGTGGGATTATTCAGTTCATACTGTTTTTCCAGTTGCTTTTTTCCTTTTCTTTTCTTTAAGATTTATTTATTTATATGACAGAGAGAGTGAGACAGAGAGAGAGTGTTTGCAGGGGGAGTGGGAGAGGGAGAGGCAGGCTTCCCTCTGAGCAGGGAGCCCGATGCGGGGCTCGATCCCAGGACCCCAGGGTCATGACCTGAGCCTGAGCTGAAGGCAGATGCTTAATGACTGAGCCACTCAGGCGTCCCTCCTCCAGTTGCTTTTCTTCTTACCAATACATTGTAGCTGTCTTTTCATTGTTAGCATTTAGGTAGTTCCTACTTACTCTATTTAATGATGAATTGGCTTTTGTGTGTAGCTATACTATAATTTAATCCCTGTGGAAGGACATTTAGGTGCTTGTCAGTGCTTGGCTCTTATTAACAAAATGTTTGTGTGTGTATATATATATATATATATATATATATATATTTATACAACTATTTCTTTAGGATGAATTCCTAGGAAGGAATGGAATTCCTGGATGAAAGAGTACTCAGGCTTAAAATTCTGGCCAATGCTGCTAGATTGACCTTCAGATAGATTGTGCCCTTGAGAATTCCATCTGTGATTTAGGAGTGAGTCTCCAGCAGGCACCAGCAGTGAATAATCTCAGTATTTTGTTTCTGATTCTAAAGTAAAAACTCTTTCATTTTTTTAATATTTATGTTCTTTAAAAAAAATTTAATCCTGAAGTTAGGCACCTTTATTGGCCACTTGTAATTTTTTTGTCCACTTATCTTTGGAATTATTGCATGTACTGTTTTTTTTTTTTTTTTTTTGCNCTGTGGAAGGACATTTAGGTGCTTGTCAGTGCTTGGCTCTTATTAACAAAATGTTTGTGTGTGTGTATATATATATATATATATATATTTATACAACTATTTCTTTAGGATGAATTCCTAGGAAGGAATGGAATTCCTGGATGAAAGAGTACTCAGGCTTAAAATTCTGGCCAATGCTGCTAGATTGACCTTCAGATAGATTGTGCCCTTGAGAATTCCATCTGTGATTTAGGAGTGAGTCTCCAGCAGGCACCAGCAGTGAATAATCTCAGTATTTTGTTTCTGATTCTAAAGTAAAAACTCTTTCATTTTTTTAATATTTATGTTCTTTAAAAAAAATTTAATCCTGAAGTTAGGCACCTTTATTGGCCACTTGTAATTTTTTTGTCCACTTATCTTTGGAATTATTGCATGTACTGTGTTTTTTTTTTTTTTTGGCAACTTTGTTATTCTGAATATTAGTCCTTTGTGACATGATATAAGAATTTTTGCAAATTCTTAGTTACCATCATTTTTTTTTTTTTTAACCATTTGAGTTGCTTATGATGTGAACCCTGACGAACTCTTTAAGAGCGTAGCATGGAGTAAGGCTAGTCTTTTTTCTGCGTTGAAAATCCATTTCAGATGCTGTCCTAACACGGGTTATGATTACAGCCCAGGTAGAGGGGCCATCATAAGTCCGTACAACGTGTCTGTTGTTAGTAAGGTATGAGTGAAGTTCATTTGCTTTGGTTCGTCTATTTTCTGTTGTATAAGGACGATTATCCTCACATAATTTATATGTCAAGAGTACATTGCTTGAAATCTACAAGTTTTGTAAGAGCATCGGACCTGAGGAGGAGCTATACTGGTTTAATTGCTGACTTGTTGCATAATCTTAGAGGGATGGTTTTACCATTTGGTCTCATTTTCCCATTGATGAAATTAGGATTTATTTAGCCTTCATGAAGGCTTAGCAGCCTGTTTATCAGAGGATCAGGAGACTTGTTCTCTGGGAGAAATCAATTATTATCATTAGGGGATTAGTAAGAAAAATTTGGGCTGAGTTCCAAATTCTGGTCCTTACAAAGATGAATAGGATTTTCCAGGATAGCTGGTACCATACTGTTCTCATGGTGTGTATTTCAGCCTTCAGATTTCTGATAGGAATTAACTCTTTAGGCACTTTCTTATTAGAAAGGAATATCTTGCTCCTCTTCTCTGCTCTCAGCTTTACCTTCAAACTTGCACCTTCTTGCAATCAAAATAAGTATTGGTGGGGGGGTACTGGGCTTCCTTTCGATCCTGTCCTTTTTTCTTTTTGGCCAACTTTGTAAGGCCAGTGAAGTTCTAAGGCTCTAGTGGACCTCAAGGGGGGCCTTAGTTTATCTCCATTGACTTAGAGTGTACTTAGCCAGGTAAATTTCTCGTTGTCCTGCCCAGGTTTCTGCAGAGGCATCATACTTACTTAGATGTCTCTTCTTAGGGGAACAGCACTGGGGTGGATGCCATCTGCTTGCTTCAGGTGGCAATGTGCCAACTGTCGCCAGGATCCAGATGTCAAAATGAAGTCTGAACTGTGATGGTGCCTGATCTTTACTCAGGCACTTGGACATTGGGAAATGGACTGGCCTATATATAAAGTGTTTGGGTGATCTCACATCTCTTCCTGAATTTCATTTTTTGTTGCTTATACTCATGGGGTAACACAAGACATAATCATGTTCCAGATTATGTTTCAAAATGTTCCATTTCATATCATTATCAGCCAGGTTTGGAAAGGGTGGATTTTAGAATCTGAAGACCTCATCGAAGGGAGGCTGTGGGCTCTTCCGTTCCATGCCGCCTGGAGGTGATTTAGTTCAGTGAACATTTATGGGTAGTTTCTGTTGGTGGAGCACTCTGTTAGGAGCGAAGGGAAGCAAGATGATTAAAATGTGGTCCTTCCCTTTGAGAGTTTATCATTCAACAGGGAAGAAAGAAACATATACAAATAGCTCTCACAAGAGGTTTGATTGCTGTGATCATCAAATACTAGGGAAGTACCAGTGGGCTGAGTTGACCATGGATCTCTGCATCAGGTAGGCGGGCATGTCATAGGCACATAATACACATGTTTGAATGGATGAATGAATATAGTTAGACACATTTTGGTGTGCTTTATTCATAGCAGAAAAGATGTATGGAAACAGATGATTTGATGGATTTGTGTATGATTGCATGGGGTATGAGATTTGGTGAGGTCACCAAGGAGCGCTCTGTTAGGAGCCAAGGCTGAGCAAGATCCCTCTTGCAGCCATCCTTTCTCCTCCTTCACTGGGGCTAGTCCTGCTGGTTTGCTCTGCCGCCTCCTCCCAAGGCTGAGAGGACTCTCCTGAGCCCATCACTTGAACAAAGAAGGGTTTGGTCCTTCATGTGATAGGTCCAGTGCTCTGGTTTCGTGTGGACTGATTAATGCCAGTGACGCTTAACACTGCTTTGTTCTTAGGACTTCCTTCCTTACTTCCTTCCTTCCTTCCTTCCTTCCTTCCTTCCTTCCTTCTGAATCATTAGTCATTTCATTTTGTTTTTGCAAACCTGTCATTTATTATGGTAAGGATTATTTTTCTTAATTCACAAGGTAAGATGCACTTTTCTTGATAACCAGGGATTTCTTTTCCTTCTCTTTTTCCAATTTCTTTTCTTACCATTAGGTTCTATCTAGTCGAATAAATAACAATGTGTTTTGTGTGCATTATATTACAAATAATTTTTCCCAAAATGTAACCCTGATCGATGTAATCACCTGGGATGGACTTTATGAGGGAGTGAGGCAGACCATCTCATCTGCAATATATTTGTGGGCCATTCTCTCCTCTTCCCAGTAATTATTCTGGTACACTATTACAGTTTATTTGCTTACTGTTACTACTATGTGGTAGATAATGTTTTAGTACTTCAGCTATCCCATTTAATCTCCCAGCAGTTCTTTGAAGTGGGTGTTATTATCCACATTTTAAAGGTAAGAAAGCTGAGCCCCAGGGAGGTCAAGTGATGTGTTCAAGGTTACCCAGCAAATCAGTTGTGAAGCCAGGAGGAGCCGGGCTCTTAGACCTCATTCTTTGGCAATGCCCCAAGGGCAGGTGACTTCTGGGGAAGGCTAAGTCATCTGTTTTGTCTTATCTTATGGAGATTTCAAGATGTGGTCTTATTTTCTGAGAAGAACCAACAAGAAGAATTGGTGCAATTATATCAATCCCGTCCATATATCTATATATCGATCATTCACAAAGATAAACATTTGATGTGTGAGACCAAATAGAATCCTAGCAAAATCTGAATGTGCACAAGAATAATATGAAACAATCATGGTGTGTTCTGATACTCAGATGAATGTTGGGTGAATAACCTGTCCATGACCCCAACACCCGCTTGAAGTAGCAAGCCTCTCAAAACACACGTGCTCCTGAGCATCACGAAAGCTGGACCTTTTCCTGGTTGGTAGAAAATTCACCTGAAGTAGCTTCTTAGCTGTGTATGACCTCTGAGAGGCGAATGGGATGAATAGTCAAGTCAGTATGTTAGGAATTCCCTTACAAAATGTTTACTGTGCAGGGTCCAACTTTGTGTAAGTCTTCTAGAGAGTTCGTATTTCGAAAACATTTGCAGTACTATCTTATAAAGATAATTCTGAACATTCCCTTACTGAAAAGCTGTGAATCCCGTTCTTAGTTCATGCACCTGAATGCCAGCAGGGCGCTCCCACAGAACACATTGTAACTTTGTAAGTTACATGTCAGCGTGGTGTGTTTTCTTTTCCTTTGTTTGTTATTAAACATTTCGCTGGAGGAAATATGGGTGGAAGATTTCGTAAAGGAAGCATTCAGTGAGAACAATGGATAGTGTTAAGACTTTGATTCTGAAGTAAAATAACTATTTTTCCTCGAGAGAAGCAATTCGGTGGTAAGTAACCATGTGTCTGATAGAGGTGGAGAGGGCACCATCACATTTGGGGTGTCATTTCAAACTCAGACAGCCCCTGTGCCTCACGCTTCTGTGGTCTGGGACGTTTGGTCCCCTTCACATCTCGACGCACAACTGACATAAAGTCATGGCAGTCCTCACTGCTGTAAGGTTATTTAGAGGGTCTCCACGTGCAGTGAAACACGCTAAGTTTTTATATTTAATTACCTAACAACTGTGAACATGTTTCTAAGATCGGATTCTTTGATTTTCTCCTACACTCAGTATAGTGATAGTAGTAGCCAGCATTTGTGGGCACTTTTCTGTTCTAAGGCTTATTGTAAGTCCTCGGCAGGTACGCTTTCCTTAAATGTGAACAGCTCCTGTCGCTGTCTTCCGTGGCCTGCGGATGCAGGGACTCTGAGGACAGAGACACCCAGGGCTCTTGTATGCAAGCCCCTGGCGCTTAGCCAGAGTCCATGCCGACTCCCACGGATTTGCACAAAAACATCTGGCAAACGGGCTTGGTGCAAATAGTATAGATTAGTGACAAGAATGCAAAAGAACCTCCGTTTTAAATTTGGACAGTGACAGTGTCTGCCACTCAGGTTGTCGGATTATTAGCTTAATATAACCTGGCAATTTCCTTAATATTTTATGGGCCCTAATTCTGATATTGGCGAAAAGGGTATAATAATCTGTTGTAAGATTTTCATCCAAATTCAGTGGCACAGTGCTTGTTGCAAATGATCCAGTCATTGTTTATCTCCCTTCGATTTTATCTAGAAAATCAACTGAAATATTTTTTTTAATTTTTTAAAATTTTTCAAGATTTTATTTATTTATTCGTCAGAGAGAGAGAGAGAGAGAGAACAAGCAGGGGGAGTGACAGGCGGATAAGCAGTCTCCCCGCTGAGCAGGAGCCTGATGTGAGATTTGATCCCAGGACCCCGGGATCATGACCTGAGCTGAAGGCAGACACTTAACGGACCGAGCCACCCAGGCGTCCTTGAAATCTGTTTGTAAGAAACTATAATTTTTTCTCCCATCTCGGCCATGTCCTCTCCCTACCATAAAAACGCATGGCCGAGTCTTTTTTTTGTAACGAGAGAAGGACAAGTGAGAGCTAAGGCAGAACTGGGGTTGGAGTACTAAAACTGAGGTTGTAAGTTTTTACTCTTTTATGATCTTATCTGACTATTTCATAGTTGCCTATTGTGAGTGGATTTTTATTCTTTCCAGGAATGGTGTCTAGAAACGTAGCGCTGGTGGCCTCTTGGTGGCCCGTCCTTTGCAGGCTGAGTGCCTGATGCTCACCCTCTCCCAGCCGGCTTTTGTAGCCTGCCTCTACCTGGGCAGTGGACCTGACTTGGCCTAAAAGCCTTTGTTGTTGTAAGCAGTGGTTTTCACCCTCCGCTACCCATCCGAATCGCCCAGGAAGGTTTAAAAAATACCAGTGCCTGATTTCTAAAACTGATACTTAGAAACTGAATTGTGACTGAATTTCCAATGTCCGTATTTTTTAAAACTTCCCCGGCTGATTGTGACAGGCAGGGGAGGCGGAAAACTCTGCCTTACTGAAGGGGAGACCCGGAAGGGCCATATCTCATCGCTCCCGTAATGTCATTATCACCATCAGTCTTGTCTGTTGCAGTGAGGAATGGAGTCTCTTGAAAGTGGCTGTGAGTACTGTAGGATCTAGAGTCGTGTGGAACCAGTGGCCCCTTGCCCCCCGCCCGTCCCTCTTCCGTCTAGGCTGGAGTGGCTCAGTGGGTCCCCGGTGTTCAGACAGGTCAGGAGTCGGAGGGACCCACGGAAGGGGCGACTGCAGGGGCTTAGGTGCCGCCCACGAATACGTTTGGCATCCTTTGCCATCCCTTTGTCTATTGTTTGGCAGTTGAGTGTGTCGGAATTATTCCTCGTTGTGTTCTGCCTGCCGAACCATACTTACTATTTTTAGGCACTAACCCACACAATAGGTTTATAAAAAGGCTTTTGAACCTTCTGGGGCTCTGCTGGATTTGGTCTGACAAGGGCTGAGTTACAAGTAGGCTCTCCCGCCTCACAGTTCAGGCATGTAGGATTTTTTTTTGTTTTTTCTTTATAAAGAGTCTGAATAGCCTAAAAATATCGAGGCTTGGCGGTCTGTCAGGTGATGCTCTCCTGCAGCGTCCCGGCTTTCCAGACACATCGCTTTGCAGGTGTTCGTTAGATTGCTAATTTTTATCTGTTCTTCTTTTTTCTTTTAAAACGCTCTAAAGTGTGCATAGTTTATAGTGCTGGGGGGAAGAACGAACATGGAAGCATCTTCTTGTTCTTGAATCTCTACCCTCTATCTAAAAAGATGCATTTTCTTCCATTGAGGGGATCTGCTTGTGCGGGTCTGCTTAACAAATGGGATTAAACAGATAAAACTAGTAGTAAATGTTAAACTTCTTTTTAAAATGGCCATCCGAACTTGCTGGGTTCTAATCCATTGTTGGAAATATGCATCACTCCATTAGGAGGCAGAAACATGAGTTTCCTTGCGGTCATAATGGAAAAACAATCTCTCATTGTAAAATAATGTGATGGCCTTAGAGTGTCCACATGATAGATTGGATATTATTTATGATTCTTTTCTTCCTTTATTGCATCTCCTGCCATTAAAATTCCATAATAGGCAGTCTACTAGAATCCCCGCTGTATAGCTTTGACTTTTTAGAGTACACGTCTTCATAAAGATCATACCCAAACTAATTTCCAACGAGGCAATTAGCCAAGTAAAGATTTTCTTTGGCAGTGCTTAGTGCGGGGATAGACTCTGAGCTATTGTAGATGACTTTGAGGATTAATACTGATGATTTCTTAACTCCTTCTTTATGCTGGTTACAAATTTACGACTCCTCTTGCTCTTGGAATCTGTGTCACTCTGTAGGACAGGCCTGGCCTGTCTTTTCAAGGGAAACATTTTGATTTTTTCCAACTACATGTGGACTGTTTTCCCCATTTCTTCACTTCATTACCTCTCTTGGGTCCCACGCCCTCCAAACCCCTGTGGGGGTTTGTTGCTGATCTAGGGAGCTCATCTGTGTTCATGCCATAGTTATTCTCTTCAAGCATCAGAGGGCAGCTGGAGCAGTGGGGACGCTCCAGCTGCTTGGTTCTCTGGCCTCCCCTTCACCTCCAGTCCTGAAGGGGCTTGTCATTTCCAAACCTGCATATCAGGAGCCACCAGAGCCCTCTGTTGAACTCTCTGTTCCTAGGCCCACTCCACGTGCTGCCTTGTGTCCCCTTCTCTCCTGCCCCTGCACTTTGAATCAGTAGGTTAAGGTGGAGACTAGTAAATGGAATTTTCATCAAGATCATTCCGATGCAGTCATCTGTGTCACCCGTTGAATGTTTGGGGTAGTTCCAAGCCTCGTTGTACAGATGAGACATTCAAAGGCCAGCCAAGATGAGGAACTTCGCCAGGGTCACACCGGAAGACGTGCCAGTCAAAGATAGAAGACAGGGATCGTCCACCTTTGTATGGTGGATATAGATGTGGCAGAAATGACCAGAAAGTTAACGGGGCTATTTACCCTGGACACACGTCGTTCTCCATTTCGTGTTATTGGAGAGTCTGTGTGTTTTGTGTCCATGACAGCGAGGAGCATAGGATGAATAGGTGACCTGTGTACTTACCTGATCTAGGACCAAACTCAAAGAAAATGAGTATGGGATCCCTTTTGAATTCTTGTATATTGAAAGAATTGTTAGTGTATGATTTTGGCATTGTTTTGACCTCATGTTTGTGAGTAGATGTTCCGGTTAGCTTTTCCTGCTGATAATAATATCCGCAAGCTTCCTTGGCCACAGCAGCTACGGAATGGGGGCTACTCACCGTCTGGCAAGGAAGTGCCTAAAACATATAGTCCTTGTTCTGATCACATGGTGACGGACGCATATTTGCACATCCATTTAAAATAAACAAAGCTGACTTCTTGAAATTTATCTGAAACCTTATTCTCTTTTCCACTGACAGTTATTTGGAGTTAGGACGATAATCTGTGAGAATAGGAGGTCATTGAGGGCATGTGCCACAAAGGTCTAGGAATTCATTTTATCTGGCTGACTTTATCTTACTGACCTGGGGATTGTGGTCTGCCTCCCAGGGAGCTGGTCCATGTAGGGAGTGGCTTTTATACGTGTACACAAATGTGTAATGATCATGGTGTGTTTGTCTGACAGGTGGTAGGTACTTAATTAATATTTGATGAACAAAAGAAATGCTTCAAAAAAGACTTCTTTTTATATCTGTCAAAATTCTAGCTCAGGATCCTTCAGTTTTCTTGTTTACTTTTTCTTCCTCATAAATATCTGGGCTCCACAGCCCAGGATCTTCAGTGGAATAATTTACATTTCTTATGTCCCATCTTTTTATTTTGGCATTTTTCCAGTAATGATACCCCCTCATGATTCTGTTCCCTTTGAGGTAATTATATCCACTTAGAAGCTTCCATTTCTTACTAGAACTTACCACTAACAGAGCCTGGGTCTGAGGCCTACTTTGGGAGAGACTTTGCATCAAGATCCCAGGCCTCATCAGTGAGCCTCCTGAAGGCTGGAGGCCTCGCCCTGCCCCTGGCCTGGGCCTGCCTCCCCCAGTGCTGCTCCACCTGCCCTCATCTGCCAGAGGTACAGGTGGTGGAGAACTGGGGGTTCTTCCTGCTGACCACGTTGACCAGGAAGCAGTGACACCCTTTCCATGAGAACAGAGCCATCCATGGAAAACCTTCCTGTTTCTGAGGGATTATGCCCTTTTAACAGGAGCTATGAACGAATACTCCCTAGCCAGATAGGCAGAAGATCTGCAAAGAAGACTCCAGATTAAATTTTTTATTTCCAAGGGTTTTTTTAAAGGCCACTGGGTAGAAGATTGACAGGGAAGAACAGCTTCTTTTTAAATGTTATTTTTTGCTTATAAATTACTGATGACCAGATTACTGATGCCTTATTAACCGCCCTGTTTGGGGATGTGATTTGGGGTCAGAGGTGGCCAAGTGATTCCATCCAAACAGTCTGGTGGGACAGCTGAATGGGATTGCTGGCTGCCATGATGCCCGAGCATCCCAAGTACTCTTGTTTTTGAACTCAAACTAAGTTTCTTTGTTGCCAACACAGGGATCATTTTGTTCTGAGCTAAGTCTTCTGTGGGCCCTGAAAGGCCAACGATTTGGCGTGAAATGGAGATAAAGGGATGGGCAGGGATTAAAAGTCGTGAATGAATTAGGGGGCATCAGCAGGAAGGAAATTTGTTTCTAGATAGATTTGCTGACATGTAGGTATTACCCTCCCTGGATCCCAGAACTTTTATTGCCCTGGTAAACAGATAGAGTCCACTTATATCTGTATCAAATTAGCCTCCCCTGGAAGCATCACAGCTCACTCCGACAATCGAGCAATTTCCTGATTTAAAGTAGTAGACATAGACCTTCACTTACTGATAAATTGAGGATATTTATATTTATATCCACAGGCTTCTTTGCATTGCAGGGTGTCGAGTAATATGTATCCTATATATAATATCTGGTAGAAAGAAGGAAAGAAAATCACCCCAAGTACCAAAACCCAAAGATGAAAACTGACACCATCTTTTTTCTATGAATTAAATGTGTCTATATATCCATGTGTGGTTATATTATATAGTTGTGAACATCTTGTATATATATTTTAAAATATATGTGTGTGTGTGTGTGTGTGTGTGTATATATATATATATATATGAAAGCATTCGGACATTGCACACGTCATTACCTCATGGTCTTTATAAACAGTGTTTTTATGCCAGAGCATTTAATGTGAATGAAGCTGGCACACTTCTCAAGAACACAGACCTGCGCAAAAAGGGGTTGTACTTTTCGCTCGTGTAGTTCCCAGGCTTGGTGCCCTTGGCTATGGAGCTGAAGGTGCCTGGTACCTGTTAGATCTAACTGGAGCCAATTGAGTTTATATCATTATTTGGCCATATTGAAAGCGTCCCTCCTATGTGCAGATGTGGAAGAAAGAATTGATTAAATGAGGCGCTGGTGCCCAGTGTAGAGCTCTGCATAATGAAAATAATTTACTCAGCCTGGCTGATTTCTGTCACAATCCCTGCTCTCCCTTTGGCAGGCAGGAGGGCGGAAGCTGGGCCCTGGCTCCCTGCAGGTGTAGAGGGCTGGAGTCTGAGGTTGCTTGGGCACATTCAGACCCTCCCCTGCTTCGTATCCTGGAGATCACCCACCCACCAGTGGGGTGAGGATGCTAAAGTGTGAAATTAACACATCAAGTGAATTTCTATCAGGGTAGCCTTGGGCTGGTTTTTGCAAATTAAATTTTGCAGAAATTAACCGCAGCCTTGCCAAGGCAGCGTTAACTTAGTACTGGTGAAGCCAAACTGTTTCTGTGACATTTCTACGCTGAGAGATAAAGGGTTAGTTTTACACAGGACAGGGAGTCTTGCTGAGTAAATTGTTGTCTGTTTGATAAACAAAACAAAACAAAACACAAACAAAAGAACTGTTGACCAGAAGTGATGTGCCTCAGTAAAACATGATTCATATAGAGGTTTGAAGAAAACATGCCTGAATACGTGGGATCGAGCATCGACCAGCAGGAATGACAGCCAGCTCTTCCAAAAGACTTTTATGGGTGACATTCATCACTTGGCATTCAGAAAAAAAAAAATTCTTTTTTCAGCATATGGAGATGAGCTCCATCTCTCAGAACTATAATCACATTAACCAAGCTCACTAACCTGAGCATGTAACAGGAGTGCCCACTTAGTAATTTATGGAAATAAATACAGTCATGGGGACCTCTTCTTAGTCCCCACATTCTCTGCCTCGAGGTAGGCAGAGATCTGGTGGTTGCTTGGCATGTTCGCAATGGGAATGGAGAAGATCGATGAATGAATAGTCACTGGATTCAGGCAGAGATGTCATGAGAGAATATTCCTTGTTTAGTGGCTAATTCCTTCTCTCTGGATGCCAACATTTACTTCGGAATTCTCCTTTTTCCACATCCCGAGTGCCTGACCAAAACTCTGTTTTCAAATTATATTTTGCCATTAATTAGGATACATACAGTCAGATCTTACAGGCCTTGGGGCTTCTTGCTCTTTAAAGTTTAAATCTCAGAGGGAGAGCTTCCCTTACTTCTCAGCTCTCCGGGGAAGTTTTATTGTACAAGATGAAAGCCCACGGCAACTGACTTTCCAGGTACGGTTCTGTTTGAACAGTGCCATTAGGGCTTGTCACTTTTTCCAGTAAGGCTGCTTCTTTGTTTCGGCTTGCTCTCCATCCCAACATTGCTTTGTTGATATGGCTATAATAATTTATATAAAAATATTCCACCTAAGGATTTTAAATATATGACTTTATCTGTTGGCAGGTCACATAGCGGTGTCATGCTGGTATGGGTGGTTGGCATTTAGCTGACTTTTTGTTTGTTTAGCTTTTGTATCTTCATGGAGCCTGGTACCTTGTTAGGCAGGGTGAGAGAATACAAAATTGAGTAGAGTTCTCTGATTTGTAGGTTCTCAGTCTAATGGGAGAGATGAGCATGTAGATAAGTAATGGTCGGGGTGCCTGGGTGGCTCAGTCAGTGAAATGTCTGCCTTCAGCTCAGATCATGATCTCAGGGTCCTGGGATCGAGCCCCACATCAGGATCCCTGCTCAGCAGGGAGCCTGCTTCTCCCTCTGCTGTCCCCCTTGCCTGTGCATGCACGTGCGTGCTCTCTCTCTCTCTCAAATACATATATATGTGTGTGTGTGTGTATGTATATATATATAAAATCTTAAAAAAAAAAAGGTAAGTAATGGTAATGGTGGGTCCTGTCTGCCAGAACACAGGAGACACCAAGTGTTACAGCTTCCCCGAGGCAGTGAGAACACAAGGAAGACACAGTAGCCAGAGAAAAAAATGTGCGTGGGGACGATCCAGAAGTCCATAGTACCTTGGAGTTTTGGTTAACAAGAGGCCAGTGGCAGAGGATGGAAAGACTGGTTGAAGTCACCCTTTGGTAGGACCTGGTGTTCTGTGGGGCTGAGAGAGAAGATGGCATGCGTACAAAGAATCGTGTAGCCCCTTGACCAGAATCCGACAGCTGCTCCTGCTCCTGCTGCTTGTGGCTTCCAGGACTGAAGAGCTCCCTCCACTCTTCAAGCCCCTCGTGTCCACATTTCATGGGGAGACTGGCAACCAAATCCTCGGGTGTCTTATGTAAAATAGAATGCCTTCCTCGTGCAACAGGCATTTGGTGTGTTATGCCCTCCATTCGTCCTGATTGTGGGAGATGGGAACGAGACCAGGTCCACAAACTTCTCCACTGTCACCTACTGTGGATTTGACAGGCACTGTGCTATGCCAGCCTCCCATCTCCCTCCATCCCACTGTTTTATTGAGCTACCCTCTTTAGCATTTGTTCATCTTTGGCTGATGGAGCATGGGTGAAAATTTACCTTGGCCAAGCGTAGGATTTTCTCTCCATTCTTGTCTGCTGTTCCAGGGCTGTGGTTAAGTGTTGGCTTGTGTCTCTTTTGGACTTTACAGTTTCCTCCTCTATCCCTCTGTTGAGATTTTGGTTATCTGTTTTGTAAAACATTGAGTGAAATGATTTTTTTTTTTTTTAAGAGTGTCGTTTAACTTTTTCTGGGTAAATCATCTTATCAGTTTTTTTGGCAGACTTAGTCTGACCCTGATATTCATTAACTTGGAGGCCTTCAGTTTGTTGTTTAAGTGTTTGTTGAAGAAGGGATAGATAAGATGCCTCCTTTTACAAAGCAAAAGTTGAAAGTTTCTCAAGTGCCATCGAGAGACGGCTCTTGATGATACGGAATTTCTTCTGACTTTATCTTGTTTCTGTCTCTGTTAGTTTCTCCTGATCTGCAGACTTACCTGTCTGGTTTCATGTGCCACTAAGACCTGGTTGTAGGATTCCATCCCCTCCAGGGTCTGCAGCATCAGAACACGCCTAGAGAATCGATTTTCATCCTGGTGTGTTCGACCTCACGGGGTGCTGCCTTGTCCCAGAAGGGAGGGAAGAAGAGACGTTTGGCAGTTCAGTCTTTTAAAAACATCAGTGCGATGAATTATTTGGTTCTTTTTGCTTAAGCAACAGAGGTTCCACCCCCATCCCCACCAAAAAGTCTGGGACTCCAACAGATGATGTAGGTGTTTGGGGGTCTTGGAGGGCCTTGGGCTGCCAGCAAAACCCCCGGTGATCGAGGCTCAGCTGAGTTCACTTTATCCCTCTGTTAGTTTTCAGAACAGGCAGGGATAGCCACTTTAATGACAGTCTACACGTTAAACTCTCGAACGGCTCAGTGGATCCTGAATTCTTGGGGCAGACATTTCAGCCTGTGGACGCTCTTGCTATCTTTGGCTGGAATGTCGCCTCCGAGGAATCCTGCCCTAGCTGTTCAAGGGCTCTCACCAAGTTGAGGTGATCCTTGAGCTGTTGACAGTCTTCTGGGTAACTCTGGCTTCTCTCTACTTGAGAATGCTCTTCCAGGACATTCTAGCAGGATCCAGTTGCTAGGGAAGCAACTCTTTAGTTAATACCCTTGCGAGTTAACACCCTTGTGATGAATGGCTGTCCCCCACCCTGCCCCATACTTTTCTATAATGGAGAATTCCCAGAATGGTTTTGTTTAGAAATGTTTTTTTGTCACTTTCTGGACTGACTATATAGAGTCTGCTCTCCCCCGCTGCTGTGTCCTTTTCATCTGTTCATTTATCTGGGATTTCCAAAGACGGAGTGGGGTAGTTGGGTCTTTTTTGAATCTGCGGAGTTTTCTGTGAAGCTGATGTCATAGTCTAGACCTTTATCCTTACATATGCAAATTATTAGATTACATTTAGCAGTTGGGGGCTTTGTCACTGTCTGCCTTGTCTTGGACTTGGTGAGAGGCTGTGTATGGCCGAACAATTTCAGGTTCTGTGGTCTGTGGCGTTTGGGTAGAGCACGTCTTCGGGAGTCCCAGTGAGAAGGAGACCTGTCCTTGCCCACCTGGAGGTGTTACAAGTCCCAGTGGGATTCTGCCGTTCCAGGGTAGCGCTGGCTAGGCCAAGCATGTCATTGTGGGTCGAATTACCTGCACTTTCCTCCACAAATACCTGCTTGCCCACTCTGGCCTAAGTTACCTTGGAGATGAACTGTTGAGTCCGAAAGACTTCTGTTTAATTTTGGGTACGGGGCTTACAACACTGCAAGATAAATACATCTCACTGGGTGATTTCAGTTGTTTGATAGGAGTGTGGTTCGTTTTCTCAGTACTGCTGAGATTAGTGAGGTGATGTAAAGCCTAGAAGCTTTTCAGATGTTTGTGTTGTATCAGATTTTAAAGTAAAAGCCTCTGCCAGCCTGGGCTAATTAAGGTACATACATGTGTAAACTCAATTTCTAGTTTAACGTACTTGCTTTTATTCCATAGGCAGTTATTACCAGGAAGAGGGGACATTTGAGTTTTGCTAATCACAGACATGCACATGGGGGGTACAGAACCTCTCCCTCAGACGCTCATTGTTGGGAATTACTCCCTTATTGTTATTTTAATAAAAATAATTGAACCTTCTTTTAGCCCATTTGATAAAATTAAACTGACGAACTCTATGGAATGCCTGGGAACAATACCGAGCTCCCTGGCGACAGCTGCAAGGCCAGGGGTGCCCACAAACACGGGCTAGACGCAGATCACAGTTCCAGAAGGAAAACATGCCCCCCGTGTGTCACAGCGTCAAGATGTGTGTGCATGACACACAGTGCTCTAGTTAACGTGAGTCATGGCTTCATTCTGCATTAGACCGGCGTTCTTGCAAAAGCAAACTGAAGGGAAATCTACACGGTATTTTGAGAGCGAAAAAGGGGGCTATTTTTAGGGAAGCATTGCGGGGAAAGAGATTTCCTATTGAAGGTTTGGGTATTTGAGAGGTTGGATTAAAGTACGTTTGTTAAAAATAGAACTTCAAGGGTAAATATTTTATTTCCTTATATGATATTATTATTTTAGCACAGCTGTGCCCCGTCTCTTCCTGAGCAAGCCCCTCTCCTCTGGGTTGTGGACCTCTTGTCCTCGTACTGACGTCCCCAAGACAGTGTTGCTACTGATGTGCCCTGTCTCAAATCTAACTCCTAGATCTTTCCTACTTCTTTTCTCATTTCCTCACATGGCTGCATTGAAATAAATTTAGCACTTCTTCCTATAGATCTCTCAGGCACAGACAGGAGATCAAGAATGTGTCCATTTTGGTCTTTAATAGTGATTGTGTTGGAAAATAACTATTTTCTTAGAGGTGAAACTGAAAGCAGTGTTGTGGGAAGACTTGTATGTCAGTCCTGCCTCCTCGGGTAGATGACAAGCTTCATGAAGTCAGGGCTCACGCATTATGTATCTTTCCTCATGCACCACGCGTCTTGCCAAGGAGTAAATGCGCAGTGAGTGCTTGAATGAAAGAATGAACACGGGTTACCACAAGGTGGGTTTTGCTGATGCTTTGTCTGTTGTTAATCAGAAAATTTTGACCGATCGCTCCATTATAGTTCTGGCTTCGTCGTGAATATACATGTGTATTCATACTCTAGGGATTTATAGTCTGATGATGAAGACAGGAAATACAAACTACAGAAGAGGTCTATTTTTAAAATGAATTTGATAGGTGAAGAAGGCTGAGACATATATTTTATAAGGGGGGGAATGTGCATTAGCGGCCCAGAGGGGAAAGAGGACAGCGGACCCTTGAACAACACAGGTTTGAACTGCATGGGTCCACTTCTACATGGGATTTTTTTATATATACAGTTCTGTATTTCTCTTCCTTATGATTTTCTTCCTAACATTTTCTTTTCTCTAGCTTACTTTATTGTAAGAATACTGTATAGAATTCATATACAAAATATGTGTTGATCAACTGTGTGTGTTATCCGTAAGGCTTCTGGTCAACGATAGACTATTAGCAGTTAAGTTTTGGGGGAGTCAGATGTTACATGGGGATTTTCGATTGTGGGGGTCAGCGCCTGTAGACCCCCCAGTGTTGCTCAGGGGTCAGCTGTATAAATACAGTAGGTGATGGAGCAGCTCCTCTGTCGAAATCCCGGATGGGCTTCTTCTCCTTGGTGTCTGGCCACCTCCCACGAGTAGCTGGACCTGAGACGGGGCCCACGTGGTCACGTCCATGGAAGTGGCCTGACACACAGGAATCTGCTTTCATCTCCCTGGTCCTGTCTCTTCCCTTCTTTGTTCTTCCCTTTTCTTCCCTAACACTGTATCTATCATGATGATCCACTCACTTATGCATCCGTTTATTCAACAGATCCTCATTGCTTACCTGTTTGGAGTCAGACACCAATTCCGTAAGTTAGCGAGAGCCACCCATCTCCCGGCTGCAATTCTGGTCCTCAAGAGGACAAGAAAGACATAAGTGCCATATATAAACGTATTGTTATCAATACTAATGAAAGCTCACATTTAATCACTGCTCACTCTTTGTTGGGCACTGGCTAAATCTGTTTTTTTTTGTAAGTACTATAAATCGATATAAAATGATATAAATGTACTTCATCTAAGTTAAACCTCTCTCTGACTTCAAAACCTGTTGTTTTCAAGATAAAGTTAAAATTTCCCCACGTGGCTTTTTAAGACTCAACACTTCAGCTAAGTAACTAGTCTTTCCGGCTTTTGCTTTTAATGTTCACGATAAATCATTTGCTTCCACCACACCCACTTATCCATCAGCCTCCACGGGCTCTGCACAGCCTGGAGCGCACTGCCCTTTCTCTCTTTGAAGATGGAGGGGAACCATTCTTTGAGGCCCCGCTCACATCTCACCCCCTCCCACCGGGACCTCTTTCCTCCGGGTGAACCCCTAACACTCTTGCTGTGAGTACTCCTTGTTTACCGGCTTTGGCGTCCTGCCTTTGGTTTGCAGTTACTTTCCACATGCTCGCAGCGCATCTTCAGTTAGTTTGCTTTCCACCCCCAGTGCAGCCGGGGGCAGTAAACCCCACGTGGCACCCACACACCCTGGGCTCCTTCCAGTCCTTGAATGTGGAAGTTGTCGGGGACCTTAAGCTACCTGGTGTTGCAGATCGAACCTTTTCATCTTCAAGATGGAGAGAGAACTGGATCTGGGTCACAGAATAAAAACAGAACTTCTTCCAGGGGAAAATGAGAGAAGGCTGTGGTTTTGTGTTTGCACGTTTGGGGTACCCACATCTCAGGCACAGTCTCCCCATTATCTCCCTTAACCTTCCTGCCGATCCTACTGGTTGCCGTATAATCCCCTTCCCTTATCATCCCTGTGCATATGAGGAAGCAGCTCAGGGATGCATGAGGGGTTTGTCCAAGGCCACCAGCTGGGAAATCGAGGGGTTCTCGTTCACGCTTGTCTTTCCCTGACGTCCTTGCTGTTCCCACTCATCTTTGCCTGTCTCTCAGTGTGCTGTTTAGTTACACTACTGCACTCAGTACTTTATTTTTATTTATCTTTTTAAAGATTTTATTTATTTATTTGAGATAGAGCGTGCTTGCAAGAGAGAGCACAAGCAGGGGAAGCAGCAGAGGGAGAGGGAGAAGCAGGCTCCCCACTGAGCAGAGTGTCCCATGCAGGGCTCAATTCCAGGACCCTGAGATCATGACCTGAGCAGAAGGCAGAAGCTTAATGGACTGAGCCACCCAGGCTCCCCTGTACTCAGTACTTTAATCTGGTACCTAGAGAATTGATTTGGCAATACCTCTTCCAGCTTGCCTTTTTTTTTTTTTTTCTATTCAAACTTGTATCAACGTATTCGTGTTTGTGTTTAATTTGAAACACTTTGAAAGCAGTTTTATCTTCACTGTCTGCGTGAACCCATGCACTCGTCCCGATTTTTTGCCGTGTCTCTTCCTGGTGGCGAGGGCTTCGCCAGCCCGGGGCTGTGCCATCAGCATCGCGAAGCTGGTCCAGGGGTTGCCTGCCCTGACGCGGGGCTGGCAGAGCCTCTGCTGCTCCGACGGTTTCTGATTGTCACGGCAGCAACAACAGCCACAATTATTAATACTCAGAAAGGCAGAATCAGCTGTTTTCCCCAAATGTGTTTCTGACTCGTGTTTAACTGCTTTTCTGCTTGCAAATGCTGCTGCCGTCAGGATTTTTCTCTTGGCTAAATGAAGGTGCCTCATGCATGGTTATGATTGGCAGTCCTGTTTGCATACGTTAAAAGCCCTCCTCCTCATGTTGTCATTTCTGTACAGGTGTGAAAATCTAGAAGGTAAAGATACCAAGAGAACGGCGTAGTAATGAAGTCTGACTGGTGGCGGATGGCTGGGTAAGAACGTTCGTATTTAAAATCCGAGAGATGTAAATATTTGACTTGATATAATGTGACCGTACATTCTTCACTACTGATTATTTAAACCTTCTGTTGAGCTCTTAGACAGATGGTCTTTTGAGTAATGAACTCCTTTGAATACAGCGAGATGCCATGTGGTAAACTGATGAGTGGCATTATTAATAAATATTTTAAGCAACAACAACAAAAAAAACCCAAAGTGAGAGTGGGTAGCTGCAGATCAGACAAATCTAAGCTCCATCTTCTAGAGGGCTAAGAGTAGAATGCCTTTCCAGGCATTTTCAGTGGCTCTTCTCCATTTCTGCAGAGCAGTGGGAAAAAAGGGGATCACTCTCACGTTTTCTGTCATCAAACTGTGTTTACTAGGACTCTCTCTGCCTGTTTGTCGCTGGGCTGCAGGATCTGTGAGAGGAGTCCTGCCTCTGTGCTGGTCATTGTCATCTGAGGCAGTGCTGACACAGTGAGTTAGGGGTGTATAGAAACGAGATAAAAATGGTCAAAAATGGCCTGGGTGGCACAGTCGGTTAAGCGATCGGCTCAGGTCATGATCTTGGGGTCATGAGATCAAGCCCCGCGTGGGCTCTGTCCTCAGTGGGGAGTCTGCTTGGGTTTCTGTCAGCCCCCTCCACTCCTGCTCTCTTGTCCTCTCTCTCTAAAATAAATAAGTAAAATCTTAAAAAACAGAACAGAAATAATATTGACCATTATTTTTGTATGTTTCACCTCGAAATGTAAGTTGGATCAGCAGATTTTCAGTTAAAAAAAAAAAAGGTTGAGTTTTTCCCGCTGTATTTGTGCCTTGAGCCCCTTCCTTTAACCCCCCAGAATTTTAGGCACATTAGCAGTACCTCACTGATTTGTAATCAGTAGGAAAAAAGTGTCTTACTTAAGTGGACTTTCCAGACTGTGCCCGCCTTCATCGTGGACCGTAGATGTTTGATGATGTCTGAGACCTCTCACACCCCTGGCTTCCCCAGTCGTTCCCAGTAACCCTCCCTGTGAATGGATTACACTCGGACTTGGTCCACTTTAATTCTAGGTACTTTTCCACAGACGTGAGGCGTTTGCTTTCAAATCTCTGCATTCGGGAAGAGTTAGAAAAAGGCCTTGGCAAGAGCGAAACAGATGTTAAAGAGGATGGCGCTGTGAGACTGGAAATATTTGCAGTGGAGCCTTCAGAGAAGGAGGGGCGTCATGGTGGGGAGGGGCCCAGGTCGGCTGGGAGGGAGGGAGACAGGAGATGTGCGAGGCAGGCTGGAAGTGGGGGGCAGGAGGGCAGGGATTTTACTGACTGCTCTTGGCGTGTGCCTGGGGGATCTTGGGTGTGGTGATGGCCACCTTGGGGGAGAGACCACATGCTGTGGGGAGGGAAGGGGGCTGGTCGTGCAGGCCCCATGACATCTAGCTCAGAAAATCCTACCCGTTTCCATCTGGCCTGCAAATCCTGGCCAGTGCTTGAACACTTCTTCCGTTCCCCTTATTCGTTCTTGAAGAACCCCCTTTGGTTTTATTCAAGCATCTGCAAATTCTACTGTTCGTCGCTCTGGCCGTATACTGGGCTCTTGGTATGTGCAGAGGTTCATGCCCCTTGGTATGACAGACGTGTCTTTCCGCTCCTCTGGCTCACGTGCCACACGTTTGCTTCCCAGCCCCTTTGTGGACCTAGATTCTCTGCCTTCGTGCCTTTGCACACACTGCTCGCAGTCAGTGCCCTGCTCAAAGGCCCGGGTGACACGGCTCGCCTGCCAGGACTTGGCTGAAGCATCATCCCTTTGTGATGGGTTCCGTCCAGACACAAGTGACTGTCCCTGTTCAGGGAAACTGGGATCCTGTGGGATTGCGTGAGTTACATTATGACCACACTGTTGGGAGGCCTGTCTGGGGTTCTCCTGAGGCTACGTTCATGTTACCTGCCTTCCAGTAGGTTCGTGGTCAATGTTTGTTGAAATAATAAATGAATGAAGTGTATTAATGGAGCTCATCATTGTTTGGGGTTATAAAACAAATGTTTTGTCTGTGAATCTTAATGATGTGGGAAGGTAAATGGCAAACAATATGGATATTCTGCATTTCACGCTAATTATGAGCCGAGGTGAGGGTATGTGGGGGTAGGAAGCAGATTGAGGTGATGAATGAATGACATTGGTTGTATTCTCTGAGAATTTTCCCTCAGGAGGAGGGTGGCTCTTCATATTTGCTTATAATCCCAGACCTTAATCTTGTAAGCCTGCTAATAAGGCAGCCACCGAGCTGCAGAAGGAAACCGTCCAATTCTCGACTCTGTGGTTTGTAGAAGTCATGAGAACCCTTGTGATTTGGGCTCTGCCTTCAGCCTCTGCCTGATTGCTATAGTTATAGTCATACTAATATTTATTTTCCTTTTGCTCAAGCGATTACTCTGTTGAAAAGCTTGTCTGTAAAAAGTGGATTATGTAATTACTTCTCTAGAAAATTGGCTTTCTTCTTACTCTTAGGATTAGTGTTTGGGAGGAATGGGTTTTGGGACTGCCAGTAGCATGTCAGGCCCTGGCTGGGCCATTCTTATGGACTTTGCCCGGCACAGATGTTAAACCAGTTGCCATGAGCAGAGTTGCTCGTGACCCTGTCACAGAATTCATAGTCGGCCATGGCTCTGCAGGTGAGGGGTCTCTTCCAGGTCTTCGTAGTTCGGAGAAAATGACATGAAGACTGAAGAATTTGGAAACAAAATACATGTCTGGGTCAGATAATTTGGCTCATCACTTATGCACAGGGATTGCTTCAGTGAACACTTAGAAGCCTCAAAGAAATTCTCTGTGAATAACCTGGGATAGGGATGATGGTGATGCAGGTACTCCTTCTAGATCGGTCATTTTCAAAATTTGCATGTTTGATCACTCTGCTGTGCCCTTTCCCCACCAGAGTGATCCTCAGACTTCTGGAAACGCATGTGACTAGAATGAGACCCATGGTTCTGTCCCTAGGGAATACCTGATTGACTCACAGTGACCACCTCGCATCATGCATCCCGTGATCACCTAGACATGACTTGCTTGCTCTGGCTATGATCACCCGTCTTATTTATTCTAGCTGTGTGTCCTCCTATAAAAATCTGCTTTTTTGGTGTGTGTGGGGGCAGGGAGGTGGGGCAAAAGTTTGCTTATTTATTATTTATTGACAATTTTTTTTAATTTGGAGGAATGTATTCACGTGGTCCAGAAGCACATTTGGTGGAATGTTTACCCCCCACCCTCTACCTGCCGTTCATATCCCCTCCTCCCAGCATCTAGTACTATGGGTGCCTCATGCATCCTGCTGGAGACATGTTATGCGTATTCAAGCAGATACTGATATTCTCCGTTTTTGGTCTTAAACTGGTAGTGTACATGTGATACTTGGCATCTCTAAGTGTACTGTGAATGTTTCTTAACTTCTTTAGCTTTCCACGAAAAATAAGCTCATTTGGAAAATGGCATTTGTTGACCTTCTGCGTACATAACTGGGGGAAAGACAGAAGAGACCAGGGCGACCTGTGCTTGGCAGGACACGCCTCTCTCCTCAGAAGGGTGAGCTAGTCTTGGTGACTGAAACCTCCATCTGTGGCTCCTTCCTTGAGCAAACTGACGCCTGTGGCTTTAGTCACCACCCCACCCCCACCAAAACCAAGCAGCCCAAACAGTAACAAAAAACAAGCAAAACAGCAAAGACTCCTCAAGTCCAGAAAACCTTTCTTGACTAACCAGAATTCTAACTCTCTTTTTCTCCATTTCCTCAAAAAGTATATGATTATCTGGCAAACCCACAGAATGTTCCAAACAGTTTTTTTTCCCATTGCCCCTGCTTCCTGGGGCATTAGAGAGTGCCCCCCACCTCACGGGTCCTTCTCTCTGTGCTGGCTGCTCTCTCCCTCGACTGTGCCAGTCTGTTGGCTAAAACTTAACCATTTAATTTTATATGGTCATGTATTGTTCTGTAACTCTCACAACCAGACTGTGAGCTTGAGGACAGGGACCCCCCCTTTAATACGTTTGTTTACCCCATATTTTAAGGTAGGGTAATTTTAGGGTAAAAAATAGTTCATCACTAAACCTTTACTGAATGAGAGGTATGTGAATTTAGTCTTCTATCTCTAATTTCCTAGAGATGACTCTTCCTCATGTTCCTTGTTTAACATTTTCAGCCCCTTCTTCATAATCCCTTCCAGCCACGGGCTCATATTTCTCTCTGCTGAGGTGCTCAGGTTGCTTGCTCTTTCCATTATCTTGTGTCTGGCATCCCATTAATTCACTTTTCAGTAAACAATGCAGACCCTTATGATGGTTAGTGTCAGCTCGGCTAGGCTGTAAGCACTCAGTTATCCACTCAAGCACACTAATCTAGGTGTTGGTGAGTAGGTATTTTATAGATGTGACCAACTTCTGCAATCAGTTGACTTTAAATAAAAAGGAGACAATCTAGGTGGGCCTCATCTAATCAGTTGAAAGGCTTTAAGAACAAACCTGAGTTTTCTCTGAAGAAAAAACTGTGTGGATTGCAGCCTCAGGTCTTGTTGGAGAGTTTCTAGCCTATTCTACACCCCCACAGTTGGGTAAACCAACTCCTTCCTTCACTCCCTCCTCCTCTTCCCCGTCTCTCCGCCTACTCCCCATACACACATATATAAACACACACTACTGGATCCATTTCTTTGGTAGAATCCTGATTTATCTGATGACATCACCAATGACAACATTATAGGAATTATCCACTCTTGCTGTTTTCCTGATTGACAGTCGACATTGACTCCCCATTGCCCACAAAAGCTCACAGCATGAACATGAAACACAGAGTCCTAAACCTCTGGCTTTAAACTCCCTTTCCATCCTCCTTCATTTATGTGGCTTGAGAACCCTGGCTTTATGTTATAGCCATCCCGAATCCCGCCAACTTCCCTGTGCTCTCTCATGCCTTAATTTTGTCTGTTGCTCCTTCTCCCTGGGACGGCCTTCCCTTTCCTCTCCACCGCAAACCTCCAGCTCATACTTTAGGGTCTGACTTAGGTACCATTCCTTCTGAGAAGTCATCCTGACCAGCCCCACCTCAGACAGTTGGCTGTTTTCTCAATGCTTCCATAGCATTATGCAGTTCTGCCTTTCATCATGTCTTTCATCAACGTGTTTTAATTATTTGCACGTCTCCTTCCTTTACTAGAATGTGTACTGCTTTCAGGAACTGAGTTTTTGTCCTCCACAGTGCCCAGTGCCTCTCACAATCCCTGGAGCGAGAGCAGACATCGGTAGATGAGTGGAATGATCTGTGTTCATTGGTGCACTGCTTCGTGTGATTTGGTGGGGCTGTCTTCATCTTCCCACGCTGAGTAGGTTAAAGTGTGTCTGTGATCACACCTGCATCTCCTCCCATAGCCTTTGCTCTGTGGTCTGGCACCGTGTGCTCTCAGTCTGTGTCGTCGATGGCTGGCTGGGCAGAGTCTCCTGTGACATCTTTTACTAGACGGAGCGGGAAGCTCATCAGGTGTATTGACTCTTCCAAAGGAGGAGGGGGCCATAAAAACCCTTCCATAAAAGTAGATGAAAAATGCTAAGTCCGTGAAAGTGGACATTTCTGAATAGTAGTGGCCATTTAGAGTTTTCTTTCCCCTGTCAGGGTTGTAGAGAAGACTTTTATGAAGAGTTGAGGCATTTTTTCAGGTGAGAGGGACATCCTCACATGCAAAAGTAAGGTTATGTGGTACATCCAGCTGGCAGGCAATAGCCCGGGAGGGGCAAAATGCGCGTTTTCTATGTAGTCTTTCCATCAGTCCACTGCATTGTTTTGTATCTAAATCTCTGCAGCTTCCTTTAGCCTCGAGATGTAGCCAGGGCTCTGGGTATGCTGGAAGATAAAAATGGCATTTTGGTTTTTGTGATCTGAGTATTCCTTCCAGAGTTTGAGGTATAATGGCAACATGGTTTCCGATTGTGCTCTTACCAGTAACACCAGAAGGAGGAGGAACGGAACTTCTGCTCAGTTTGTAAACAGTTTACCATTCTGAAATGTTGTCTAGCGAATTTGCATTGTAACTCTAGCTCTTAAAGGAAGCCAGCAATGACTTATTAAAGCAGCAATATAGGTCTGTACCGACACAGAAAGAAGTCATTGATACTGTAATTGAAAAAAAAAAGAACTTGTAGGATAATATTGTATCTATAGTATGGTGTAAATTCCACTGTAAACATTTAGATAATCATAGGAGAATTAGAAAACTGGAAGGCACTTGCATACTCTCTCTTTATATGTATATATTAGTGTGATAAATATAGCTATTAAGTTGTTAAGTTTTTATTAAACTCTTAATAATATTAAGAAAGGTTTTGTTTTTTTCTCAACAGTTTGAATTCTTTAAAAACAATTATCATGGTTTCTCAGAATAGAAAGCCATTAGTGACGTTTCAGTTTTTCGGTAGAGAAAACAATCCAAGGACAAGAGGGTAGAATAAATAGGTGTAAATCGCAGCATCTGTAAGGGTGGTGATATTATGTATGAATTACTTATTTTTCTGCCTTTCCCAATTTTTGTGAAGGTAAATAGATTGCTTTTATAGTTAAATACGAACAAAGCCAGCCATGGTTCTTCCAGGGCACTGAGACTCCCACACAGAGCTTTTTAGATATTTGAGTCAGGTGCTTTAATTTGACATTTCCAAATCACATATGAAAATAAGAAATGTGTATGAGAAGAAGTTAGAAATCCATCACCAAATGTATGCTGTTTGTGGAACAAGTTTATGTCCCTGGACAAGTTGCTTTTCAGCTTTTCAGTGTTACATTACAGGGAACGTGGTAACAATTTATGCCTAACTAAATGCCAGGCGCGAGGCTGGTCAAAATCGTATGGCTTAAAAATGTCTGTCAGGTTACTTGTAATTTCCAGGCATTCTTGCAAATGGAAATACCTTGTTTTAATATGGGCTTGGCTGATTTTTTTTCTCAGAAAGCAAAGGTATGAAAAGGAGCAAACAGTCTTGGGTCTGTCCTATTCACCAAAGTGTAAACCCTGCTAACTCCTTTTCAAAAGAATTCTCATGTCCAAGTCACAGTGTAGTAGGCTTCACCCCAGCACACGTGGAGTTCCTACCTTAGCAAAAGGTGTGTATGAGGGGCTGTCTGTTCTGGTAGCTGTTCTGATTGAGAGAAAAGCATAATGAGAACATGTAGTCACTTGGGTGCTAATTTTTTTATTTTTCCTGTGAGAAGACTTGGTACTGTTACTCTGGGTGCTAGGTGCCTTTTGTTTGATAGTGAAGTAGGTGACCCAGGGGACAGAGATTGCAAACTTACTATTTTCTTTCTTTCTACCATCACATTCCTGTGCTACTTTGATCAAACTTGTCTTTATTACAGCAGATACTCTTTTTGAGAGGTAAGGATTATTATTGTCATTTAAGCACATTTATATTTGAAAGTCTTTTTTTTTTTTAAGACTTCATTTATTTATTTGACAGAGAGAGAGACAGCCAGCGAGAGAGGGAACACAAGCAGGGGGAGTGGGAGAGGAAGAAGCAGGCTCATAGCGGAGGAGCCTGATGTGGGGCTCGATCCCAGAACGCCGGGATCACGGCCTGAGCCGAAGGCAGACGCTTAATGACTGAGCCACCCGGGTGCCCCTGTTCAAAAGTCTTTATAACCTTTCAGTCATGTAACACATTCCCTATGCCCCAGGGTGTCCCAGAGCATGGAAATATTTCAGTGCCTATTTCCTGTGTTAAGAGCATAAAACCTTCATTTTTATGTCAGGGAAAAAAAAGATTTGTGTTTGGGGGGTTTTCCTAAGTATAGGCGTATGTTTTTCTGTATCCTTAACATGTGTGCGTCAGTAGTTAAAGCATTTGCTATGAAAATATTAATGGCAGTATCATAAACTCCAATCTTGGTTCTTCTATATCATTATAAAAAAACGTTTCAGTAAATCACTGAAATTATGTTTGCGTACAATACATTTTTCTATCGCTAATTAAACCTCCAGTAAAAATAGAGGTTATTATGGCTCCTGGGCCGCTCTGTCCCACAAGCTTCAGGAGCACAGGCTTTCCTCTGGTTGGCTCGTGGTGGACAGATCCTGCGCAGGGGCAGACACAGCTAGGAGAGTAAGCCTTCTGGGGGAGCACAGAACGTCTTGAAGATTCTTGGACAACTTAGCTGTTTTGCTGTGGCTGAGGGAATTAGTAGGTGTTTGGTGGCGGTGCCTGATTCTTGTCATGTGCAAATACCAGTGTACAGACAAGGCATCTTCCATTCATAGCCCCAGGCTATTTGCACACACTTAGGGAGGGGTGTCTATGAGTACAGTGGGCAGTTCCTCCTGGGGCTTGGCTGGCTTCCTGGCTTCCCGGAGGTGGGCGAACCCAGCCTGCCCAGCGCTTGCTTGATCATGTGATCTTGGCTACTTGGCTTGAAGCCAAGTTAGCACGTTGAGCTGTTGTAAGAATTAAATGAGATGATGTAAATGCAAACACCTAGCCAGTGCCTAGTCCACAAACGGGCAGTTGTTTTCGTCTCTGGCTTCTTGGAAGGTGAGAAATGAGGTGGGTTGGGGTCAGGTCGTGGAGGGGTCCTGAGGAGAAATTTATGTCTTATTCTGTGTCAGAGGGAAATGACTAAAGGTTTTTGAAGGTTCTGCCTGACTGGACCTGATCAGACGTGCTGCAGGAAGGTCATCGCGGTACCATGTTTAAGATTAGAGTCGGACGCATTTTAGAATTTTATGACAAGATAACTTCACACTCTATGTAAGGGGGCTTCTTTAAAGGACGAATAATTCCTTATGGATGAAATACCCACATTTTCAAGCCATAAACGCAACTCTGCCTGTAGGCAGGAGATTGAATTACGTGACTGCAGTATCTCTATGGCGGGGGTCTCAGAAATGTTTGTATTGAGATTAACTATGAAATGAAATTTGCCTTTTTCAGGCAGTAGAGAAATTACCGAAGAGCCCGGAGAGACTTTCCCAAGGTCACGTGAGGAGGTGGTAGCAGTCCAGTGCTATTTACACTGCTCATGATAACTTTGAATTATTACATCCTTAACTACAAATGCTGAATATTCAGAGGACATTTTTATGTATCAGATGCGTTGTAATAAAAAAGGAACGGAACTGTTTTGTCTCTTCTGGTCGGGGTCTGGGTCGGTATTTTTTAAATAAAGGACAGAGAAAGAGAAATTTGAGGCTCAGCTGAAGACTCCACATTCCTTCCCTGCCTCGTTCGCTATCTGTGTGTCTGTAGGATTGAGGCTGCCCTTGCCTCTGGGTCACGCACCTGGGCTCTGCTTTCAAAGAGAACCCTGCTCCCGGGGACAGCCTGTTTGTGCAAGTGTGCCAGAAACTAGCGTTTGGTTAGTGCTGATGTGATTTTCTTTCATGGTTTCTTTCATTTTGTTAAAATATCAGTAAAAAGCTTCAGACCAGCAGATAAAATTGATGGGAGCTAAAGTCCAAGTTTAACTGAACACTTTTATTATGTAAGCATCATTGCATTGTGTTGACTTGCTGTCTTAACTTCCAGGTGCAAATACTGGCAAGAAAGTAATTCAGGATTTGTTCAGTGTCAATAAACCTGGGGTTTTAGGAGAAAAAGTAAATCACTTCAATCTCATTTGTTAAAGACACGCTAGGTGGCACGTGGACCTCAGAATGCAGGAAACCATAGATCTCAGTGTTACAGGTTTTGCGTTTTCTTTCCTTTTCTTTTCTTTCTTTCTTTTTTTTTTAAGATTTATTTATTTGAGAGATGGAGAGCACGCACACATGTGTGCAACCGCAAGCAAGGGAGGGGTAGAGGGAGAGGGAGACTGAGAATCTCAGGCAGACTCCGTGCTGAGCATGGAGCCTGACTTGGGGCTCGATCCCAAAACCTTGAGATCATGAGCTCACCAGAAATCAAGAGTCAAACATTCAACCAACAGAGCCATCTAGGTGTCTCCAGGTTTTGTGTCTTCTTATCATCAAAGGGATTTCTGTTCAGTATGTTTCCTGGACTCGAGAGCTGTTTTCTTGTTGAAAGTAGTAAACCGTTTGTAAGTGGCAAGCCCAGAGATGAACTCTCAAGAACTCCGTGTCATGTCCACCACAAAGTGGGTGCTCTGGGAGTGTTAAGGCGGCCCATGAAAGCGATGGATGTTGCTGATAATATTCTGGGCAGGTTTTAAATTTTATCAGCCTGCTCCACCAAATGGACCCCTATCCCTCCTGCCCTGCCCTCCCCACTCCCCCCTCTGTTTCTCTGCACAGTTTCCCTTCTGCATCTGCCCCCAGCTGCTCCTCCTGCTTCCTTTCCTTTCTTCCTCCCCTTTCTCTGCCCTCTCCGCTCTGACGTGTCTGTAAACTGCCAGACAGCCCTGGCTGGCCTTCGTCGTCCTCCTCTCCTGCCTGACCTCAGCACCCTGGGCTGTGGGTTTCTGTGCGCAGCGAAGGTGTGGGAGGACGCCCAGGGAAACCTGGTCACGGATTGGAAGGAGCCACTGCATTGCCCTCTGGCTTTTGTAATTGGTGCTTTTGATCTGACCTGGTCACTTAGAGAGAAGAGGGCTGAACCTGTGGAAAATGCAGCCCCGGACTTGGTCTTGGGCACTGCAGCGACCCCGCGCCTCGGTATGGATGTCTGTTTTTCGTCTGGGCCTTCCAGTCCACACAAAATTAAGATCCAGTAACAGAACCTGTGGCATCAAGCTCACAGGAGCCAGTTCTGCCAGGTCCTTGGGGCCTTCTGATCCGAGCGCGTGGACCTCAAGCTTCCAGTGGACAGAGGCCGGCCCCAGGGTGCAGCGCCAAACTGCCAGGCTCTACTTCTAGAAGGCTGGGGGAGTGGTGCTGCTTGCCGGTCAGATCAGAATCGGCACAGTGACGGGTACTCAGCCTTTCCAAGATCATGGGTTAAGGGCAGGACCGTGGGGGCCCAGATCTACTCCGTGGGGATGCAGAGTAGACTGAACAGTGCCTTCCTGAAAGATGCAGGCTCGGGGATCTCTCTGCAGGCCTCACCCATCCTCGTAAACGTGGCTTTCAGGGCTCAGCTGGACTCCAGGTTAGCACCTGTTGGCCTCTGACCTCTTCCATAAAGTGAACAAGTTACACTGAGTGCTTTTGAATGTTCTTGCCTCACCTTTGACTCCACCTCAGGACTTCTCCCACTTGGAAAGACTCCTTCATTCAAACTCCTCGGGGCCTTGCCTAAGGACCCAGCTGGTCACCGGGGTCACAGAAGACTCCCAGGCAGGATTCTAGCCCACGGGGCTTCGTCTGCCAGATTAACCAGAGGGACTGAGCCGCTTTGCTAACAGTGATGCTTATAGTGAACTTGGTGGAGGGCTGGAGACTGCTGATAAATGAACTTCCCGTTGCTTGACAGAGGACACCTGAAGGAGAGGCATTCTCATTCTGGGGTGCCATGAACAGAACCCATGTGACCGGTAGGGCACCTGCATCAGCCATCTAAACAGTTTTAGGATGCATTGAAAATAAGGTAGATAAAACTGCATCTCTGGAATATTCGTTGGCTGGACTGAGGAGCTGACAAAAATAGGAAGAAGAACATGGTATTATATATCCTAACAGACTGAGATGCCAAGGTCACATTTTGGTTTTCTTCCTGACTGGTGAGTCAGCCAGCCCGCTGTGGCTTTCCTGGACGAGTAACTGTAATTCAGGAGACGATCTGAGATCTCTGCTCAGAGCACCTTTCTATGGCCACAAAGATCGAGACATAGTTTTTCTTATCTTCACAGTTATGTGTGTGGGGGGTGTGCGTACGTGTGTGTGTACAGGTTTTTTTTTTTTTTTTAGCATGTGTAGACAAAACACTAAAGTTTCAAGATTACACAAAGTAGAAATGAGCAAAATAAAAGCTCTTAAAGATGACACCGTTCTCTGTAGTGATTCTCTTTGGATAACTTGCAAACAGCGGGATAGGTGTTGAATTTTAGGTGATGCTATTTGATGCCAGTGGTGAAAAGGTTTTAATGGAAAATGGCTGTGGCCTTTCTGGAAAGGGGGTCATGTAGCGTCACATAGAACGAGGCTTTGAAAGAATCAGATCTTGTTAGGACACCAGTCATTCTTTTACTCAGGGTTATTCTTGGGGTATAAAGCCCTTACTGAGGGTCACTTACTGCCTCTGCCATGTTGGAGAAGGGAAGTGGGTGCTTGTAGGATCGGAGACCTTGTAGACTGCTCTGGCCTGGGCTGTGTTGGAAGTACCCCAGCCTGCTGGAGTCTTTCTTGTTTACACACTCCACAGAGCCGAATGCTGAGTCCTGGTTCAGCATTCACCCCCTCACCTGCTTGACCAGTGACTGGCCAGTGATCGACTGGAGATAATTGAGCTTGGCCCTCCTGCCCTTGACATTACTGAGACTTTTTTGTTGTTTAAACAGTTGGCCCTTGAACAACAGGGGATTGGGGGGGGGCAACACCCCATGCAGTGGAAAATCCATGTATAACTTTTGACTCCTTCCAGAACTTAATTACTAATAGCCTATTGTTGACTAGAAGCCTTACTGGTAACATAAACAGTCGCTAGACAACATTTTGTCTGTTATATGCATTACATCCTGCATTCTTACAATAAAGAAAGCTAGAGAAAAGAAAATGTTAAGCAAATTATAAGAGAAAATACATTTACAGTACTGTACTATATTTATTGAAATCTGCCTGTAAGTGGACCTGCACAGTGCAAACCCATGTGGCTCAAGGGTCATTTGTACTCAGCAAACATTAACGAGGACTCACACCCAGCCTTCAGCCACTGACGGCTATAGAATTCTCTGGGAGAGCATCACAGATAGCTTTAATGACATTTATTGCCAAAAGCATTCTACCCAGCATATTTTTGTCATTCAGGATGATTTTAAGAAATGAGTAATAGATAAGCCCTAAATATCTTCATGAGAGGTAGAAACGTTGCACGCGGTGCAAGGATCACGAGGAAAACTGTAATAGTCACTGTTGAACTCACAGCATAGTGGGAGCACTGTTCTAAGCTTCACCTACGTTAGCACAGTTAGGCCTGGGAGGTCGGTCCTGTTGTTCTCTCCATCCTACAGATGGGAAAACTGAGGCTCTCAAAGCTTAAGTCTCTTGGCTGAGTCATAGGGTCAGTGCGCGTGGAGCCATGATTCTGAGCTCCGTGTCTTGACTCCGCACCCGTGCTGTCATGACACCGTGTCTTCCATCCCAGGGGTGGTGGCCGCTTCATGTATCCCTGGTCACTTCATGTTTCAGATCTGGGAATTTCAATATGTATTTACTGTAAAATCTGGGATCTGGGAGCTGTAAAAGAGAGAAGAATTGCTCCTTTTGTTCTTTTGAAGCGACTCTTGTATTTTGCTCTTGTGTTTTACTTACACACTTGTGCGCATATAATATTTCTTATTCCTGTTGATCAAAATAGGATTTGTTCCAGGACCTATAGGACATACTGTAATTATAGATTACTTGATACCAAAAATTAATGGAGTTAATTAAATTAAAGCACATTCTTTGGAACATAAACATCTTAAGCCATTACACTTCCCAGATATTTGGACACAAGAGAAATTGTTTTTTTAACATTTCAGTCTGTGTCACATGACCTGTTCTCCTGTCAGCCAGTCATCTTAAGTTTTTTTAGGCAGAAGGTCTTTTATTTCTTTCTTTTAAAGTGAAATCATTCATAGAAATATTACAGTGAGGAGAGAAGAAGGCACTTAGAGACTTAGAACTTCTAGGGTTTTTTAATTTGTTTTTTGAGAATCCCTTCTCGTTAATCTGCTTCCAGATATTTATTGGTGTTGTGGGCTCTCTCTTGTTTCAGTTAAACAGCTCAATCATTTTGTAGCCTGATTCCTCTTAGGTTTGACTTTTTCTTTGAGAGCCTGGGCTCTCATGCCTGGATTCAAATCTTAGAACTAGAAGATGGCCCTGAATGTCTTTGAATCCTGAGTATTAAATCGGATTCCCTCCAGTTTTCCTTTAAGAGCCTTGTGTATGTGAAAGCCACCTCCATACATAAGACATGGGTAAGAGTATTCTACTCCAGGATTGCGGAGACAAAGCCGTGTTGTCAGTGGAGGGAAAGGGTGGGGTTGTGGTCCCTAACGTGGTGTAACGTGGTTCTTAGGTAACATTGCTTTGGTTTTTCCCTATTCATTCTACCACCTCTCAGATCTCAGACCTGTCCTTTGCTCTGACTGAGCAGACGGTCTGCGTCTGACAGAACTCTGTTCACCAGGTTCCTCCCAAGGTCCTCCGTAGCTCGGCCTGGGCAGCCCATACGTGCCCTTGGCTGTGACCGCTGTCAGATGCTCAGGTGTAAGTGTCAGGGAGTTCTCCCCTTCTTTAGCGATGGAACGCGTCCCTAAGGAGAAAGTCACTTGAGACTCCAACATTTATAATCGTGATTGAACATTAAATCTCTTTAAGTGGAGTAGACCTTACTTGTTTTTCTGTTTCATATGCATAATTTAGGAGCCCTGATAAAAATGATAAATGGATTTTTTGTTGCTGCTTTTCAACATTTATTTTATTTTATTTTTCCTTGCTAAAATACCCAGGGTGGCTTTATTTATTTATTTATTTTTATTATGTTATGTTAGTCACCATACAGTACATCATTAGTTTTCGATGGAGTGTCCATGATGCATTGTTTGCATATAACCCCCAGTGTTCCATGCATTTAAAGGTACACATCACAAAGTGACTTGTGGAAAGAAACATCATGATGATTTGGTGCAGAATTCCTTCCTACTAGGTGTATGTTTGATGCAAATGTAATGATTGACATTCGACAGCATTTGGACAGACTTTTATGGTGCATATCCACATTCAGGAGGCAACGTTAAATGTGGTATCTTTGGATGGGCAAACGTTAGCATTAGTAAAAAAAAAACCTAGCAGACATATTTTTGTTTCTTCTTTAGAACCTGGGAGGAAATATATCATTGAAGAATTTTTTTTCGACAAAATTTTATTTCTTATTTCGCTTAAATAATTTCTCAACATTTGGCTGGCAGAAAACTGCGAGTTTGGTTTTGTAGTAAACTGTGTTGCCGATGAAAAGCATGAACATTTAGGCTTCTGCTCGTGTCATATTTCAGACGAAAGACATTCTACAATCAAACTAGGAAAATGTGAAAATAGAGATTTATAATGGAAATGTTGATTCAGTTTGAGCTGCAGCCAAACATTCATGAGGGAAAATTAGATTAAACAGTAAGATGTTTAGAAAGACTTTAAATTATGACAGCTTTAAAAAAACACATGCTGTGGATGTTTCCCAGGCTTTGCGCGTGCTCTCTCCGGCAGACTTGTAACCTAGCTCCTTGATGTCTCAGCCATTTATTAAATTCCCTTTTATCTTTCTTTGGACTAGTGGACTCAGAACATACAGCCTGGAGTCTGGTGATTGGGAACTGTATCTTCCACGTTACTCTAGGATCAAAACCTGATACTGTCAGTAGAAGTAATTCTGTCCTGTCATATTGTATTATATTTACGAGCATAAATTGCCATTTTAGATTGGGAATATAAAGCTACCAGTTACAACTGATTTATTCCATTTGTCAAAGCCTAACGGATACTCTGTGCAACTAATTTATTTTCAGATACTACTCAAGGAGAGGGGGGCAGTGTTTCAGGTTGTAAGGAACTGGAATCATGAGTTGGGGGGACATGGTAGTGGGAGGGTTCATTGAGCGGCTGGATGTGAATGCTAGCACAGTGAGTGTTCTGAAGAGTCCAGCAGCACAGGGCTCAGACTCGCCGGGGCTAGTGGGACTTAGCCATGGTGGTGATTTTGGAGCCTAAAACAGGTCGGGGGTCAACGGGGATGCCATGTACTGTTGGAGCTCCCCCTTATCAGATATGTGATTTGCGAATACTTTCTCCCGTTCCGTGGGTTGCCTTTTCACAGCACTGTTGACAGTGTCCTGTGATACACAAAAGGTTTTGATTGTGATGAAGTCCAAGTTAATCTAGTTTTGCTTTGGTTGCCTGTCCTTTTGATGTCCCATCCAAGAAATCATTGGCAAGTCTAGTGCTGTGACGCTTCTGCCCTGTGTTTTTCTCTAACGAATTTTATAGTTTCAGCTCTTACATTTAGGTCTTTGATCCATTTTGAGTTTATTTTGTAGCTGGTGTAAGATAAGGGTCCAACTTTGTTCTTTCTGCACGTAGATAATCCACTTGTCCCAGAGCCACTTGTTGAGAAGGCTGTCCTTTCCCTCTTGAATAGTCTTGGCAGCCTTGTCAAAGATCATTTGACAGGCTCTCTCTTCTCTTGGTCTGTATATCTGTCTTTATACCTTATCACACAATTTTTGAGTACTGTAGCTTCGTAGTAAGTTTTTATTTATTTATTTATTTATTTATTTATTTATTAAAGATTTTATTTATTTATTCGACAGAGATAGAGACAGCCAGCGAAAGAGGGAACACAAGCAGGGGGAGTGGGAGAGGAAGAAGCAGGCTCATAGCGGAAGAGCCTGATGTGGGGCTCGATCCCATAACGCTGGGATCACGCCCTAAGCCGAAGGCAGACGCTTAACCGCTGTGCCACCCAGGCGCCCCTGTAGTAAGTTTTTAAATTGGAATATGTGGAAGACCTCCAGCTTTGTTCTTCTTTTTCAGGATCTCTTTGTCTATTCAAGGTCCCTGAGATTCCAAATAAATTTTAGGGTGGTTTTTTATATTTTCACAAAACATGTCTTTGGGATTTGGGTAGGGATTGCATTGTGTCTGGAGATCGCTTTGGGTAGAGAATTGACATCTTAACCATGGATTGGAGTCTTCCAATCCATGCACTCGGGATTTCTTTCATTTGTTGAGTCTGATACTTTTTAATACATATTTTTAATAATAATTTTTTATTATATTATGTTAGTCACCATACAGTACATCCCTAGTTTTGATGTAAAGTTCCATGGGAAACATACTGAGGGCTTCAGAGGGGAGGGCAGTGGGGGAATGGGATAGGCTGGTGATACATATTTTTGATGGCAAGGATATAGCTAGGCAGACCTGCTGTTGGCTCTTGCTCTGCCATGGAACACGTTGTGCACCTTGAGACCGATGAGTCCGTTAAGTGTCTCTGAGCTGTGATTTCCTCTTCTTTAAATGGAAGTTGTGTGAATGTTAAATATTGTGTGTCTAGCAATGTGTGTGTGACATCTTACCCTTCCCTTTATGCCTTCCTGCCTACCTTGGGCATCTGGATGTGCACCAGCTTTGTCCTCTGTGATTTCACCAAGGCTTTGCCTGTTGCCTCTCACATTTTTAGACACTTACCCCTGGATGCCTACTCTGATTGATTGATTTTTTTTTTAATTTTTTAATTTTTAATTTTTTTTGATGTAAAGTTCAATGATTCACTAGTTGCATATAACACCCAGTGCACCATGCAATATGTGCCCTCCTTATTACCCATCACCAGCCTATCCCATTCCCCCACCCCCCCTGCCCTCTGAAGCCCTCAGTTTGTTTCTCAGAGTCCATAGTCTCGCATGCTTCATTCCCCCTTCTGATTACCCCCCCTTTCTTTATCCCTTTCTTCTCCTACTGATCTTCCTAGTTCTTATGTTCCATAGATTAGAGAAACCATATGATAATTGTCTGATTTAAATCCGTTTCTCTGCTTTCTCCTTCAGTTTCCCCATTGCAGACTCCAAGTCCAGCTTCAGGCCAGTGGTGACCATATTCCAGTTTCTGTAGGGATCAGATTTGCCTGGCCAAGCTCCTTAGTCTGTGTGCCTGGACCACCTGGGATCCAGCATGTGGAGCAGTGTGGCCTTGGACAAGTGGATTCCATGGGACCAGAGGAAGGGGGGGTGTGGCAATGCCTTTGAAGGACGGCCACTAGCACTGCTTTTGAATTAATGGTTTAATTACACCGTATGCTTGAGTAGTGTTTTATATCTGCCAAAGTACATTCCTACCCCATGGATCTCAAAGATGAGTCAATAGCAGAAACACCTGACGAACTGGTTAAAAACAGTCTGGGGGGCCCACACCCAATCTCATGAGTCAGAATCCCTAGGGGGGTGGCTAGGGAAGTCGTGTTTTTTTAACACACTCTTCTCAGCCAATTTTCTGGCCTCCAGCACTGGTCCACTCTCAGACCTTGGGGAAGCCCTGACCCGTCCCCTCTGCAGGTTCTGGAACCTTCTACCTACAGTGTGATAGGCCATACCTGGTCATGGCTGATGATGGGTCAGAGCATCGCAACCCAACGGACACGATTTCTTGACCCCAGTCTTATCTCCTGTTTTCTCCTCCAGGGATCTGACTTCCCCAAGTCCACGTTGGCATTTGTCCTAAAGCGAAAAAGAGCCAACCGCGTTGCCCTGTTCTGCCTCTGAGTTTTTCACACGAACGTGAAATCTGGGTTTGGTTTTGCTTTTTTTCTTTTCCTTTAGGAGTCTGGGTCTTTGTTCAGATTGAGTCACAGAGTAGCTAAGCCTCAGCATATTTCTTTTATTTATGTATTATTTATTTATTTATTTATTTATTTATTTATTTTAGATTTTATTTATTTATTTGACAGAGAGAGAGCAGAAGCAGGGGGAGCAGCAGAGGGAGAAGCAGGGTCCCCACTGAGCAGGGAGCCTGACATGGGGCTCGATCCCAGGACCCTGGGATCATGACCTGAGCCAAAGGCAGACGCTTCACCGACTGAACCACCCAGGTGCCCCAGGATATTTCTTTTAGATATAAATTCCAGTTCCCCAGACACGGCAGTTGATTTTAGCAGGTATGATATGGCAGAGGCTTTATTGCCTGCGCGAAGCATGTAAACAGTTCTGCAAACTATGTTTACTTTTCACCACCCCAACCCCCATGAAAACTGTGCAGAAATGCGAGGCAGGTCAGTATCTCTCCTGTGCCCAAATGAACATGGAATGGAGTCTCCAGTGAGGAGTGATGAGTGTTCTGGAGGAGTCAAGGTTTCACCTGGAATGATGGTGAGTTCAAACATCACTGTTTGTGTATATCGAGTCCTTCCTGTGTTTCTGGCACGCACCGAGCATTTTGCGTGCCATCGTCATAATTGACCACATAACCCCCGCCCCCTCCTCTAGTCTTCCTCAGCTTAGTGGGGGGAGACTTCGTCCTTCCTGTGAATTAGGCCACAGGTCCTGGAGTCATCCTTGACTCCCCTTGTCCTCTCATCCCGTCCAGCCTGTCCTCATTGGCTATTGCCTGTTCTGCCCTTCTCGTCCAGATTGAGATTCTTCCATCCAGTACCTGCCTATTCTCACCACCTAGTTCAAGTATCCATCACCCACTCCTGCCTGGGCGGTGGCTGGGACCTCACCATTTGGCCTCTTTCCACCTTTGCCCTCCAGACCCTGTTTTTGTTGCAACAGACAAGGTGACTGGAAATCTGAGTCAGATCTCCTCACTACTCCTCCATCCAGAACCTTCCAGGAGAAAAACCCGCTGTGATCTGGCCCCTGCTACCTTTCCAACCCATTTCCCACTATCCTTTCTGGTCTTTGAATGCTCTAGGCTAGCTCTCAAATCCAGTCATTTGTTTTCCCTGACGGGAGTTCTTCAGTCATCCCTCCTTCTGGCCGCCTGTGTGACTCATGCCATCGTACCCCTCCCCAGGTCTTCTGCTTACCCACCTTACTCTTCTGCCATAGCCACACCCATGCCCAAACGTCCCTAACCTTCTTCATCCTGTCCCTTTATGACAATCTCCTTTGGTAGGTTGCGTATTTACTTGTTCCTCTGTATTGTGTGACTTCTGCCAGAATATAAGCACGGGACTTTTCCTGGTTTGCACATCACTGTCTTCCCGATCCTGGAGTAGTTCTTGGAATGTAGTAGGCACCCACAAGTACTGTTGAATGCACACATTGAAAACTCCTGTATAGCTAATGAAACTGAGATCCTAGGGGTATAAGAAATTCACCCCGGGGAAGCACAGTGAGTAAATGACAAAGCCAGGATTTGCACCTCGGTCCAACACGAATGTCTGTGTTCTTACTGTCGAAGAGGAGTTGTAATTGTGGAGTGGAAGGGACAGTTCTGGGGAGGGAACTCCCAAGAAGAAGGTCAGAGGTGGGCATGGGTCTGGTGACTGGGGACACAGTGAGATTTTAAAGGCATTCTTGCAGAATGAAACTAAATTTGGAAAGGACCTTAACTGCTCTATTGAGGGGCTTGAGAAGTTTTGCTTTAAGTTAAAGATAACAGGGCCACCTGGGTGGCTCAGTCGGTTAAGCATCTGACTTGGTTTCAGCTCAGGTCAGGATCTCAGGGTCAGGGTCCTGAAACAAGCCCTGTGTCGGGCTCCATGCTCAGTGCCGAGTCTGCCGGAGATTCTCCCCCCCGCCCCCTTATGTGCATGCTCACTCTCTCTCAAGTAAATAACTTAATTAAAAAATAAAAAAAGAAGTAAAATAAATTAAATAGTTACTCCTACCACATAAAGTTATTGTAGTTAATACTTGAAGAGTCCTTAGAAAATGCTCGATGCAGAGACCGTGTTCACAAGTGTTGCACTTGAGGGTACATCTTGTCAGCAGAGCAAACCCAGGCTGCTGTCACCGGAGTAGAAACTTCTTGTGTTTTGGACTCATGTAAATGGTTTCCAGAGCAGTCCCAATTTCAGATTTCACTTGTTTTCCTCAAAACTAACTAACAAATGTGGATAAGTCGATTGCTTGTTGCTCACTTGTGAAATTGGAGTGGAAGCTATCTCAGTACTTGAGAAAGGGGAAAATNAAATGTGGGTAAGTCGATTGCTTGTTGCTCACTTGTGAAATTGGAGTGGAAGCTATCTCAGTACTTGAGAAAGGGGAAAATAGGCAGATTTCAGAATCACGCATTTAACTTTAGTTTTTATCCTTGAGGATTGCGTCTAATGCCCATGGTGCATGAGAACCACCTTTTAAGGCTATGTATTCCAGGGCTCCTGCCAGAACCTCTGAGCCAGAATTGTGGGACTAGAGCCCAGGAATCCACGTAGAAATATCTCAGGTAGTCTTGAAAATGGGGAACCACTGGTTAAAACAACCCCCAGCCTGTTAACTTCTTTCTTGGAGAGAAGGAATCCTTACCTTTTTGCTCAGAGAATGGTTCCTAAGTTTTGAGCGACCCTTCTGGTCGCCCTGTTTGTTTATGGAGGGACTCAGGCCTGTGCTTTAGGAAAATATCTGTGGCTACAATACGAAGGGACCTGTAAACGCAAGTAGAGTAAAGGGCAAGGCTTTNCTGGTCGCCCTGTTTGTTTATGGAGGGACTCAGGCCTGCGCTTTAGGAAAATATCTGTGGCTACAATACGAAGGGACCTGTAAACGCAAGTAGAGTAAAGGGCAAGGCTTTCTGCCTCCACAGTGGAAGAGCGTTCTGGTTATACCAGAGAGAATTCGGGAAAAACAGGTTGGTTCACCTGTGGTGACGGAAGGGTCAGTAGAAGTTGTGCTTTAATCACCGGGGACGACTCACCCTCAAGTCTGGGAACCAGCACTTCTCTCCCTATTGGCCAGGGTTGGTGGTGAGATGGGGTTTCGTGTGGCTTATGACACGCTGGGTGCCCTCAGGAAGATAGTGCAGACCTCCTGTGGCCCGCTTTTGCCTGCTCTTGGCCCAAGTCCGTGGCACCTATTTATTTCCCATGAGGAAAAAAAAAGTCACACTTGCAGCCCTTTTCCTCTCGTAGCTGAGGAAAGAGAGAAGGCGTTCGTGATGTCTCATTCACCATTCTGTAGTGATGTCCCTTGCTACTCTCCGGTTTTACAGATGTGTGGGTTTTTAATCTTGGCAGCTAGAGTGTGGAGGGGAAGGCTCATGACTCCGATCATGATTTTAGCTAATGGCAGCGAAGGGTAAGAGCAGGAAATCCTCCGTGGGACATCCTCTTGGCTGAACTGCGTTCTGACATCCTGAGCCCGCGCTCATCCACTTTGCTTTACCTGGAAGCTCTTACTAGTCTCCTCCCAGCCGAGAACCATCCATGTCTTGTCCATCCTTCGGTGCCCAGCTTGGCACCTAGCAGGTAGATGGGTAAGTGTTTGCTGCGTGGATGAGTATGATGTAGACTGTCATGTAATGAAGAAACAGAAAGTTCTTTCAGGGTAAAGTTTCAGAGTCAATGAGTGAGTTGGAGGGGGAAAGAGCCATTGAAGTTGGCTTTGAATGCATCAGATTTTGTCACTTCTTTTTTTTTTTTTTAAGATTTTTTTGTTTATTTGACAGAGATAGAGATAGCCAGCGAGAGAGGGAACACAAGCAGGGGGAGTGGGAGAGGAAGAAGCAGTCTCATAGCAGAGGAGCCTGATGTGGGGCTCGATCCCGTAACGCCAGGATCACGCCCTGAGCCAAAGGCAGATGCTTAACCGCTGTGCCATCCAGGCGCCCCAGATTTTGTCACTTCTAACAGAAGTAGAGAGACTTTGCAAGCAAGGGGGACCAGCTAAGCAAAAGCATGGAGGTGGGAGGGTACAGGGCTTGGCTGCGCAGCTCTTTTCAGCTGTAGTGAGATCCGTGTGACCCAAAATAGGGCATTTTCATAATACTGCATTCAAATAAAAAGGAGAAAGGGCAATGACTAGCAATGAGTGTTTGGGGGCCCTGGGAAAAAATCCATTTTACTCCTGACTAGTCGTGTGACCTGAGGCAAATCACTTATAACAGGAGGGTGTCAGAATAGAGTAGCTCCCTGAAGAGCTCATGTTGCGATTGTGAGTCTAAAGCAGAGACTGATGCTCAGAGCCCTAGACCGTGCTCTCTGGCACAAGGGGGACAAAATGCTGTCGTTGGTAGTGTTGTGGCGGTTTTGATGTTGTTATTCGGTTGTGGTGTGGTTGGGAGAGTGTCCAGTCCATTGCTGTGCCAGTCAAGTGCTCCTAGTAGAAGCCACCTGGGACCAAAACACCACTGGCTGGGAAGCTGGGCCTGTGACTAGGTGATGCTAGGCTGGGTGGGGGGGGCTGCTGCCTTTCTCAAGGCCCAGCACCTGCCCTTCAGAATGGTTCTAAGAAGGGCAAAGAGGAGGAGCAGGGGGAGAGCCTGCAGAGATGTGCCACCCATGGGTGCCCAAATTCGTTCATGCTCAGTGACCCCGCTCACTTCCAGTGGTGACCCTCTGCAGGGCAGGGCAAGCCTCAAAGCATCCCTTCTTCTGAAATCGCCCCCTTCCTCCCTCATATGTGTACCCATCTTCTGCATTCCCTCAACCCTGTTCCTTCCCTTAAGCCTCAAAGCAATGGATGTTATGTTTTTCTTTTTGCTTCAAGTTTGCACATTTGGATTAGGTTGGCTTCTTTTGGACAAAATCAGTAATTCCGTTTTGTTTTGTTTTTATTCCCAAGTTTTATAGGCTGTATGTAAATTGGCGAAGCTGCTGGTTACAGTAGAAAGGATCAGGCAGCCTAGATCCTGGTTTTGATTCTCTTGACTCATGGTCATTAGATTGTAGGCAAATTACTTGTTTCATTGCCCTAAGGTTTTCTTCTTTATCTNAAAGGATCAGGCAGCCTAGATTCTGGTTTTGATTCTCTTGACTCATGGTCATTAGATTGTAGGCAAATTACTTGTTTCATTGCCCTAAGGTTTTCTTCTTTATCTGTTAATTGGGGAGAGAAGTCTCTGTCTTGTCTTGCCAGAGGTTTTCCTAGGATCAAATAGACATAAAAAGAGTTTTGAAAATTGAAAATCCCTAAATAAAGGGGATACACATATATTAACATTTTATGATAAAGGACAAATTATAAGTCAAACAGGTTCTTTAGGTCTACCTGTCATTTTCATGAAGCTTATGGTGATATAGATGATTTATTTATTTGCTTGCTGACATGAGATCCCTTTTCCCTCTTTGATATTCTGTTTGTTTCTCAGGACTGATAATCATCATAATTGCCATTTCTGGGTCTCTCTCTTATTCATTAACCTAGAAATTCAAAGAAGGTAGTGACTTCTCATGAACATAAGTTTATAAAGGAAATAGGGTTTTTTAGTGTTATTTTTATTTTAATAAAATCTTGCATGTCATATTAGGTGGCTGTCTCTTACTTTTTTTCTTCAAGGTAAGATCTTGGAGTCAGGGACTTTTAAAAAAAATAACCCAAATTAATTAGCGTGCATCTGTAATTCCAAGTGGTTTAACTTTCCTTTCTTACATAGCATTCGGTTCAGACTTTTGAAATTCCATGTCAAGTCTGTCGAAGAAGAGTTTCCACTTCAGGGCACTGGAATTCATTCTCTGTGTCTAGTGAGATGAAAATGTGTCCCTCTCAAAGCAAATGTCTCATTAACGGAGGACATTATGGGAAGAAAGTTCCTTCAGGATTCCTTCCACCGTGACCCCTGGATTTGAGTTTCCAGGGAACTCTGTGTTCAGGAATCCTGAGTGAGTTTGCCCTACAGCTGGTTAGCAGCACTAGGACCGTTATGGGTAAAATCAGCCAGCCGGTGAAAAGCATGAATGAATCCAACCCCCACCCCCGCCCCCGCCTCCAGTCTCCCTGCGCTGTCCACTGACCTCAGTATCTGTGCTTCACATTTCCTTTTTTTGTGAGGATGGTTTTATTGGTGGATAGGGATGGAGAATTCGGACTGCACACAGTGGTAGCTATGAAATCGAGTCTTTCTAACGTTTTCTCCCATTACATCTGTGCTTTATTGATGGCCGAGCCTTCCGGGAAGCTGGTGGTTCTCTGTCAGTGACTGTCCCCGCCCCCCTGAGCCTCCCTCTGTGTCCCTCAGCCGTGAGAAGCAGGCCCTGCAGGGGACTAGAGCAGGCGGCCAGCGTGGGGCTCCTGGGAGGGGACGTCACCGTCTTCGCAGCTCTGGTCTGCGGCACCCTCCTGGCAGTAGGGTCGCGGCCACAGGTTCAGCTGGAGGATGTGAAGCCCACTCCTGGCTTCTCTCCCTCGAAGGTACAGCCAGGGCAGGGCCCTGCAGTGTCCACCTTTTAACAATTAGTCCAGCGTGTGGATCGTCAGCTCAGGGCAGGACTTGTTGTTGGTGCCAGTATGTCGATTCTGGAACTGAAAGAACTCCCGAGCAGCGGGTCATGGGATCCTGTCAGAAATGCACACTTCCGTGCAGCACGCGGGCGAGGATTTTACACTCAGGTGATGCCAGGGTCCCGGGTCCCGGGTGAAGATGGTGAGTGCAGGGACAAGGCTGCGGAGGCCAGGTCTGTGTTCTCCTGCCCCCCTGTAGCTGGCCCTCAGGAGGGGGGTGCCACAGGGAGCGGAGGTGCACTGGACTCTCCTCAAGGGTTACAAGTGGGTGATCAGAGTCTGGGGCTGAGTGGAAATGTCTTACGTAGATCGTGTTCAGTAATACTCTCTTCCTTAGAGTTTCACCAACAGTTGGGTCAGTTTCACTTCCTGCTTCCCCTTGCTCTCCTGGCTCCCAGTCCTCAGTCTGACTTGGGAACAGCGTCGTTCCTCGGTGAGGTGGAAAGATCATCTGCGGGGGACTCCAGAGACAGACAGGAATAAACCACTTAACCCACTCGGGTTTCCTCATGCTTACTTACCAGATGCCAATACTACTCCTCTACTGCAATTGTGAGCTGTTTAATGTCTTCAGAGCGCTTATGCGTGCTTTCTCATTTGGTCCCACAAGACCTGGCTGAGGTGTGCTGGGCAGACTCAGGCGCCATTGTGCAGAAGAAACTGAGTCAGTGAGTGCGTGCACGGCTCAAGGGCCCACAGTCAATCATGTCCCCGGGGGGAGACACAACCTTCTCCATTCCAGATTTCCCAGGCACTGCTGCCTTGCAGGCTCTTGGCGGGTGTAGGGCGTATGGAAATATATTCCAATGCGAGGTATTCCTGTTCTAACCACAGTGTCGTCCCAGGGTGTGGGAATAAAGGGCAGTATTTTTGTGAATACCTGCTATAAAAAAGCCATGCACTCTAATAAATGAGTCAGCAGTAGCTGTTGGTCAACTGACACAGACATCCACTGCGTGCTTACGTATCTTACTGTGGGACTTAGAGCAATGGGAGGAAGCTGATGGTCATCTCATTGTACGTAACTGAGTCATACGCTCTGAGTAACGTAACATCCATCGGTTTTACGGACAATTCAAAAAGCCATTTCCTATTTATTGGATTTAAAGGTGATATGTACATGGGTCTGCATGTTCATCATATATAGTTACGTAACTTGGACATGGTAGAAAAACACAAAGAAGAGCGAAAAGCATGCATAAGCCTATCCGTAATAGGTCATCACCATAGGCGAGGGTGCTTCCTTGCAGTACTTTTATGTATATAGTTTTAACATCAGGTTTTGTATTTGGCTCTTCACGTTATCCTAAGTTGTAAATTCCAACATCATGCGTATTCAAAGAACCTTTTTTGGACTGTGTCGTATTCCGTTGTATCGTACTTACCATATGAGTGAGGCACAGTAACCCCTGGCGGCTGGCTTTTATGACTGCTCCAGATTTTTCAGTCTTGCAGTTTTGGAGTGAGTATCTTTCTATTGACGTTTTCCCCCCACATCTTTTATTTTTTGGGTAAATTTTTGAGTTGTAGAAGTATTGAGCCAAACGACTGTCTTTATCGGGGTTCAGAGGGAGGTGCTGTCCGCGGCACAGGGGGCTCTCCATCCCCGGTCCTCACTGGCACAGAGTGGAATGTGTGTGCACAGGCGTGTGGGTAACTTTTATAACACGCTGGGTGGAAGTACTGTCCTATCCTTTTAACTCATTTCTTCTTTTACTTAGTATGCATGTGTGAATCTTACCCCGCTCAGCTTCTCGGGGATTAGCAAGCTCTGTCATTCATCCTTACTGCTCCCCAGCAGCCCCCCGGCATCCAGTACAGTGCCTAATAGAACTGAATACGTTTATTTACTGGAGTAACAAAGGCTTTTTTGTATCAGATAATAAACCTTGTAAAGCTGTTCAGCGAAACTCGGTGTCCTGTAATTCAAATACACACGAGAATGGTGGGAAGGTGGCTCTGAGTGTGTGATTAGTGAATGCTGTTTGTTGTGTATTTGCTGCTAAAATTACTATTCTTTAACAATCAAATACTAGACTATTGTATGGATTGGTGGGGTTTTCTTTTCATGCTCAGTCGAGAGGAAGCATCTTCAGGTTTGATGGCTTTTTGGTTTACTTGTTGCATTTTTACAAAGAACACATTGAAGGTAGCCACCTTTGTGTTTGAATTCAGTTTTCTATAGTATTGATTGATTGGAGTTTTGGGGAGCAAGATGAGACAGACCTTCGCTCTGTAAGAGTTTTCCCTGTGAATTCAGCGGAAAATAACAGAAGAGAGTGAGAGGATTGGTTCTCTCTGAGGAACACAACAGGAAGGCTCACAGATAGTATTTTCTCCAAGCTCTAGCCTACCAGGTTTTTCTTATAAAATGCTCTGGTCCTCTTCATTGCCACCCATGTCCCTAAACCTTTATTTAAAGAATAGCATAGATTATTTTCTGTGATTTTTATATGAAAATAACAGAAGGACATTCGAAATCCATGGGCACTAGATTGAAATTCTTTTTCTTTTCTTGTGTTCTCCTAAGACACAAATGCCTCAGCTTAAATTATTAATTGGAACGTCTGATTTCCTCCTGTGTTATCTGTAATTCAGGGGCCACATAGCTGGAAAAATGTATCAACTAATAACCTCCTGAGGGAAGGAAGTGCAGGGCTATCTCTTTTTATCTGTCTCTGATTTAAAAGATTTAATGGAAAACAGTCAATACCCACAGCTGTTCTGTCTCCTTGAAAAAAATTCCATGATCAAAATATTCCATTTAACAAAATGGCTCTTTGTTTATTCTCCTTTTGACATTAGCTGGCTGGCTGGATAGGAAAAGCAGCTTACTACCAAGAATCGATTCCTGTGTTTTATTGACACACCAAAAGTTAGAAAGTTCCAAATAATCTCGTTATCATTTCATAGAGTCCCTAAAATAATTTGAAATAGAAGTTGTAGCTGGAGGAGGGTCGTACCTGAGTGGAGATTGTTTTGGGCGTTTCCTTCCCCTTCTGAAAGCTTCTGTTTGCCTCTTGGAGAGTCAGATTAACCATTGCAGATCAGTTAGTGCTTTGTTTTGTTATCGTTTTATGTATAGAAACCAGCAGTTACCCTGTTAACGTTTTGTAAACAAGGCGGTGCTCCTTGGGGAAAGTTATGTATCTTACTCATTTTAATTGCTCAATTTTAAGCCAATTAGTTAATAAATATTTATTCATATGTAAAACAGCTTTGTCAGCTAATATTTTTAGATCTTATCATATAGGAAACTCAAGGATAAGCACTTTGCATCTACATTTCATTGACTCTTTAGAATAATCCTTTGAAATAGATAAAATCATTTTACAGATAGGAAATTGACGCCTAGAGACAATGTGTAACTTGCTAGCATGTGGTAGATCCTGGATATTTGCCGAGTGCCCATGTGCAAAGACATGTCTGTGCCTTCACAGTGCTTAGAGTTTAGGGGAGGTTTGTGACAAGTGCATAGGCTGGTATACATTGCGAATAACATATGGTAAGGAAGAAGGTGTGGGGTCCTATTGGAGTCCAAATGAAGACAAGTTAGAACCAATATTAAGATTTGAGAAGGCTTCCAGCTAACCCAACATATGGATTGAGGTCTGACTAATAACACCTGGCATCAAGGTAGAGGGAAAGAGTCTCAAAGAGTCTTTGGGTGGGAGAAGAAGCCTGTGCACAGCACCTTGCATAAGAAAATTCAGGACAGGGGCACCTGGGTGGCTGAGTCGGTTAAGCATCCAACTCTTAATTTCAGCTCAGGTCATAATCTCAGGGTTGTGATACCGAGCCCCATGTCGAGCTCCACGCTGGGCATGGAGCCTGTTTAAGATCCTCCCCCTCCCCATTCCCTCTCTAAAAGAAAAGAAAAAGAAAGAAAAGAAAAGAAAAGAAAATGCCCAGGAGACATGAAATGTGGAGTTTCAGGAGCTGAAGAAGGGGCCAGGCAGCTCCTCATGGACCAGATCATAAGTGACCTTTGTTACCTATGGCAGTCAGGCTTTGTCGTGACAGAAATGGGGGACTATTGAAGGAATTTATGATAATGTAAGAAAAATAAGGGAGTAGTCTAACTGTGGTGGGGGCAGTTGAAATAGCAAGTTGTATGTGAATTTGGAAACATTCAGAAGGTAGAACTGACCGGCCTTGGGATGGATGTGGACTGTGAGGGAAGACAGAATGGGCACGCTGGGCTTGGGTGGCAGGTGCATGGTGGTGCCACTCCTGAGCTGGGTGGAGGAGGGGCGTGTGCGGAGGGCATGGGCAGGAGGACATAAGCTGTCATAACTCAACCTGGCAGTGTTTTGTAGGAGACGTCTTTGGGCTTGTGGATAGGTTTCAGAGTCATCTGCGTAGAGATGGCATAGGAAACTGCTAGAACTGTGCAAGGCAATGTATGGAATTAAGAAAAGGCAGCCTAGAATAAACTCTGAGTATCATCAGCATTTAAAGAAGACCAGAGGAGGATCCAGCAAGGAAACCAAACAGAATCAAGAATCACTTTGTCCCATGAATGTGCTGTGATGACATGTCGATTCAGGACTTTGGGGTACTTTGGTTTGCAACCATTTCAATTTAGATGGATGGATGTAAGTTAATCATGAGTGCCAACTAAGTGCCAAGCATGACTCTAAAGGCCGGGGGTATAAACGTGAATAGGGTAGATCAGGGCCCTGCTCTGATAGAGCTTACAGCTGCCTCACTTAGAAAGTCACACAGGAGCACAGACCTTGGTTTGGCCCTTTTATTCACCATGGATTACAATTCAGTGTAGACTCATAAATGTAGGGTTCTAGTGGAGACCAAATCCTTTAGGCTTTTCACTGGGGTCCCTGCTTTACTCTGATGAAAAAAAATCCTGAATTCCACCAAGGGGATCAGCTTTTCTGGGCACATCACTTAAGAAATTCTCCAAATAGCAACGTGGAGTACTTCAGAAAATTAATAGTCTAACACCGATGTGAGCATTCCACCAAGAAAAGATTGGATGCTCCTTACAAATCTTACGTTACCCTTATTAGTTACAAAATCCCAAGTTTTGCTCTTTTTAATATTCTCATGCCCCAGAATATTTACCTTCCCATTGTTTAGTTTAAGATAAATATCTAAGAGCTAATTTTCAAGGCCAGATCTACCAAAAACTTAGCAGTCAAAAGGATGACTATTGAACTTGTATATTTATGACCATTTATGACCATTAATCCTTCATAACAGCCCACTTGTCAAATTGTCTCATTTCCTTGATTTTAGCAGTCTACGATGATAAGAATTTGAGTTAATGGATTGTTTTATAGCCCGTTAGCCGTAACTTCACTTAATGCCAGGCCGAATGTCCCTGAACGCAGCAATTTTATGGTGAACGCATTTCAGGTGCTCAGACTTTGGTGCAGGAACACCTCAGCTCTTCCCCTGCCTTCCTGGTCACAGAGAGGGTAAAAGTGGGGGCAGTGTGTTCCTCCTTTTATCCCTTGCCCAATTATACATGTTCGTATTAAAGCTGATGGAATATGAGTATGAAAAATAGGCATTTTTACAGTAGTTAGGCTTTTATTATAAGTCTGCCATATAATTTTAACCATTTTTTGCCTTGAAAGAGGCTCATAATTTGTGTATTTTGTGGTTTCAATCCATTTGCTACAGCTGCAATCCTGATAAGTGGCTCAATTATAACTGTAATATTGGTCTTAAAGACTCACTGATGTCTCATGGAAAACTTTGAAAAACATTTTATCGAAAGACAATTACGCTTAAATACCGCATTTTTTCCATTTCTCTGTTCTATCCTTTACAAATTATTGCCAAGACCATTAGCATGAGAACAGATTATTTGCTCAAGCTCTGAAATTCTTGGATTTCTCAAGTTGTGGGTTGCTGCCTTTCTGAGCTAGCCTTGGCATCCCTGGAGGCCACCCCACGACCCGTGTGGTCACACAGGTTCACATGTAGGGTTTTTTCAAGTGCCCACAGAGTGCTGGTGACAACTTTCCATTTTTACTGGGGAGCAAGAGTCACAGAATTGGGTGAAAAGTAAGAATAACTGGAAACTCTGGGGAGGAAGGGCAGTGTCCTTGACATCCAACATGACCTCAGAGAAAGGAAGAAAGCTGTAGAAACATGTTCGAGGTCCATTTTAATTAATGATCATTCTGAGGTGAGCTCTGCACCTTCTCCTGTCTTGGCAAACGGTCAGTGTCCAGGTGTGGGTAGTTACCTGGGTATCGGTGCTGCTGATTTGGCCCGCCTACAGATTATTAGTCTTTATTAAGTCTCTTTATTAAGGCCTAAAGAAGGAATTAAATGACTTCTTTTTGTTGTTGTTGTTTAATTTTTTTAACCACACCAGGTTGGCAGTGTGAGTTCAGTTAGCCCTGACGTTAGGCATGTAGGATGTTTTAGGATACGCTTAAGAAGCATCTCCATTAATTAAGGCAGGACGGTGCAAGTGGTCAGGGTGGTGCCCATTATACACACATACTGGGGTCTGTTTTATTTTACCCCTCATATTTGATGAAATAACACTTCTGTCTCGTGTGGGGAAAAATACCGTGGCCTTTTTGTTGGAGAACATTGCAGAACTCTCATACCAGTGTTTTACCGTCTGTTCGAAGGATGGAACAACGTAAAATCACCGAGAGGAAAGACAGGAGCAGATGCAGGGTTGTTCAATAAAACAGGATGTGGGGTTCTGCGGGTCATGCGGCTTCGTCTCTGACTCGGACGTGAGGCCCAGGCGCCCGTCTGACCAGGTCCTCTGATTGTACGCTTTCCCTTTGCCGTCCTTTGGTGGAGCGATACCACTCGTGGGCACGCATCCAGAGCCCCGGGATGCTGGCACCGCGCCCGCTCGAGAAGAGTGGCGCGCTGTGAACCATCAGCCTCTTTGCCTGGCTCCAAGCAGGACAGAGACTGATGGGGGGTTGGCTGGAGGAGCCTGATGTGGGGCTCGATCCCAGAACGCCGGGATCACGGCCTGAGCCGAAGGCAGACGCTTAATGACTGAGCCACCCGGGTGCCCCTGTTCAAAAGTCTTTATAACCTTTCAGTCATGTAACACATTCCCTATGCCCCAGGGTGTCCCAGAGCATGGAAATATTTCAGTGCCTATTTCCTGTGTTAAGAGCATAAAACCTTCATTTTTATGTCAGGGAAAAAAAAGATTTGTGTTTGGGGGGTTTTCCTAAGTATAGGCGTATGTTTTTCTGTATCCTTAACATGTGTGCGTCAGTAGTTAAAGCATTTGCTATGAAAATATTAATGGCAGTATCATAAACTCCAATCTTGGTTCTTCTATATCATTATAAAAAAACGTTTCAGTAAATCACTGAAATTATGTTTGCGTACAATACATTTTTCTATCGCTAATTAAACCTCCAGTAAAAATAGAGGTTATTATGGCTCCTGGGCCGCTCTGTCCCACAAGCTTCAGGAGCACAGGCTTTCCTCTGGTTGGCTCGTGGTGGACAGATCCTGCGCAGGGGCAGACACAGCTAGGAGAGTAAGCCTTCTGGGGGAGCACAGAACGTCTTGAAGATTCTTGGACAACTTAGCTGTTTTGCTGTGGCTGAGGGAATTAGTAGGTGTTTGGTGGCGGTGCCTGATTCTTGTCATGTGCAAATACCAGTGTACAGACAAGGCATCTTCCATTCATAGCCCCAGGCTATTTGCACACACTTAGGGAGGGGTGTCTATGAGTACAGTGGGCAGTTCCTCCTGGGGCTTGGCTGGCTTCCTGGCTTCCCGGAGGTGGGCGAACCCAGCCTGCCCAGCGCTTGCTTGATCATGTGATCTTGGCTACTTGGCTTGAAGCCAAGTTAGCACGTTGAGCTGTTGTAAGAATTAAATGAGATGATGTAAATGCAAACACCTAGCCAGTGCCTAGTCCACAAACGGGCAGTTGTTTTCGTCTCTGGCTTCTTGGAAGGTGAGAAATGAGGTGGGTTGGGGTCAGGTCGTGGAGGGGTCCTGAGGAGAAATTTATGTCTTATTCTGTGTCAGAGGGAAATGACTAAAGGTTTTTGAAGGTTCTGCCTGACTGGACCTGATCAGACGTGCTGCAGGAAGGTCATCGCGGTACCATGTTTAAGATTAGAGTCGGACGCATTTTAGAATTTTATGACAAGATAACTTCACACTCTATGTAAGGGGGCTTCTTTAAAGGACGAATAATTCCTTATGGATGAAATACCCACATTTTCAAGCCATAAACGCAACTCTGCCTGTAGGCAGGAGATTGAATTACGTGACTGCAGTATCTCTATGGCGGGGGTCTCAGAAATGTTTGTATTGAGATTAACTATGAAATGAAATTTGCCTTTTTCAGGCAGTAGAGAAATTACCGAAGAGCCCGGAGAGACTTTCCCAAGGTCACGTGAGGAGGTGGTAGCAGTCCAGTGCTATTTACACTGCTCATGATAACTTTGAATTATTACATCCTTAACTACAAATGCTGAATATTCAGAGGACATTTTTATGTATCAGATGCGTTGTAATAAAAAAGGAACGGAACTGTTTTGTCTCTTCTGGTCGGGGTCTGGGTCGGTATTTTTTAAATAAAGGACAGAGAAAGAGAAATTTGAGGCTCAGCTGAAGACTCCACATTCCTTCCCTGCCTCGTTCGCTATCTGTGTGTCTGTAGGATTGAGGCTGCCCTTGCCTCTGGGTCACGCACCTGGGCTCTGCTTTCAAAGAGAACCCTGCTCCCGGGGACAGCCTGTTTGTGCAAGTGTGCCAGAAACTAGCGTTTGGTTAGTGCTGATGTGATTTTCTTTCATGGTTTCTTTCATTTTGTTAAAATATCAGTAAAAAGCTTCAGACCAGCAGATAAAATTGATGGGAGCTAAAGTCCAAGTTTAACTGAACACTTTTATTATGTAAGCATCATTGCATTGTGTTGACTTGCTGTCTTAACTTCCAGGTGCAAATACTGGCAAGAAAGTAATTCAGGATTTGTTCAGTGTCAATAAACCTGGGGTTTTAGGAGAAAAAGTAAATCACTTCAATCTCATTTGTTAAAGACACGCTAGGTGGCACGTGGACCTCAGAATGCAGGAAACCATAGATCTCAGTGTTACAGGTATTGCGTTTTCTTTCCTTTTCTTTTCTTTCTTTCTTTTTTTTTTAAGATTTATTTATTTGAGAGATGGAGAGCACGCACACATGTGTGCAACCGCAAGCAAGGGAGGGGTAGAGGGAGAGGGAGACTGAGAATCTCAGGCAGACTCCGTGCTGAGCATGGAGCCTGACTTGGGGCTCGATCCCAAAACCTTGAGATCATGAGCTCACCAGAAATCAAGAGTCAAACATTCAACCAACAGAGCCATCTAGGTGTCTCCAGGTTTTGTGTCTTCTTATCATCAAAGGGATTTCTGTTCAGTATGTTTCCTGGACTCGAGAGCTGTTTTCTTGTTGAAAGTAGTAAACCGTTTGTAAGTGGCAAGCCCAGAGATGAACTCTCAAGAACTCCGTGTCATGTCCACCACAAAGTGGGTGCTCTGGGAGTGTTAAGGCGGCCCATGAAAGCGATGGATGTTGCTGATAATATTCTGGGCAGGTTTTAAATTTTATCAGCCTGCTCCACCAAATGGACCCCTATCCCTCCTGCCCTGCCCTCCCCACTCCCCCCTCTGTTTCTCTGCACAGTTTCCCTTCTGCATCTGCCCCCAGCTGCTCCTCCTGCTTCCTTTCCTTTCTTCCTCCCCTTTCTCTGCCCTCTCCGCTCTGACGTGTCTGTAAACTGCCAGACAGCCCTGGCTGGCCTTCGTCGTCCTCCTCTCCTGCCTGACCTCAGCACCCTGGGCTGTGGGTTTCTGTGCGCAGCGAAGGTGTGGGAGGACGCCCAGGGAAACCTGGTCACGGATTGGAAGGAGCCACTGCATTGCCCTCTGGCTTTTGTAATTGGTGCTTTTGATCTGACCTGGTCACTTAGAGAGAAGAGGGCTGAACCTGTGGAAAATGCAGCCCCGGACTTGGTCTTGGGCACTGCAGCGACCCCGCGCCTCGGTATGGATGTCTGTTTTTCGTCTGGGCCTTCCAGTCCACACAAAATTAAGATCCAGTAACAGAACCTGTGGCATCAAGCTCACAGGAGCCAGTTCTGCCAGGTCCTTGGGGCCTTCTGATCCGAGCGCGTGGACCTCAAGCTTCCAGTGGACAGAGGCCGGCCCCAGGGTGCAGCGCCAAACTGCCAGGCTCTACTTCTAGAAGGCTGGGGGAGTGGTGCTGCTTGCCGGTCAGATCAGAATCGGCACAGTGACGGGTACTCAGCCTTTCCAAGATCATGGGTTAAGGGCAGGACCGTGGGGGCCCAGATCTACTCCGTGGGGATGCAGAGTAGACTGAACAGTGCCTTCCTGAAAGATGCAGGCTCGGGGATCTCTCTGCAGGCCTCACCCATCCTCGTAAACGTGGCTTTCAGGGCTCAGCTGGACTCCAGGTTAGCACCTGTTGGCCTCTGACCTCTTCCATAAAGTGAACAAGTTACACTGAGTGCTTTTGAATGTTCTTGCCTCACCTTTGACTCCACCTCAGGACTTCTCCCACTTGGAAAGACTCCTTCATTCAAACTCCTCGGGGCCTTGCCTAAGGACCCAGCTGGTCACCGGGGTCACAGAAGACTCCCAGGCAGGATTCTAGCCCACGGGGCTTCGTCTGCCAGATTAACCAGAGGGACTGAGCCGCTTTGCTAACAGTGATGCTTATAGTGAACTTGGTGGAGGGCTGGAGACTGCTGATAAATGAACTTCCCGTTGCTTGACAGAGGACACCTGAAGGAGAGGCATTCTCATTCTGGGGTGCCATGAACAGAACCCATGTGACCGGTAGGGCACCTGCATCAGCCATCTAAACAGTTTTAGGATGCATTGAAAATAAGGTAGATAAAACTGCATCTCTGGAATATTCGTTGGCTGGACTGAGGAGCTGACAAAAATAGGAAGAAGAACATGGTATTATATATCCTAACAGACTGAGATGCCAAGGTCACATTTTGGTTTTCTTCCTGACTGGTGAGTCAGCCAGCCCGCTGTGGCTTTCCTGGACGAGTAACTGTAATTCAGGAGACGATCTGAGATCTCTGCTCAGAGCACCTTTCTATGGCCACAAAGATCGAGACATAGTTTTTCTTATCTTCACAGTTATGTGTGTGGGGGGTGTGCGTACGTGTGTGTGTACAGGTTTTTTTTTTTTTTTTAGCATGTGTAGACAAAACACTAAAGTTTCAAGATTACACAAAGTAGAAATGAGCAAAATAAAAGCTCTTAAAGATGACACCGTTCTCTGTAGTGATTCTCTTTGGATAACTTGCAAACAGCGGGATAGGTGTTGAATTTTAGGTGATGCTATTTGATGCCAGTGGTGAAAAGGTTTTAATGGAAAATGGCTGTGGCCTTTCTGGAAAGGGGGTCATGTAGCGTCACATAGAACGAGGCTTTGAAAGAATCAGATCTTGTTAGGACACCAGTCATTCTTTTACTCAGGGTTATTCTTGGGGTATAAAGCCCTTACTGAGGGTCACTTACTGCCTCTGCCATGTTGGAGAAGGGAAGTGGGTGCTTGTAGGATCGGAGACCTTGTAGACTGCTCTGGCCTGGGCTGTGTTGGAAGTACCCCAGCCTGCTGGAGTCTTTCTTGTTTACACACTCCACAGAGCCGAATGCTGAGTCCTGGTTCAGCATTCACCCCCTCACCTGCTTGACCAGTGACTGGCCAGTGATCGACTGGAGATAATTGAGCTTGGCCCTCCTGCCCTTGACATTACTGAGACTTTTTTGTTGTTTAAACAGTTGGCCCTTGAACAACAGGGGATTGGGGGGGGGGCAACACCCCATGCAGTGGAAAATCCATGTATAACTTTTGACTCCTTCCAGAACTTAATTACTAATAGCCTATTGTTGACTAGAAGCCTTACTGGTAACATAAACAGTCGCTAGACAACATTTTGTCTGTTATATGCATTACATCCTGCATTCTTACAATAAAGAAAGCTAGAGAAAAGAAAATGTTAAGCAAATTATAAGAGAAAATACATTTACAGTACTGTACTATATTTATTGAAATCTGCCTGTAAGTGGACCTGCACAGTGCAAACCCATGTGGCTCAAGGGTCATTTGTACTCAGCAAACATTAACGAGGACTCACACCCAGCCTTCAGCCACTGACGGCTATAGAATTCTCTGGGAGAGCATCACAGATAGCTTTAATGACATTTATTGCCAAAAGCATTCTACCCAGCATATTTTTGTCATTCAGGATGATTTTAAGAAATGAGTAATAGATAAGCCCTAAATATCTTCATGAGAGGTAGAAACGTTGCACGCGGTGCAAGGATCACGAGGAAAACAGTAATAGTCACTGTTGAACTCACAGCATAGTGGGAGCACTGTTCTAAGCTTCACCTACGTTAGCACAGTTAGGCCTGGGAGGTCGGTCCTGTTGTTCTCTCCATCCTACAGATGGGAAAACTGAGGCTCTCAAAGCTTAAGTCTCTTGGCTGAGTCATAGGGTCAGTGCGCGTGGAGCCATGATTCTGAGCTCCGTGTCTTGACTCCGCACCCGTGCTGTCATGACACCGTGTCTTCCATCCCAGGGGTGGTGGCCGCTTCATGTATCCCTGGTCACTTCATGTTTCAGATCTGGGAATTTCAATATGTATTTACTGTAAAATCTGGGATCTGGGAGCTGTAAAAGAGAGAAGAATTGCTCCTTTTGTTCTTTTGAAGCGACTCTTGTATTTTGCTCTTGTGTTTTACTTACACACTTGTGCGCATATAATATTTCTTATTCCTGTTGATCAAAATAGGATTTGTTCCAGGACCTATAGGACATACTGTAATTATAGATTACTTGATACCAAAAATTAATGGAGTTAATTAAATTAAAGCACATTCTTTGGAACATAAACATCTTAAGCCATTACACTTCCCAGATATTTGGACACAAGAGAAATTGTTTTTTTAACATTTCAGTCTGTGTCACATGACCTGTTCTCCTGTCAGCCAGTCATCTTAAGTTTTTTTAGGCAGAAGGTCTTTTATTTCTTTCTTTTAAAGTGAAATCATTCATAGAAATATTACAGTGAGGAGAGAAGAAGGCACTTAGAGACTTAGAACTTCTAGGGTTTTTTAATTTGTTTTTTGAGAATCCCTTCTCGTTAATCTGCTTCCAGATATTTATTGGTGTTGTGGGCTCTCTCTTGTTTCAGTTAAACAGCTCAATCATTTTGTAGCCTGATTCCTCTTAGGTTTGACTTTTTCTTTGAGAGCCTGGGCTCTCATGCCTGGATTCAAATCTTAGAACTAGAAGATGGCCCTGAATGTCTTTGAATCCTGAGTATTAAATCGGATTCCCTCCAGTTTTCCTTTAAGAGCCTTGTGTATGTGAAAGCCACCTCCATACATAAGACATGGGTAAGAGTATTCTACTCCAGGATTGCGGAGACAAAGCCGTGTTGTCAGTGGAGGGAAAGGGTGGGGTTGTGGTCCCTAACGTGGTGTAACGTGGTTCTTAGGTAACATTGCTTTGGTTTTTCCCTATTCATTCTACCACCTCTCAGATCTCAGACCTGTCCTTTGCTCTGACTGAGCAGACGGTCTGCGTCTGACAGAACTCTGTTCACCAGGTTCCTCCCAAGGTCCTCCGTAGCTCGGCCTGGGCAGCCCATACGTGCCCTTGGCTGTGACCGCTGTCAGATGCTCAGGTGTAAGTGTCAGGGAGTTCTCCCCTTCTTTAGCGATGGAACGCGTCCCTAAGGAGAAAGTCACTTGAGACTCCAACATTTATAATCGTGATTGAACATTAAATCTCTTTAAGTGGAGTAGACCTTACTTGTTTTTCTGTTTCATATGCATAATTTAGGAGCCCTGATAAAAATGATAAATGGATTTTTTGTTGCTGCTTTTCAACATTTATTTTATTTTATTTTTCCTTGCTAAAATACCCAGGGTGGCTTTATTTATTTATTTATTTTTATTATGTTATGTTAGTCACCATACAGTACATCATTAGTTTTCGATGGAGTGTCCATGATGCATTGTTTGCATATAACCCCCAGTGTTCCATGCATTTAAAGGTACACATCACAAAGTGACTTGTGGAAAGAAACATCATGATGATTTGGTGCAGAATTCCTTCCTACTAGGTGTATGTTTGATGCAAATGTAATGATTGACATTCGACAGCATTTGGACAGACTTTTATGGTGCATATCCACATTCAGGAGGCAACGTTAAATGTGGTATCTTTGGATGGGCAAACGTTAGCATTAGTAAAAAAAAAACCTAGCAGACATATTTTTGTTTGTTTCTTCTTTAGAACCTGGGAGGAAATATATCATTGAAGAATTTTTTTTCGACAAAATTTTATTTCTTATTTCGCTTAAATAATTTCTCAACATTTGGCTGGCAGAAAACTGCGAGTTTGGTTTTGTAGTAAACTGTGTTGCCGATGAAAAGCATGAACATTTAGGCTTCTGCTCGTGTCATATTTCAGACGAAAGACATTCTACAATCAAACTAGGAAAATGTGAAAATAGAGATTTATAATGGAAATGTTGATTCAGTTTGAGCTGCAGCCAAACATTCATGAGGGAAAATTAGATTAAACAGTAAGATGTTTAGAAAGACTTTAAATTATGACAGCTTTAAAAAAACACATGCTGTGGATGTTTCCCAGGCTTTGCGCGTGCTCTCTCCGGCAGACTTGTAACCTAGCTCCTTGATGTCTCAGCCATTTATTAAATTCCCTTTTATCTTTCTTTGGACTAGTGGACTCAGAACATACAGCCTGGAGTCTGGTGATTGGGAACTGTATCTTCCACGTTACTCTAGGATCAAAACCTGATACTGTCAGTAGAAGTAATTCTGTCCTGTCATATTGTATTATATTTACGAGCATAAATTGCCATTTTAGATTGGGAATATAAAGCTACCAGTTACAACTGATTTATTCCATTTGTCAAAGCCTAACGGATACTCTGTGCAACTAATTTATTTTCAGATACTACTCAAGGAGAGGGGGGCAGTGTTTCAGGTTGTAAGGAACTGGAATCATGAGTTGGGGGGACATGGTAGTGGGAGGGTTCATTGAGCGGCTGGATGTGAATGCTAGCACAGTGAGTGTTCTGAAGAGTCCAGCAGCACAGGGCTCAGACTCGCCGGGGCTAGTGGGACTTAGCCATGGTGGTGATTTTGGAGCCTAAAACAGGTCGGGGGTCAACGGGGATGCCATGTACTGTTGGAGCTCCCCCTTATCAGATATGTGATTTGCGAATACTTTCTCCCGTTCCGTGGGTTGCCTTTTCACAGCACTGTTGACAGTGTCCTGTGATACACAAAAGGTTTTGATTGTGATGAAGTCCAAGTTAATCTAGTTTTGCTTTGGTTGCCTGTCCTTTTGATGTCCCATCCAAGAAATCATTGGCAAGTCTAGTGCTGTGACGCTTCTGCCCTGTGTTTTTCTCTAACGAATTTTATAGTTTCAGCTCTTACATTTAGGTCTTTGATCCATTTTGAGTTTATTTTGTAGCTGGTGTAAGATAAGGGTCCAACTTTGTTCTTTCTGCACGTAGATAATCCACTTGTCCCAGAGCCACTTGTTGAGAAGGCTGTCCTTTCCCTCTTGAATAGTCTTGGCAGCCTTGTCAAAGATCATTTGACAGGCTCTCTCTTCTCTTGGTCTGTATATCTGTCTTTATACCTTATCACACAATTTTTGAGTACTGTAGCTTCGTAGTAAGTTTTTATTTATTTATTTATTTATTTATTTATTTATTNAACTTTGTTCTTTCTGCACGTAGATAATCCACTTGTCCCAGAGCCACTTGTTGAGAAGGCTGTCCTTTCCCTCTTGAATAGTCTTGGCAGCCTTGTCAAAGATCATTTGACAGGCTCTCTCTTCTCTTGGTCTGTATATCTGTCTTTATACCTTATCACACAATTTTTGAGTACTGTAGCTTCGTAGCCACCCAGGCGCCCCTGTAGTAAGTTTTTAAATTGGAATATGTGGAAGACCTCCAGCTTTGTTCTTCTTTTTCAGGATCTCTTTGTCTATTCAAGGTCCCTGAGATTCCAAATAAATTTTAGGGTGGTTTTTTATATTTTCACAAAACATGTCTTTGGGATTTGGGTAGGGATTGCATTGTGTCTGGAGATCGCTTTGGGTAGAGAATTGACATCTTAACCATGGATTGGAGTCTTCCAATCCATGCACTCGGGATTTCTTTCATTTGTTGAGTCTGATACTTTTTAATACATATTTTTAATAATAATTTTTTATTATATTATGTTAGTCACCATACAGTACATCCCTAGTTTTGATGTAAAGTTCCATGGGAAACATACTGAGGGCTTCAGAGGGGAGGGCAGTGGGGGAATGGGATAGGCTGGTGATACATATTTTTGATGGCAAGGATATAGCTAGGCAGACCTGCTGTTGGCTCTTGCTCTGCCATGGAACACGTTGTGCACCTTGAGACCGATGAGTCCGTTAAGTGTCTCTGAGCTGTGATTTCCTCTTCTTTAAATGGAAGTTGTGTGAATGTTAAATATTGTGTGTCTAGCAATGTGTGTGTGACATCTTACCCTTCCCTTTATGCCTTCCTGCCTACCTTGGGCATCTGGATGTGCACCAGCTTTGTCCTCTGTGATTTCACCAAGGCTTTGCCTGTTGCCTCTCACATTTTTAGACACTTACCCCTGGATGCCTACTCTGATTGATTGATTTTTTTTTTAATTTTTTAATTTTTAATTTTTTTTGATGTAAAGTTCAATGATTCACTAGTTGCATATAACACCCAGTGCACCATGCAATATGTGCCCTCCTTATTACCCATCACCAGCCTATCCCATTCCCCCACCCCCCCTGCCCTCTGAAGCCCTCAGTTTGTTTCTCAGAGTCCATAGTCTCGCATGCTTCATTCCCCCTTCTGATTACCCCCCCTTTCTTTATCCCTTTCTTCTCCTACTGATCTTCCTAGTTCTTATGTTCCATAGATTAGAGAAACCATATGATAATTGTCTGATTTAAATCCGTTTCTCTGCTTTCTCCTTCAGTTTCCCCATTGCAGACTCCAAGTCCAGCTTCAGGCCAGTGGTGACCATATTCCAGTTTCTGTAGGGATCAGATTTGCCTGGCCAAGCTCCTTAGTCTGTGTGCCTGGACCACCTGGGATCCAGCATGTGGAGCAGTGTGGCCTTGGACAAGTGGATTCCATGGGACCAGAGGAAGGGGGGGTGTGGCAATGCCTTTGAAGGACGGCCACTAGCACTGCTTTTGAATTAATGGTTTAATTACACCGTATGCTTGAGTAGTGTTTTATATCTGCCAAAGTACATTCCTACCCCATGGATCTCAAAGATGAGTCAATAGCAGAAACACCTGACGAACTGGTTAAAAACAGTCTGGGGGGCCCACACCCAATCTCATGAGTCAGAATCCCTAGGGGGGTGGCTAGGGAAGTCGTGTTTTTTTAACACACTCTTCTCAGCCAATTTTCTGGCCTCCAGCACTGGTCCACTCTCAGACCTTGGGGAAGCCCTGACCCGTCCCCTCTGCAGGTTCTGGAACCTTCTACCTACAGTGTGATAGGCCATACCTGGTCATGGCTGATGATGGGTCAGAGCATCGCAACCCAACGGACACGATTTCTTGACCCCAGTCTTATCTCCTGTTTTCTCCTCCAGGGATCTGACTTCCCCAAGTCCACGTTGGCATTTGTCCTAAAGCGAAAAAGAGCCAACCGCGTTGCCCTGTTCTGCCTCTGAGTTTTTCACACGAACGTGAAATCTGGGTTTGGTTTTGCTTTTTTTCTTTTCCTTTAGGAGTCTGGGTCTTTGTTCAGATTGAGTCACAGAGTAGCTAAGCCTCAGCATATTTCTTTTATTTATGTATTATTTATTTATTTATTTATTTATTTATTTATTTTAGATTTTATTTATTTATTTGACAGAGAGAGAGCAGAAGCAGGGGGAGCAGCAGAGGGAGAAGCAGGGTCCCCACTGAGCAGGGAGCCTGACATGGGGCTCGATCCCAGGACCCTGGGATCATGACCTGAGCCAAAGGCAGACGCTTCACCGACTGAACCACCCAGGTGCCCCAGGATATTTCTTTTAGATATAAATTCCAGTTCCCCAGACACGGCAGTTGATTTTAGCAGGTATGATATGGCAGAGGCTTTATTGCCTGCGCGAAGCATGTAAACAGTTCTGCAAACTATGTTTACTTTTCACCACCCCAACCCCCATGAAAACTGTGCAGAAATGCGAGGCAGGTCAGTATCTCTCCTGTGCCCAAATGAACATGGAATGGAGTCTCCAGTGAGGAGTGATGAGTGTTCTGGAGGAGTCAAGGTTTCACCTGGAATGATGGTGAGTTCAAACATCACTGTTTGTGTATATCGAGTCCTTCCTGTGTTTCTGGCACGCACCGAGCATTTTGCGTGCCATCGTCATAATTGACCACATAACCCCCGCCCCCTCCTCTAGTCTTCCTCAGCTTAGTGGGGGGAGACTTCGTCCTTCCTGTGAATTAGGCCACAGGTCCTGGAGTCATCCTTGACTCCCCTTGTCCTCTCATCCCGTCCAGCCTGTCCTCATTGGCTATTGCCTGTTCTGCCCTTCTCGTCCAGATTGAGATTCTTCCATCCAGTACCTGCCTATTCTCACCACCTAGTTCAAGTATCCATCACCCACTCCTGCCTGGGCGGTGGCTGGGACCTCACCATTTGGCCTCTTTCCACCTTTGCCCTCCAGACCCTGTTTTTGTTGCAACAGACAAGGTGACTGGAAATCTGAGTCAGATCTCCTCACTACTCCTCCATCCAGAACCTTCCAGGAGAAAAACCCGCTGTGATCTGGCCCCTGCTACCTTTCCAACCCATTTCCCACTATCCTTTCTGGTCTTTGAATGCTCTAGGCTAGCTCTCAAATCCAGTCATTTGTTTTCCCTGACGGGAGTTCTTCAGTCATCCCTCCTTCTGGCCGCCTGTGTGACTCATGCCATCGTACCCCTCCCCAGGTCTTCTGCTTACCCACCTTACTCTTCTGCCATAGCCACACCCATGCCCAAACGTCCCTAACCTTCTTCATCCTGTCCCTTTATGACAATCTCCTTTGGTAGGTTGCGTATTTACTTGTTCCTCTGTATTGTGTGACTTCTGCCAGAATATAAGCACGGGACTTTTCCTGGTTTGCACATCACTGTCTTCCCGATCCTGGAGTAGTTCTTGGAATGTAGTAGGCACCCACAAGTACTGTTGAATGCACACATTGAAAACTCCTGTATAGCTAATGAAACTGAGATCCTAGGGGTATAAGAAATTCACCCCGGGGAAGCACAGTGAGTAAATGACAAAGCCAGGATTTGCACCTCGGTCCAACACGAATGTCTGTGTTCTTACTGTCGAAGAGGAGTTGTAATTGTGGAGTGGAAGGGACAGTTCTGGGGAGGGAACTCCCAAGAAGAAGGTCAGAGGTGGGCATGGGTCTGGTGACTGGGGACACAGTGAGATTTTAAAGGCATTCTTGCAGAATGAAACTAAATTTGGAAAGGACCTTAACTGCTCTATTGAGGGGCTTGAGAAGTTTTGCTTTAAGTTAAAGATAACAGGGCCACCTGGGTGGCTCAGTCGGTTAAGCATCTGACTTGGTTTCAGCTCAGGTCAGGATCTCAGGGTCAGGGTCCTGAAACAAGCCCTGTGTCGGGCTCCATGCTCCGTGCCGAGTCTGCCGGAGATTCTCCCCCCCGCCCCCTTATGTGCATGCTCACTCTCTCTCAAGTAAATAACTTAATTAAAAAATAAAAAAAGAAGTAAAATAAATTAAATAGTTACTCCTACCACATAAAGTTATTGTAGTTAATACTTGAAGAGTCCTTAGAAAATGCTCGATGCAGAGACCGTGTTCACAAGTGTTGCACTTGAGGGTACATCTTGTCAGCAGAGCAAACCCAGGCTGCTGTCACCGGAGTAGAAACTTCTTGTGTTTTGGACTCATGTAAATGGTTTCCAGAGCAGTCCCAATTTCAGATTTCACTTGTTTTCCTCAAAACTAACAAATGTGGGTAAGTCGATTGCTTGTTGCTCACTTGTGAAATTGGAGTGGAAGCTATCTCAGTACTTGAGAAAGGGGAAAATNTAACAAATGTGGATAAGTCGATTGCTTGTTGCTCACTTGTGAAATTGGAGTGGAAGCTATCTCAGTACTTGAGAAAGGGGAAAATAGGCAGATTTCAGAATCACGCATTTAACTTTAGTTTTTATCCTTGAGGATTGCGTCTAATGCCCATGGTGCATGAGAACCACCTTTTAAGGCTATGTATTCCAGGGCTCCTGCCAGAACCTCTGAGCCAGAATTGTGGGACTAGAGCCCAGGAATCCACGTAGAAATATCTCAGGTAGTCTTGAAAATGGGGAACCACTGGTTAAAACAACCCCCAGCCTGTTAACTTCTTTCTTGGAGAGAAGGAATCCTTACCTTTTTGCTCAGAGAATGGTTCCTAAGTTTTGAGCGACCCTTCTGGTCGCCCTGTTTGTTTATGGAGGGACTCAGGCCTGTGCTTTAGGAAAATATCTGTGGCTACAATACGAAGGGACCTGTAAACGCAAGTAGAGTAAAGGGCAAGGCTTTCTGCCTCCACAGTGGAAGNCTGGTCGCCCTGTTTGTTTATGGAGGGACTCAGGCCTGCGCTTTAGGAAAATATCTGTGGCTACAATACGAAGGGACCTGTAAACGCAAGTAGAGTAAAGGGCAAGGCTTTCTGCCTCCACAGTGGAAGAGCGTTCTGGTTATACCAGAGAGAATTCGGGAAAAACAGGTTGGTTCACCTGTGGTGACGGAAGGGTCAGTAGAAGTTGTGCTTTAATCACCGGGGACGACTCACCCTCAAGTCTGGGAACCAGCACTTCTCTCCCTATTGGCCAGGGTTGGTGGTGAGATGGGGTTTCGTGTGGCTTATGACACGCTGGGTGCCCTCAGGAAGATAGTGCAGACCTCCTGTGGCCCGCTTTTGCCTGCTCTTGGCCCAAGTCCGTGGCACCTATTTATTTCCCATGAGGAAAAAAAAAGTCACACTTGCAGCCCTTTTCCTCTCGTAGCTGAGGAAAGAGAGAAGGCGTTCGTGATGTCTCATTCACCATTCTGTAGTGATGTCCCTTGCTACTCTCCGGTTTTACAGATGTGTGGGTTTTTAATCTTGGCAGCTAGAGTGTGGAGGGGAAGGCTCATGACTCCGATCATGATTTTAGCTAATGGCAGCGAAGGGTAAGAGCAGGAAATCCTCCGTGGGACATCCTCTTGGCTGAACTGTGTTCTGACATCCTGAGCCCGCGCTCATCCACTTTGCTTTACCTGGAAACTCTTACTAGTCTCCTCCCAGCCGAGAACCATCCATGTCTTGTCCATCCTTCGGTGCCCAGCTTGGCACCTAGCAGGTAGATGGGTAAGTGTTTGCTGCGTGGATGAGTATGATGTAGACTGTCATGTAATGAAGAAACAGAAAGTTCTTTCAGGGTAAAGTTTCAGAGTCAATGAGTGAGTTGGAGGGGGAAAGAGCCATTGAAGTNCGTTCTGACATCCTGAGCCCGCGCTCATCCACTTTGCTTTACCTGGAAGCTCTTACTAGTCTCCTCCCAGCCGAGAACCATCCATGTCTTGTCCATCCTTCGGTGCCCAGCTTGGCACCTAGCAGGTAGATGGGTAAGTGTTTGCTGCGTGGATGAGTATGATGTAGACTGTCATGTAATGAAGAAACAGAAAGTTCTTTCAGGGTAAAGTTTCAGAGTCAATGAGTGAGTTGGAGGGGGAAAGAGCCATTGAAGTTGGCTTTGAATGCATCAGATTTTGTCACTTCTTTTTTTTTTTTTTTAAGATTTTTTTGTTTATTTGACAGAGATAGAGATAGCCAGCGAGAGAGGGAACACAAGCAGGGGGAGTGGGAGAGGAAGAAGCAGTCTCATAGCAGAGGAGCCTGATGTGGGGCTCGATCCCGTAACGCCAGGATCACGCCCTGAGCCAAAGGCAGATGCTTAACCGCTGTGCCATCCAGGCGCCCCAGATTTTGTCACTTCTAACAGAAGTAGAGAGACTTTGCAAGCAAGGGGGACCAGCTAAGCAAAAGCATGGAGGTGGGAGGGTACAGGGCTTGGCTGCGCAGCTCTTTTCAGCCGTAGTGAGATCCGTGTGACCCAAAATAGGGCATTTTCATAATACTGCATTCAAATAAAAAGGAGAAAGGGCAATGACTAGCAATGAGTGTTTGGGGGCCCTGGGAAAAAATCCATTTTACTCCTGACTAGTCGTGTGACCTGAGGCAAATCACTTATAACAGGAGGGTGTCAGAATAGAGTAGCTCCCTGAAGAGCTCATGTTGCGATTGTGAGTCTAAAGCAGAGACTGATGCTCAGAGCCCTAGACCGTGCTCTCTGGCACAAGGGGGACAAAATGCTGTCGTTGGTAGTGTTGTGGCGGTTTTGATGTTGTTATTCGGTTGTGGTGTGGTTGGGAGAGTGTCCAGTCCATTGCTGTGCCAGTCAAGTGCTCCTAGTAGAAGCCACCTGGGACCAAAACACCACTGGCTGGGAAGCTGGGCCTGTGACTAGGTGATGCTAGGCTGGGTGGGGGGGGCTGCTGCCTTTCTCAAGGCCCAGCACCTGCCCTTCAGAATGGTTCTAAGAAGGGCAAAGAGGAGGAGCAGGGGGAGAGCCTGCAGAGATGTGCCACCCATGGGTGCCCAAATTCGTTCATGCTCAGTGACCCCGCTCACTTCCAGTGGTGACCCTCTGCAGGGCAGGGCAAGCCTCAAAGCATCCCTTCTTCTGAAATCGCCCCCTTCCTCCCTCATATGTGTACCCATCTTCTGCATTCCCTCAACCCTGTTCCTTCCCTTAAGCCTCAAAGCAATGGATGTTATGTTTTTCTTTTTGCTTCAAGTTTGCACATTTGGATTAGGTTGGCTTCTTTTGGACAAAATCAGTAATTCCGTTTTGTTTTGTTTTTATTCCCAAGTTTTATAGGCTGTATGTAAATTGGCGAAGCTGCTGGTTACAGTAGAAAGGATCAGGCAGCCTAGATTCTGGTTTTGATTCTCTTGACTCATGGTCATTAGATTGTAGGCAAATTACTTGTTTCATTGCCCTAAGGTTTTCTTCTTTATCTGTTAATTGGGGAGAGAAGTCTCTGTCTTGTCTTGCCAGAGGTTTTCCTAGGATCAAATAGACATAAAAAGAGTTTTGAAAATTGAAAATCCCTAAATAAAGGGGATACACATATATTAACATTTTATGATAAAGGACAAATTATAAGTCAAACAGGTTCTTTAGGTCTACCTGTCATTTTCATGAAGCTTATGGTGATATAGATGATTTATTTATTTGCTTGCTGACATGAGATCCCTTTTCCCTCTTTGATATTCTGTTTGTTTCTCAGGACTGATAATCATCATAATTGCCATTTCTGGGTCTCTCTCTTATTCATTAACCTAGAAATTCAAAGAAGGTAGTGACTTCTCATGAACATAAGTTTATAAAGGAAATAGGGTTTTTAGTGTTATTTTTATTTTAATAAAATCTTGCATGTCATTTTAGGTGGCTGTCTCTTACTTTTTTTCTTCAAGGTAAGATCTTGGAGTCAGGGACTTTTAAAAAAAATAACCCAAATTAATTAGCGTGCATCTGTAATTCCAAGTGGTTTAACTTTCCTTTCTTACATAGCATTCGGTTCAGACTTTTGAAATTCCATGTCAAGTCTGTCGAAGAAGAGTTTCCACTTCAGGGCACTGGAATTCATTCTCTGTGTCTAGTGAGATGAAAATGTGTCCCTCTCAAAGCAAATGTCTCATTAACGGAGGACATTATGGGAAGAAAGTTCCTTCAGGATTCCTTCCACCGTGACCCCTGGATTTGAGTTTCCAGGGAACTCTGTGTTCAGGAATCCTGAGTGAGTTTGCCCTACAGCTGGTTAGCAGCACTAGGACCGTTATGGGTAAAATCAGCCAGCTGGTGAAAAGCATGAATGAATCCAACCCCCACCCCCGCCCCCGCCTCCAGTCTCCCTGCGCTGTCCACTGACCTCAGTATCTGTGCTTCACATTTCCTTTTTTTGTGAGGATGGTTTTATTGTTGGATAGGGATGGAGAATTCGGACTGCACACAGTGGTAGCTATGAAATCGAGTCTTTCTAACGTTTTCTCCCATTACATCTGTGCTTTATTGATGGCCGAGCCTTCCGGGAAGCTGGTGGTTCTCTGTCAGTGACTGTCCCCGCCCCCCTGAGCCTCCCTCTGTGTCCCTCAGCCGTGAGAAGCAGGCCCTGCAGGGGACTAGAGCAGGCGGCCAGCGTGGGGCTCCTGGGAGGGGACGTCACCGTCTTCGCAGCTCTGGTCTGCGGCACCCTCCTGGCAGTAGGGTCGCGGCCACAGGTTCAGCTGGAGGATGTGAAGCCCACTCCTGGCTTCTCTCCCTCGAAGGTACAGCCAGGGCAGGGCCCTGCAGTGTCCACCTTTTAACAATTAGTCCAGCGTGTGGATCGTCAGCTCAGGGCAGGACTTGTTGTTGGTGCCAGTATGTCGATTCTGGAACTGAAAGAACTCCCGAGCAGCGGGTCATGGGATCCTGTCAGAAATGCACACTTCCGTGCAGCACGCGGGCGAGGATTTTACACTCAGGTGATGCCAGGGTCCCGGGTCCCGGGTGAAGATGGTGAGTGCAGGGACAAGGCTGCGGAGGCCAGGTCTGTGTTCTCCTGCCCCCCTGTAGCTGGCCCTCAGGAGGGGGGTGCCACAGGGAGCGGAGGTGCACTGGACTCTCCTCAAGGGTTACAAGTGGGTGATCAGAGTCTGGGGCTGAGTGGAAATGTCTTACGTAGATCGTGTTCAGTAATACTCTCTTCCTTAGAGTTTCACCAACAGTTGGGTCAGTTTCACTTCCTGCTTCCCCTTGCTCTCCTGGCTCCCAGTCCTCAGTCTGACTTGGGAACAGCGTCGTTCCTCGGTGAGGTGGAAAGATCATCTGCGGGGGACTCCAGAGACAGACAGGAATAAACCACTTAACCCACTCGGGTTTCCTCATGCTTACTTACCAGATGCCAATACTACTCCTCTACTGCAATTGTGAGCTGTTTAATGTCTTCAGAGCGCTTATGCGTGCTTTCTCATTTGGTCCCACAAGACCTGGCTGAGGTGTGCTGGGCAGACTCAGGCGCCATTGTGCAGAAGAAACTGAGTCAGTGAGTGCGTGCACGGCTCAAGGGCCCACAGTCAATCATGTCCCCGGGGGGAGACACAACCTTCTCCATTCCAGATTTCCCAGGCACTGCTGCCTTGCAGGCTCTTGGCGGGTGTAGGGCGTATGGAAATATATTCCAATGCGAGGTATTCCTGTTCTAACCACAGTGTCGTCCCAGGGTGTGGGAATAAAGGGCAGTATTTTTGTGAATACCTGCTATAAAAAAGCCATGCACTCTAATAAATGAGTCAGCAGTAGCTGTTGGTCAACTGACACAGACATCCACTGCGTGCTTACGTATCTTACTGTGGGACTTAGAGCAATGGGAGGAAGCTGATGGTCATCTCATTGTACGTAACTGAGTCATACGCTCTGAGTAACGTAACATCCATCGGTTTTACGGACAATTCAAAAAGCCATTTCCTATTTATTGGATTTAAAGGTGATATGTACATGGGTCTGCATGTTCATCATATATAGTTACGTAACTTGGACACGGTAGAAAAACACAAAGAAGAGCGAAAAGCATGCATAAGCCTATCCGTAATAGGTCATCACCATAGGCGAGGGTGCTTCCTTGCAGTACTTTTATGTATATAGTTTTAACATCAGGTTTTGTATTTGGCTCTTCACGTTATCCTAAGTTGTAAATTCCAACATCATGCGTATTCAAAGAACCTTTTTTGGACTGTGTCGTATTCCGTTGTATCGTACTTACCATATGAGTGAGGCACAGTAACCCCTGGCGGCTGGCTTTTATGACTGCTCCAGATTTTTCAGTCTTGCAGTTTTGGAGTGAGTATCTTTCTATTGACGTTTTCCCCCCACATCTTTTATTTTTTGGGTAAATTTTTGAGTTGTAGAAGTATTGAGCCAAACGACTGTCTTTATCGGGGTTCAGAGGGAGGTGCTGTCCGCGGCACAGGGGGCTCTCCATCCCCGGTCCTCACTGGCACAGAGTGGAATGTGTGTGCACAGGCGTGTGGGTAACTTTTATAACACGCTGGGTGGAAGTACTGTCCTATCCTTTTAACTCATTTCTTCTTTTACTTAGTATGCATGTGTGAATCTTACCCCGCTCAGCTTCTCGGGGATTAGCAAGCTCTGTCATTCATCCTTACTGCTCCCCAGCAGCCCCCCGGCATCCAGTACAGTGCCTAATAGAACTGAATACGTTTATTTACTGGAGTAACAAAGGCTTTTTTGTATCAGATAATAAACCTTGTAAAGCTGTTCAGCGAAACTCGGTGTCCTGTAATTCAAATACACACGAGAATGGTGGGAAGGTGGCTCTGAGTGTGTGATTAGTGAATGCTGTTTGTTGTGTATTTGCTGCTAAAATTACTATTCTTTAACAATCAAATACTAGACTATTGTATGGATTGGTGGGGTTTTCTTTTCATGCTCAGTCGAGAGGAAGCATCTTCAGGTTTGATGGCTTTTTGGTTTACTTGTTGCATTTTTACAAAGAACACATTGAAGGTAGCCACCTTTGTGTTTGAATTCAGTTTTCTATAGTATTGATTGATTGGAGTTTTGGGGAGCAAGATGAGACAGACCTTCGCTCTGTAAGAGTTTTCCCTGTGAATTCAGCGGAAAATAACAGAAGAGAGTGAGAGGATTGGTTCTCTCTGAGGAACACAACAGGAAGGCTCACAGATAGTATTTTCTCCAAGCTCTAGCCTACCAGGTTTTTCTTATAAAATGCTCTGGTCCTCTTCATTGCCACCCATGTCCCTAAACCTTTATTTAAAGAATAGCATAGATTATTTTCTGTGATTTTTATATGAAAATAACAGAAGGACATTCGAAATCCATGGGCACTAGATTGAAATTCTTTTTCTTTTCTTGTGTTCTCCTAAGACACAAATGCCTCAGCTTAAATTATTAATTGGAACGTCTGATTTCCTCCTGTGTTATCTGTAATTCAGGGGCCACATAGCTGGAAAAATGTATCAACTAATAACCTCCTGAGGGAAGGAAGTGCAGGGCTATCTCTTTTTATCTGTCTCTGATTTAAAAGATTTAATGGAAAACAGTCAATACCCACAGCTGTTCTGTCTCCTTGAAAAAAATTCCATGATCAAAATATTCCATTTAACAAAATGGCTCTTTGTTTATTCTCCTTTTGACATTAGCTGGCTGGCTGGATAGGAAAAGCAGCTTACTACCAAGAATCGATTCCTGTGTTTTATTGACACACCAAAAGTTAGAAAGTTCCAAATAATCTCGTTATCATTTCATAGAGTCCCTAAAATAATTTGAAATAGAAGTTGTAGCTGGAGGAGGGTCGTACCTGAGTGGAGATTGTTTTGGGCGTTTCCTTCCCCTTCTGAAAGCTTCTGTTTGCCTCTTGGAGAGTCAGATTAACCATTGCAGATCAGTTAGTGCTTTGTTTTGTTATCGTTTTATGTATAGAAACCAGCAGTTACCCTGTTAACGTTTTGTAAACAAGGCGGTGCTCCTTGGGGAAAGTTATGTATCTTACTCATTTTAATTGCTCAATTTTAAGCCAATTAGTTAATAAATATTTATTCATATGTAAAACAGCTTTGTCAGCTAATATTTTTAGATCTTATCATATAGGAAACTCAAGGATAAGCACTTTGCATCTACATTTCATTGACTCTTTAGAATAATCCTTTGAAATAGATAAAATCATTTTACAGATAGGAAATTGACGCCTAGAGACAATGTGTAACTTGCTAGCATGTGGTAGATCCTGGATATTTGCCGAGTGCCCATGTGCAAAGACATGTCTGTGCCTTCACAGTGCTTAGAGTTTAGGGGAGGTTTGTGACAAGTGCATAGGCTGGTATACATTGCGAATAACATATGGTAAGGAAGAAGGTGTGGGGTCCTATTGGAGTCCAAATGAAGACAAGTTAGAACCAATATTAAGATTTGAGAAGGCTTCCAGCTAACCCAACATATGGATTGAGGTCTGACTAATAACACCTGGCATCAAGGTAGAGGGAAAGAGTCTCAAAGAGTCTTTGGGTGGGAGAAGAAGCCTGTGCACAGCACCTTGCATAAGAAAATTCAGGACAGGGGCACCTGGGTGGCTGAGTCGGTTAAGCATCCAACTCTTAATTTCAGCTCAGGTCATAATCTCAGGGTTGTGATACCGAGCCCCATGTCGAGCTCCACGCTGGGCATGGAGCCTGTTTAAGATCCTCCCCCTCCCCATTCCCTCTCTAAAAGAAAAGAAAAAGAAAGAAAAGAAAAGAAAAGAAAAGAAAAGAAAAGAAAAGAAAAGAAAAGAAAAGAAAAAGAAAAGAAAAGAAAATGCCCAGGAGACATGAAATGTGGAGTTTCAGGAGCTGAAGAAGGGGCCAGGCAGCTCCTCATGGACCAGATCATAAGTGACCTTTGTTACCTATGGCAGTCAGGCTTTGTCGTGACAGAAATGGGGGACTATTGAAGGAATTTATGATAATGTAAGAAAAATAAGGGAGTAGTCTAACTGTGGTGGGGGCAGTTGAAATAGCAAGTTGTATGTGAATTTGGAAACATTCAGAAGGTAGAACTGACCGGCCTTGGGATGGATGTGGACTGTGAGGGAAGACAGAATGGGCACGCTGGGCTTGGGTGGCAGGTGCATGGTGGTGCCACTCCTGAGCTGGGTGGAGGAGGGGCGTGTGCGGAGGGCATGGGCAGGAGGACATAAGCTGTCATAACTCAACCTGGCAGTGTTTTGTAGGAGACGTCTTTGGGCTTGTGGATAGGTTTCAGAGTCATCTGCGTAGAGATGGCATAGGAAACTGCTAGAACTGTGCAAGGCAATGTATGGAATTAAGAAAAGGCAGCCTAGAATAAACTCTGAGTATCATCAGCATTTAAAGAAGACCAGAGGAGGATCCAGCAAGGAAACCAAACAGAATCAAGAATCACTTTGTCCCATGAATGTGCTGTGATGACATGTCGATTCAGGACTTTGGGGTACTTTGGTTTGCAACCATTTCAATTTAGATGGATGGATGTAAGTTAATCATGAGTGCCAACTAAGTGCCAAGCAGGACTCTAAAGGCCGGGGGTATAAACGTGAATAGGGTAGATCAGGGCCCTGCTCTGATAGAGCTTACAGCTGCCTCACTTAGAAAGTCACACAGGAGCACAGACCTTGGTTTGGCCCTTTTATTCACCATGGATTACAATTCAGTGTAGACTCATAAATGTAGGGTTCTAGTGGAGACCAAATCCTTTAGGCTTTTCACTGGGGTCCCTGCTTTACTCTGATGAAAAAAAATCCTGAATTCCACCAAGGGGATCAGCTTTTCTGGGCACATCACTTAAGAAATTCTCCAAATAGCAACGTGGAGTACTTCAGAAAATTAATAGTCTAACACCGATGTGAGCATTCCACCAAGAAAAGATTGGATGCTCCTTACAAATCTTACGTTACCCTTATTAGTTACAAAATCCCAAGTTTTGCTCTTTTTAATATTCTCATGCCCCAGAATATTTACCTTCCCATTGTTTAGTTTAAGATAAATATCTAAGAGCTAATTTTCAAGGCCAGATCTACCAAAAACTTAGCAGTCAAAAGGATGACTATTGAACTTGTATATTTATGACCATTTATGACCATTAATCCTTCATAACAGCCCACTTGTCAAATTGTCTCATTTCCTTGATTTTAGCAGTCTACGATGATAAGAATTTGAGTTAATGGATTGTTTTATAGCCCGTTAGCCGTAACTTCACTTAATGCCAGGCCGAATGTCCCTGAACGCAGCAATTTTATGGTGAACGCATTTCAGGTGCTCAGACTTTGGTGCAGGAACACCTCAGCTCTTCCCCTGCCTTCCTGGTCACAGAGAGGGTAAAAGTGGGGGCAGTGTGTTCCTCCTTTTATCCCTTGCCCAATTATACATGTTCGTATTAAAGCTGATGGAATATGAGTATGAAAAATAGGCATTTTTACAGTAGTTAGGCTTTTATTATAAGTCTGCCATATAATTTTAACCATTTTTTGCCTTGAAAGAGGCTCATAATTTGTGTATTTTGTGGTTTCAATCCATTTGCTACAGCTGCAATCCTGATAAGTGGCTCAATTATAACTGTAATATTGGTCTTAAAGACTCACTGATGTCTCATGGAAAACTTTGAAAAACATTTTATCGAAAGACAATTACGCTTAAATACCGCATTTTTTCCATTTCTCTGTTCTATCCTTTACAAATTATTGCCAAGACCATTAGCATGAGAACAGATTATTTGCTCAAGCTCTGAAATTCTTGGATTTCTCAAGTTGTGGGTTGCTGCCTTTCTGAGCTAGCCTTGGCATCCCTGGAGGCCACCCCACGACCCGTGTGGTCACACAGGTTCACATGTAGGGTTTTTTCAAGTGCCCACAGAGTGCTGGTGACAACTTTCCATTTTTACTGGGGAGCAAGAGTCACAGAATTGGGTGAAAAGTAAGAATAACTGGAAACTCTGGGGAGGAAGGGCAGTGTCCTTGACATCCAACATGACCTCAGAGAAAGGAAGAAAGCTGTAGAAACATGTTCGAGGTCCATTTTAATTAATGATCATTCTGAGGTGAGCTCTGCACCTTCTCCTGTCTTGGCAAACGGTCAGTGTCCAGGTGTGGGTAGTTACCTGGGTATCGGTGCTGCTGATTCGGCCCGCCTACAGATTATTAGTCTTTATTAAGTCTCTTTATTAAGGCCTAAAGAAGGAATTAAATGACTTCTTTTTGTTGTTGTTGTTTAATTTTTTTAACCACACCAGGTTGGCAGTGTGAGTTCAGTTAGCCCTGACGTTAGGCATGTAGGATGTTTTAGGATACGCTTAAGAAGCATCTCCATTAATTAAGGCAGGACGGTGCAAGTGGTCAGGGTGGTGCCCATTATACACACATACTGGGGTCTGTTTTATTTTACCCCTCATATTTGATGAAATAACACTTCTGTCTCGTGTGGGGAAAAATACCGTGGCCTTTTTGTTGGAGAACATTGCAGAACTCTCATACCAGTGTTTTACCGTCTGTTCGAAGGATGGAACAACGTAAAATCACCGAGAGGAAAGACAGGAGCAGATGCAGGGTTGTTCAATAAAACAGGATGTGGGGTTCTGCGGGTCATGCGGCTTCGTCTCTGACTCGGACGTGAGGCCCAGGCGCCCGTCTGACCAGGTCCTCTGATTGTACGCTTTCCCTTTGCCGTCCTTTGGTGGAGCGATACCACTCGTGGGCACGCATCCAGAGCCCCGGGATGCTGGCACCGCGCCCGCTCGAGAAGAGTGGCGCGCTGTGAACCATCAGCCTCTTTGCCTGGCTCCAAGCAGGACAGAGACTGATGGGGGGTTGGCTCTTTGGGTCTCCTCATTTCTCATCGTGTCTGGGATGGGCCGTGAGCGTGGTTGATGCCGCTGCAGAGATGGTTAGAAGATGAAGTACGGCATGCTTTCCTTCTGCACCGTGAGAAGGTACGTCTGGAACCACCTCACTTGGCTGGGACAGCGGTGGGGGTGGAGAAGCTCTTTCCAGAGTGGCCTAGCTGTTGACTTCTATGATCAAGGTAACCTGTTCATGTAAGGATCTGGGCATGCCTTGGCACAAACAGCATCCTGCGAAGAGTTATCAACTGTCCATGTTTATCTGAGTTTCTGTAATGAACATGTTTCTGCAAAATTATTAAACTTTGATGATGGCAGTAGATTCTGTAACTGTAAGAACTTTCCATTTAAATGTCAAGTATTTTATCTTCTAAAAGGTTACTACTGCCTAACATGTGCGGTTAGCAATTTATTTATTTATTTAATAATATTTATCGAACATGTACCCCACACAAGAAAGCGTGCCCGGCCTGGCAGGTACAGAGTGAACCGAACAGACACAGTCCTGGGCATTGTGGCGTGAAGGTGTAGCAAGGGGGTGTTTGCGAAAGAGAGGGCCCCACGGGAGCGTGCTGCAGGGACACCCAGTCAGGAATGAGAGCGATGAGGGCGAAGGCTTGTCAGCTGGGCCCAGGCAGCATCAGCCCTGTTTCCAGGGATGGCTCAGCTGCAGGCGCAGAGAGTGGGCTGCTTGAAGACTGGAAAGGCCCTCAACGTGTCTGGGCCACAGCACAGAGGACAAGGAAGGGGGACCGCAAGGTATGAGGCTGCAGACTGAGCAGGAAAGAGACTTGTAAGGCAGAATGTGGATTTTGATCTTAACAAAGATGACAAGTTTTGGGGCGCCTGGGTGCCTCAGTCGGTGAAGCAGCTGACTCTTGATTTAGGCTTAGGTCATGATCTCAGGGTGGTGGGGTCGGACCCTGAGTCAGGCTCCATGCTGGGCATAGAGCCTACTTCAGATTCTCTTTCTCCCTCTCCTTCTGCCCCCCCCCAATTGATTGCCAACCAAGGGCAGACATGGAAGGACGAGTTCAGAAGTGGGCATATTTGTTAAGTGATGACAGAAGACCAGTGAGATTTTACTGACTTTATTTTCCTCCTGAGAAGTACGAAGCTGCAATTTTTGCTAAGATGTTGGGGCAGGAAGTGTGAAGAGATCAAGGTCTTTCAAAGGGCTGCTGTGGAGATGGGTGGGGAGAGAGAGGGATCAGGTCTGAGCTGGATAATTGGCCCAGGCTTTCATATTAGCCTCACAAACTCACCAGAAACCCTAAAAGACTTTATTTAAACACAGTTCTGTGCTTTGGAGAATTGCATTTTCTCCTGTTCTGTAAGGATGCACAACTATAATTATTGTGAGCTCCATGCTTCGTCTGGGGGCCAGTTACACTCCCCTAATTCCTGCGGGCTCTCCTCTAAGATGCCATCCTTTTCCTGTCTCCTGTCAGTCTGTATCTAGCAACCCCAGTGAGGCTGGGTGGCATGCCACCCTGCACTGGAGAGTCAGAGGGAATTTGAGCACAGAGGATATATAAATAGCTGGTCAGTACAAGGAATATATTTGGAGACCGATGTTTGGAGGATGCTTCCTAGATTATACCTTCATTACATTCATGTACCTGCAACTAAGAGTGCAGATTTCTGTCTTTCAAAAACTTTTCAGCTGTGGGGACCCTGAGTGACTCAGTCGGTTGAGCGTCTGACTCTTGATTTAGGCTCGGGTCATGATCTCAGGGTTGTGAGATCGAGCCCCGAGTTGGGCTCTGCACTCAGCATAGCGCCTGCTTCAGAATCTCACCCCCTTCCCTCTGCACCCCCCCCCAACTCACTCACTCTCCCTCTCTCAAAAACAAAACAAACAAAAAAGCCTTTTCAGCTGAGTGCTGCATAGTAACAGACAAAGGTGGAAAGTTAGAACTTGCAAAAAAATAAAGATAGTGAGAGAGGCAGAAAAGCCTTATGTGCCAGGTGCCTATGATGCAGGCATGTGGCCCCAGATCCGCAGCTCTCCATCTACAGCCCTGCAGGGCGAATATGATTCACCGAGGCAGGGGTGTGTGTGCATGTGTGTGCACACACATGTGCATGTCTGTGTCTCCCTATAATCCAAAGCCTCACCCCTAGGTTCTGGATTATTTTCACAGGTCATTCCAGCTCATGCTTTAGTTTTCATTTCCTCCACTCTTTTGCTTTCTGCGTTTCTCCCTGTTTAGAGCCTATGCCATTCCTTCTTACTGTCTGCTTTCAAAGACATTGATTTTAATTTTTCCCTGAGGGCTATAATATTTTTTAAATTGCATGATCTTAATATTTCTAATTTATCTTATTTAAAAACAAGTGATGTAATTGTTTTGAGGTGTTTTCTTTTTACGGCCGCCATTAAAAATGCTGTTATTTAGTAATATTTTTAAAAGGAAGGTGCTCTCTGCAATACTTTGTATTTAGTAATATTTAGTAGTACTTTTAAAAGGAAGGTGCTGGCTGATTCTGTCAATAGGGAGATTGACTTTGGGGAGCTATGGCAGCTGGAAAATGTGGCTTAAGGGGGTAGCTGTCAGGAGGGGGTCTGCTGCAACTTTACTAATCAGCTACGGTGTCAGGAATTTTTTGGCTTTGAATACTTTGAATTGTTAGTGGCATACAGGAAATGTGTTCAAAGGTATACATTTGTAATATTAGAGCAGGGACCTTGCCCAGGAAACTCCGGTTTTGATATTGGGTTCGAATGCCAGAACTGTAATTTCAATTCATTTCTTTATGTATCAGGCAGTCTGCAACATAGTACGTTTGGTCACTGAATTTACTGTCCTCGGTCTTTAACTGGTTTTAATTGTGGTCTCTCAGAACATTTAAAATCGATCTGGGCTATACTGAAGTCTACTGAGTAAACCAAAAAGGGTAATTAATTGGCTCAAGCAATTGAAAAATCCCATGGGTAGTGCTGGTTTCAGGTACAGTTGGAGTCAAGAGCTCTATCCTTTGGATTCCTTCTTTGCCTCCTGAGGCGCAACCTCCGTGCTTTTTGGCCGCATTCTCAGTCACATGGGCAGGGCGAGCCCAGCAGTTCCCCATTTCTGTCCTACCACCGGAGCACCGCCAAGAATCAGAGCATCAGTGCTGGGCGGACTCTTCCTGGTAGGGTTGTCATTGGCCTGGCTGGCTCTTGGGCTCATCCCTGGACCAATCACTGTAGCTGGGAGATGCTGTGCTTATATTGGTCAAACCTGGGTCACATGTTAGGGGGTGGAGTTAGCCCCACAGGAATTAAATGGTTTTAGAGGTAAGATTGCCCAGAGGGATTCAGGAGAATAAAGGGAACAGACAGGAAAAATCAGTAGCTGCCTGCTACAGCTAATGTTCTTATCATACATCACAAATTTTAAAAATCATAATTGAAGGAATATTCTCAGAAGATTTCTTTGGGGAACCATTTTGTGTGCTCTGAGTTTGCCCTTGTTTCTGTGCTTTTTGTCAAATGTAATAATAAAATTCAGCACAGATTCATCTGTTTGAAACTCTTTCTGTTATTTATGTTTCAAAGTAATTATTATTTTGTTTTTTTAATTTTTTGACAATGTGTTGTCTTCCATGTCTATGGACGATCTATGGAATAAAGATTTTGTATTTTTAATACTGTCTCTTACAAACGATGATAATGTTAGAAATGTAAGGGATGTGAATGCTCAGAATATTGATTTTCAAGTGGTTTGTTTTTCTGGAAGTAATTATTCAGTGCATGCATTGTCCTCGCTAATCCCAGCTTTAAGGTTTCCTGTCTCACACATCTCTTGGCAGATGGCTTAACCCCAGAGCTGCCCCAGGGGGTGTGGTGAGTGGGTTACCCCTGTGGGGCGGTGCTGGTTTGCTCAGCTTGAAGCAGGTGGGGTTAGGCCAGGTGTGGCCAGGGAGGATAAAAGACTTTCAAAGTCATTGTTAAGATGGCTCTTTGCATTTCATCTATACATTGGCCATGTTTTTACGGAGGGATTCATTATGTTTCTGCTGTCTTCAGTGATCATCAGTTTAAATTTTCCATTCTTAAAATTTTTTTTTCCATTCTTGGATCAGTTTTGGGAATTTGTGGTTTGCTAGGAAATCATTAGTTTCCTTTGTGTTTTCAAATTTGTTGCTATATAGTTGCTTATGGTATAATTCTTTTAGAGTTAATATTAATTTTAATCTCCTGTATATATGGTCATGTTTCCTTTCTCATTTCCAAACTTGTATAATACTATTCTTTCTCTCTTTTCGTTTCTCAGGCTTGGGAAGGAGTAGATCTATTTCCTCACTCTTTTTTAAAAAACTACCTCTTGGATTTGTCCATCCTTCTTTTTTTTTTATTTTTTTTTAATACTTTTTTTTTAAGATTTTATTTATTTATTCGAAAGAGATAGAGACAGCCAGCGAGAGAGGGAACACAAGCAGAGGGAGTGGGAGAGGAAGAAGCAGGCTCTCAGCAGAGGAGCCTGATGTGGGGCTCGATCCCAGAACACCGGGATCACGCCGTGAGCCGAAGGCAGACGCTTAACCGCTGTGCCACCCAGGCGCCCTTGTCCATCCTTCTTCTACCTTGTTTTTTCCTTATTAATTTTGGCTTTTATCTTTTTTTTAAGATTTTGTTTATTTGATAAAAAAAGCCAGCGAGAGAGGGGAACACAAGCAGGGGGAGTGGGAGAGGAAGAAGCAGGCTCCCAGCGGAGGAGCCCGATGTGGGGCTCGATCCCAGAACACCGCCCCGAGCCCAAGGATGACGCTTAAGGACTAAGCCACCCAGGCGCTCCTGGCTTTTATCTTTATTCATTCCTTCTGTCCTAGGTTTTTTTTTTTTTTTTTTTTTTTTAAGCACATTTTGTTCTAATATCTTAAGGTGCCGAGTACTAATTATATTTTTTGAAAGTACACAGTTTGGTGGTGTCAGTGGGCATGGTTCTTCCTTCCGTGACAGGATACTTACAAATTAATAGTATATACCTGAGAATGAATGTCCTAATAATGCCTGCTGAGAATTCACATAGCTCCGTACCAGCCTTTGGAAGTAATTCGTAAGCTTTCAGATTTTGTTATGTTCATAGAGCAGCAGAATTATCAGTAAAATTTAGAGATTAAAATTGTTTTCTTTCATATATCAGTTGTCAGCTTTCAGTTTCCAGGAAAGGATTCTGTAATAGCCTAAACTGTAGAGGAAATAACTATAATTCAGAATCATCTGTGGTCCTTTTAAACACAAGGATTCCAAGTGACATATGTAAGATGCAGTCATCTCCCTTCTCTTTCTGAGAACCACGGACAGACACTGATCTGGTGCATTGAAGTGTCTGATTGTGCTTTCTCTCTTTGTTTACCAATTCCTAAAATATCATTATATTTCCTCAGTTGTGAAGTTGCCCTGGGAACAGACAGCATCTTATCATGTCCGGACTGATTTTTTTTCCATTGAGGGAGAAGCAGGCTGCCATAAGAAAATACCAGTTATTCCAAGGGACTAACACATGTTCATCTCAAGGCCATTAAGAACCCATTGGAGGGACACCTGGTCCGGCTCAGTCAGTGGAGCATGTGACTCTTCAGTCTCAGGGTCATGAGTTTGAGTCCCATGTTGGCAGCAGAGATTACTTAAAAAATAATGATAATAATAACCCATTGGAAAAAGTTCTAATACTGTTCAGCTAGTTGGAATTTTAATATTTTCTAACTGAATTGCAGTTGTTTTTTATGCTTTGGTGAGGACGGAGGGAAATCATCTATGTTATACCTTTTTACCATCATTATTTTCAGAAGAATTAGAGTCGTTCATTGATTCTTATGCGAACAAGTAGTAAATTTCCCATAAGTTGGGAAGATATGTTATACCTGGAAAATATTTTTGTCTAATTAAAGACAGAATAAATTGAAAAAGTTATCTGTAATTAAAGAAAAAAGTTGATTAAAAGTCAAGTTTCTACTGACCACAAAGATAAATTATGCTTTTATTTTACCCCTGCACATTTGTCAAATTGCTAGTGGCATGATGAACTAGAAAGGTATATTTGCTCAGATACCAAATTCTTCAAGGCTCCTTCCCACATTAACGGGATCTCTGATTGAGAGACCACATTCTAGAAACTCATTTGCTAATGCCTGGTATTCACCGTTTTGCTGCTGGACATTTTGAATTTAAATATTTTGAAAGAAAATACAATAACCCTCAAAAAATTATATGACCATTGTGTTACTCTATAACTCATTGAAATGTTTGATTATTTAATTTCAACTAGGCCACATTAATAGACAATGTTGGTCTGGAGATGAAAGGCATGTTATGTTCCTGGCTTAGAGGAGCTTGAAGTTAGCTAGTGGAAGAGACTGGTCAGTAAACCAGCCAGTAAGAGTATAAGGAGATATGCTAGCATTAAGTGTAGACATGGGTGCTGTGGGAACACAGAAGAAGCACTCTTTGCTCAGATGTGGGCTGAGGGAAAGTTTTTTGGAGAGGGTACTGCTTGATTCTGGGGCATAAAGTCTAGCCAGCCAAGTAGAGCGAGAAGGCAGAATGTTCCAGTGAGAAGGAGCCGTATGAAGAATGGAGACATGAAACTTCGTGACTATTTGGGGGAATTGGGGATGGGCAGAAGTTGGAGAGAAGGACAGATGAGAAACCATATGTAAAGTGTATTGAACTTAAGCTACAAAAATTGTTAATGGTTATTTTCTGTGTTTTAATTCAGGTGAAGGAAATACTCAAGGCCAGATGTCTTAAGGAATGCTCTTGAAAAGGACAGAGGTATACAAAAGTATTTCAGCAACTGAGAATCAGGCCAGTTTTGGAGAAACCGTACTCTGAGGATGTTGTTTGCTTTTGGTTAAAAAGAGAAAATACAACTGTAGAGGAAGGATTTATATCTGCATTTACGATCACATTGTAAATAACGATGTAATTAGATTCAGCTCAGTCTTGCTGGTGAGACTTGGAGCTTCTTGGCTCGGCAGACATGAGTGACCCAAGGCAGTCACAAGACGAGAAGCACAAGCTTGGCAGAGCCTCTTCGAAGTTCAAGGATCCTCCCAGAATCATGCAGTCTGATGATTATTTTGCTCGAAAATTTAAAGCCATTAATGGCAACATGGGCCCCGCCACTTCTTTAAATGTGCCAAATTCCACCGAGAGTGGTGGGCCGGCTAACGGTACCCCAGCTGTGCCCAAGATGGGTGTGAGAGCAAGAGTGTGCGAGTGGCCTCCCAAGAAGGACTGCTCCAAGGAGCTAGCCTGCAAGGCGCTGTGGGAAAGCCGGTCACAGACCAGTTACGAAAGCGTCACATCCATCACGCACAATGGGCAAAACGACCAGAGCGATGGCCAGCAAGAGGAGCAGCTCGATCTGGACTTTGTGGAGGCGAAGTACACCATTGGAGACATCTTCGTTCACTCTCCTCAAAGAGGACTGCACCCCATAAGACAGAGAAGCAACAGTGATGTCACCATCAGCGACATTGACGCTGAAGACGTCTTAGACCAAAACGCAGTGAACCCCAACACCGGGGCCGCCCTCCACCGCGAGTACGGAAGCACGTCTTCCATTGACCGGCAGGGCTTGTCTGGTGAGAACTTCTTTGCCATGCTCCGAGGGTACCGCGTAGAGAATTACGACCACAAAGCGATGGCCCCTTTTGGGTTCCCTGAGTTTTTCCCCTGCGATCCTGCGATCTCGCCCAGCCTCCACGCCGCAGCGCAGATTTCTAGAGGAGAATTTGTCCGCATCTCAGGATTAGACTACATGGACAGTGCCCTCCTCATGGGGAGAGACAGGGACAAGCCTTTCAAACGAAGGTTGAAGTCGGAGTCAGTGGAAACGTCCCTCTTCCGGAAGCTTCGGACTGTTAAAAGTGAACACGAAGCTTTCAAGTTCACGTGTGACCCAGAAGACGGGCGTCTGGAGCGGGGCGTTCGCCCTTGGAATTGTCAGCGGTGTTTTGCACATTATGACGTCCAGAGCATTTTGTTTAATATCAATGAGGCCATGGCTACGAGGGCCAACGTGGGGAAGCGGAAAAACATCACCACCGGGGCCTCGGCAGCATCCCAGACCCAGATGACAGCAGGCCAGACGGGCAACTGTGAGTCCCCTTTGGGGAGCAAGGAGGATCTCAACTCCAAGGAGAACCTGGATGCTGATGAGGGTGACGGGAAAAGCAACGAGCTTGTCCTGAGTTGTCCTTACTTTCGGAACGAGACCGGCGGGGAAGGCGACAGGAGGATTGCCCTCTCTCGGGCCAGCTCGTCATCGTTCAGTTCTGGGGAAGGCTGCTCCTTTGAGTCCTCTCTGAGCTCCCACTGCACAAACGCAGGCGTCTCCGTCCTGGAAGTGCCTAGAGAAAACCAGCCCATTCACAGGGAGAAAGTGAAGCGCTACATCATAGAGCACATTGACCTTGGGGCCTACTATTACCGCAAGTTCTTCTACGGGAAAGGTAAGGAGAGTCCGGAGTGTGCGCGTGTGTCTCGGGAGGGTCGTGCTGTGCTGCTTTGAGCTGCGGCACCTTCACCGGGGACGTCTTCCCTGGTTAAACGTTATCCCTCCTTCTTCCTCTGATTAATCTCTCCTACTGTTTACAGTGGATAATTCTGTCAGGCATTTCCCCCCTCTAGACTCTTCTGTACTTTTTTCCTACACCTTGCTTCCCCTTCTCACTTCTGTCTTCACAGCTCCTAGTACGTTGTTGTGTGCATTGGAAGTGGTGGGTAAATCTTTGCTGGGAGGATGTATGAATTAGCATGGTCGACAGATCGTTTTCCTGCAGTTCTATAGATGGCATTAAACTCCAAGATGCAGATAATCCTTTGGCATTGTGGTTTGAGAAATTCTCTAATCCTTTGTGAAATAGCGTTTACTTTTATTTAGATTTTTGGGTTTGAAGGATGCATTCCTCAGAAGTCATGCAGTTGAATCCTTAGCCTTTAAATAAGTGTCCTTAGTTAATGCAAGGACAGGAAATCTGCTCTGTTGGAGACTTCTACAAAGAAACAGTTCCCATACCTGTCAGCCACACAGGTTCCATGAAACATGCTCGGGGCATTGCCTTCTGATGGGTGTGGCTTGCCACCTGAGCCCCTTCCTTAGAGGCCAGGATACTTTTCAGGGCTGTCTTTTTCTGTGTTCAGTTTCCCTGGCCACCCTGCTCGCATCCCCTTGTCAGAGCAGCTGAGGAGGGGGAGGTGGGCCCAGGCAGGCTGGTGAATAAACCGTTCGGCCACGGGTCCGGCTCCCCGCGAGCTGACCGCACTGGAATTCTATGCAGCATCGGTGTCTAGCTTCAGAATGTTTGCGTGTCATCTTTGACTCCAGTTGGTTCCTTTTGGTGACAGGTTGTGTGTAACTCCGACCTCGGGAGGCCACTCCATCCTCGTCAGTCCCTGGAGCCTTTTTAAAACTTTTCTCCATGGAACGAATTTGCATGCCAGAGAGATTGCAATCGCAGTTGTTACATCCATAAGATATTTCCTCATTGTTTGCATCAATTCAGATTTAGCCAATGGTCCATAATCCTAATATTATGAAATCGTAGAAATGGGTGGAACAGTTATGACGTTGGGTTAAGCAGTTTGGCTAAGTAGGCACTTGCATTACAACCGGTCATATCTCTGAGTTATGTGTCCCTTTTCATAGTGATGACATAATGGGACTGAAATAATTCTGCCGGCGGGTCTGGGTCCCCCAGGTGTGTCCCTGGGCTCTCGTCTCTGTCCCGGCCCCCCGGTTGAACTCAGGGAAACTTGGACTTCCTTGCTAGCGTCTGCTGTGCAAGCATGTGTGGCGCTCAAGCTCGTGTTCATCCGGCAACAGCACGTTCCACAGTGCTGTTCCAAGATGGTCTCTAGGTGGAAGTTATTTCTGGAAAGGGAGGCCACGAAGAAATAGGCTTCCTAATTAAGATTGTTTTAATTGATGAAGCCATGGCTGTCCGTGCCAGCAATAAAATAGTCTCTTAGAATTATTACACTCTGAGATCCTCAGGCATTGAATAATTTGGCTAGCTGAGTTTTGTAAATCATTTGCGGATCACCGTTCAAAATACCAGAACGCGAAAGTCATATATGTGCGTGTGGATGTGTGCGTGTGTGTTTATACAGAGACGTAGTGCCAGCGTCTCCTCCGTGCTCTGATGCGCATTAAGCACACGTGTACACGTGCATGGAATGAGCAGCGGGTGCTTTCTGCAGCCAAGGTCACCGTCATTCATGTCCTCAGGGTCTATTCCTAGGGATGGTGCTGGATTCTGTTTAGTTGTCTTGACTGCATTTTGTAGGTTTTTTCTTGAACTCATCAACTGGCACTTCCGGGTAGTTTTAAAGAGCGACTGGGAGTGGTGTATTTCTTCTGCTTTTTCTAATTTGCTGCTAAGGATTTTCCAGGGCATTGGCAGTTACGTCAGCAGACTTGTTAGCTTTGAATGTGAAATTCAAAATAAGCTCCAGAGAAGAACTTGAGGGCAGACACCCTGTGGGTGAGTTGTACGTGGATACAGATATAAGGCTTAGGGGGCCCTGGGCGTTGGGCTCACTCTGGTTCTGTAAATGCACCAGGCAAGTAAATTCTAGAATCTTCTCCCAAGCCTGCCGAATGAGGACGTGGGGCAGCGATCCCTGAGGTCGCTTTGGCATCAGGGTTCTTCAGCACTGGGCTGTGCTGCTGTGGCTGCTGATGGGTCCGAGGAGAGAATAGGACTTGAGCCGGCCCCTCTGCTCTCGCCCTGCAGCCGTGAACTCTGCCTGCTTTCTCCTATTTTTAGCTCTTGCCCGGTGGGCCTGTGTGTCTCAGAATGAAACTGGCTCCAGCCGCTGCTGCCCCGGCTGGTCCCTGTGCAGAGCCATGCAGGGCTGGAGGCAGGGGCAGCAGCCGGTTCCCCAATGGGTCAGTGCCCCCCCACCCCCTCCATGGTATGGGAATGGAGACAGGCAGCCAGCTCGCCCCTGGCTTTAGCCTCTGGACTCTAATTTGCAAACACACCCCCAGTCGCAGGAACATCATTGCACAACCTAAAAACAGAAGCCCGTGGGCCGCCTGGCCCAGATCGGGTGTGTTTGTGGGCAGCTTTGTTCTTTTCCTTTTTCTCTTTTCCCTTCACTTTTTTTTTTTTTTCCTCTTTGGAAGCAGATGTTCAGGGATCCTTTGCTATTTCCCAGAATGCCTTTTCTTTTTCTTCATGCTCCACCATTCTGTGTGAAATTTCATTTTCCAAAGAAGTAAGCGGCTCCCGATGGCTGGGAAGGGTGGCAAGTACAGAGTCTTCGTGAGGTGGCTTAGTCTGTACTGGGTGGTTAGCGTGGGATGGCTGCACTTTACGCTGAGGTGCGCTCCTGTGACACAAAACCACTGAACGGTTGTGAAGAACTCTGCAGAAGGATTTGTGCCGGGGAGTGGCGAGTCACAGCAACCCATGTATCCGTCGCTTGTCCACGCAAATCCATCTGTAGCCTTCCAGGAAAACAGCTTTTTAAGAGAAAGTGGGGCAAGATGGTAGCAAGCGCGGGGAACCCTGGAGAAAGTTCCTCACTGTTGCTGGCCATGCCCATGAAGAAAATTGGGTGCTGCCTGCCGTGCACCTGTTTCCCTCATGGAAGTCCCGGTGAAATCACAGTTTCCCTCTTCTGTGAGTTTCCCGTTCATGAGGCAGGCCACGAGGAAGGGCCCCTGAGACGGATTGTGGTGGTGTGAGTCTGTTTGGATACCCTTGAGCTTCCTTCATGGCACAGTGGCTGACGTCCCCTCTGCTGGACCCTAGCACTTCGCACCACTGGCCAGCAACGGGCTGTCCCCGGGGGGGCCGGAGTGGAGCTGCAGGACAGTGAAGACACCCCTGGGTCCCTGAGTGCCCACCAAGTCTTGCCGTGGTCAGGAACTTGCGCCCCTGCAGTTACACGGGAGTTCTAAAACCGTTCTCTGCCTGTCTTCAAGCCGCATGGACCAGAACAGCTCTAGACAAGAATCGCTCGAGAAGGAAGACCATGTCCTTTTTGGGTAAAGAAAGGTCAAATTAGCCAAGAGGATAAAGCTAGGTCTCTTGGATGACTTTGGAGTGGAACGTGGCTAAATCTTTGAACCATCGGGACATCGTTTTATATGGGTGCAGGAACATGTCCTCTTAATGTGGGGGAAAATCCTAAGATTGGCAATAAGTACCTTTTTTTCGGTCTAGAATTTTTACATGGCGTAGAAGTATTATGTGATCATTATAGGAAAATAAAGAAGCGAAAGAAAAAGAAAGAAAATCACCCTAGTCCCTAAGAGATAATCACCATGAACAGTTTCCTCTTTATCTTTGTAGGCTTTTTCTGATGCAAATAAATTTATGTAAATGGAACCTTCTATTGCTGTCTGTGGAACTTGCTTTGGATGATCTTCTGTGTTATTATGTGTAGAGCTGCATCAGCATTTTACAAGCCATTATCGATGATCATTATCTGCCTTGGGTGTATGGGGAGATGCCAGGTATTTGCCAGCCATGATCTGGGCAGAAGAGTTAATGACTGTATTTGCTTTATTTTGGAGAAAAACCCATCAGCTTGATAGAAGCACAGTGATAAAAGGACATGTATTTCTTCCTCTCTTAGGTGCAGTATACCTACAAAACGGCTCCTGTCAAATACAGTAATGTTCGTTTTAATGAACAGATCTTTACTTAAATTATTATAAAAGATGTTTTAATTTCATAAAGTTTGAAAAATTATGACAATTATCCTTCTCCACTGGAATGTGGACTGTATGTAGTAGTGACTCCCTTCCAAGGGCTAGCGCACTGAGAGGGAGAAGGTTGCAGGGGAGAGGTCTGGAAAGCACCAACCCAGTCAGGTCATCAAGGTCAACATCAGCATTAATAGGTCAGGGAGTTAGTTTATACCCCTGACATGATGGGAATGGCATTTCTGGGGTCTTCCTCCAAACCCATAACCTCAGTCTGTTTAGGGAAATATATTAGACAAATCCCTGCCGAGGGACATTTCTACAAAATCCCTGACCAGTGTTGCTCCAAACTAGCAAGGTCACCCAGAACAAGGAGAGTCTGAGAAACTCAGAGGCTACACGAGCCTATAAAAGCCACGAGTAACTGTAATGGGGTCTCCTGAATGGGATCTTGGAAGAGAAAGGACATTAATAAAGCAGAAATCTGAATAAAGGATGGACTTGATCAATATCAGTGTCAGTGTTGGTTTTTTAACAGAATGAACTACTAAAGAAACTAAGATATTAACTAAGAAACTGAGCCAGGAGTGTGGAGAACTCCACTATCTTTGCAAGCTTTTCTACAAATCAAACCAGCTTAAAAATAGTTTGCTTCAAATCTTTTCTAAATGTAAGTCATAAATTCTGATATGTTTAACATGAGCATCTTTAAAATTACAGCAAAAAGAACTTACAGGCAGTTCTTAAAAGTAACAAATCTACAGTTTATGTTACTTTGTTAAGCTCTTTAGGACTCCTGTGAGCAGTTGAGGCCACTGTGTGTTTCAAGTAAAGTAAAATTGACAAAATGTCAGTTTCCCACAGCCCTTTCTACACACATCTGCAGAATGCCAGGAGTATTTTTCTCAAATTTACCTAGAAGAGCAGGGGAATTGTTTGGCTTTAGAATTTATACTTTCTTTGGTCTTTATTGAAATGCACAGACTTTCCCTTTCAATTTCCCCTCAAATCTGCATGCTGAGCCCAGGTGGCTGTGGGATGCTCTTTGGGACACTCTGGGTTCTCTGGCTCCCAAATCTCTGGCAAACTAACTCTGAAGAAAGCTTTATGCCCAACTCGTTTTTTTTCCCCCATGGGATTTTCTATAACAAGTCCAAAGAAAGAAATATGTAACTTTTAGAAATCCTCTGTAAAGGAGCTGAATTGGTTTTACAGGGCAGGTTTTGTAGCGTAGATGAAAAGCTAATCTTAGTACGACCGATTGTCTCCCTTCTGTCTGGTGCTGTAGGGGTTTCTGGTTCCATCATTCGCCTGTGATTTCCTTTCTTCTCTGTTTCTTATAAAAGGAATGTGCCAGAGAGAACTTTGATTTCTCATTCCCATCTTAGCTTTACAAGACTTCTGTGGTGTGGGCAGATTGGAATTCTTTTTGGAAAGATGGCAACTTCCCAGAGAAGAGTTTTTAGCTGCTTCCAGGTGGACCGGGCCTCCAACAAAAGCCATATCCTCGCCACGTTGTAGGATGTAATACCGGCCTTTGCAAGGTCCATTTCTGCCCCAAGATGCCGGCCTTGAAGCTTTGAGTGCCCCTTCCTTTGTCTGTGCCCGGCCCCAGGCTGCGCCATTGGTACCGCCTGAGAATGAACTCCTCTGTTGGATCTGCAGCACTTCCAAGAGTTCTTTCTAGAGCCTCTTTTCCCTAAGAATCTTCAAGTTCACATGTTTATGAACTACCCTTGACCAGCTCTATATAAGCTCACCTCTTTCTCCAGTAGTCTTTTATGTCATTAGTATTTTAACAAAGGAATAATATCTGTACATACATCTGCTAAATGAACAAATAAAAAGAAAGGATTCTTCTAGAAAGTGTGTAGTAACTCTCCCGATACCAATTTGCTGTTTGGTGGCTGGAGATTTACCTTTTTGCCAGGAGGGAGAAGTGCGCATGCGTTCTAATTGTGGTTGGAGGCCTTGGGCTGGGGGGTACAGGACAGCACAACTTCAGGTTAAGAGCCCAGACTGTTCTGAAGCCAGCCTCTTGGGTTCACGTCCCAAGTGAGTTTTTGCAAGTCCTTCAACTCCTTTGTGCCTCAGTTAATCATCTATAAAATGGGATCATAATAAAAATATCTCCCGTGAAGGGATTAGAACCAGTGCCTGTTACAAAGTATGCCTCCTCCTCCCCCAAGTGGTTCTTAAATAAATGTGTAAAACCTTTCTGTCTAAAAAGAAACTATTGTCCACACCACTGGTACAGCATTTAAAGGGGCAGCACTTTATTTTAATGGTTAAAAGATAAGGAGGGGAAAAGTAGAACCATCCGGCAGGGGGCCCCAGGGCAAGGTGTCTGGTGAAGTCTGCCACCCCATTCCAAACCCACTCACTTAAATTTCATGAATGTGACAGTTGTGGGCAGGCGTATACCTTTACATATCAAATGAACCCCATTGCTGAGCGATGCATGGCTGCATTTGCTCTGAATTTCATGCCTGGTGGCTTCTTTTTTTCTCCCCCCTTCTGGTTATATACAGTCACTGAAGAAAATTAATAGGGAGTTGGACACTATTAAATTCATACGGATGAACTGAGGACCACCGAACAATAGGACTGTTCTGGGATCCACATTCCTCCCGGAGCGGACATAATCGACTCCGCTCTTCACCTCTCTGCCTGCCAGCCTGGCCTCTGCGAACAGAGCTCCCATTGAGGCCCCACTGGCTCTGGGCAGAGAGGAGTTGCCCAGCTGCACGGGACACTCAGCCCTGTGGGTTATTGTGGTATCAGTTCCCTGTGGCCGGCGGTGGGAACCTCTCGGGCAGCGGGGAGGTCACGGCTCCCGCCTGTTGCCAAGTTTTAGGAACTTGAGGAGGACTGCATGTGATTTCCTCCTGTGGACACTTTGGCCTCAGAGTCTTTTTCGGTTATTAAGGAAGGAGGAACTCCTGTTCTTTTTATTTCCCTAGGAGTAGAGGGATTGATACTGTAATATTTCTGTGCTTCGCTAGGGAAACTTCCTTGCAGTTTGCTGTTGGTACAGAAAGTTACAAGTCAGAAGCTTTGGAGCATAAGGTCTCAGAGCACCTGGAAGCTTAGTGAAATCTACCTACCTTGTGTTTGTTCCAAGATTTCTTTCACTCTTTGCCCCATCTAAATAAAATGAAAAAGCTGGACCACTGCCCCCTTCTCAGTGAATTTTTTCTTGCTCTTAGTGTTCTCATCCTCCTTCCCACTCTGGTAGCAAACAACACTCAGAATTATGGGTTATCGAAGGAAGCCTTTGACAGCTGCCTTTTTTCTCCAGTTTCTCCCTTTTTTATTCAAGGTTTTCCTAAAACGGTGTCTCCCAAGATACTGTCCTTATGTTCAGGACAGATTTGTTGGCTCATCTGTAAGTTGTGTTCATTTTACCATGCACGCATTAATTGATTTTTAGAATTCAAACTTTCCATGACTCTCATCACCCTTTGCATGAGAGAGTCCTAGAACCAGCCCACCTAGGGCATGCATCCTCCCTATCACCCCAGATCATGACCTCGAGTGAGTCATCTAGCTTCAGGAATATTATCTGTAAAATGGGGATACCTCCTCAAAAGTAGGGAGGAGGAAATGAGTTCATTTATGTCAGGTATAGTAAATCTTGTTATTTTCACTGTAACGCCTCAGGTTTTCAAGCTTAGCTCATACTTTGGTCAAAGGAGCCTTCATGTAGCAAAAATACATCCTTTTCTGCATCATGGTAAATTCAGTAATTTAATCCCTGAAACATGACCAGGGAGCTTGAGGTTTCTTGAAATTATCTAATGACTCTTCATGTTTTTATCTGCAAAAGTAGGCCCCATTGTTCTATTCACTCATCCATCCATCCATCTATCCATTGTCCCTTGTTGACTTTTTTTCTCTGTAAGTCTCAGAGAGCTCTGAACAGGGGAGCTGATCTAAAATTCAGACACACAGTTTGTTGTTTGGAGGGAAAGGTGAAAGAAGATACATCGAAGGTGGGAATTTAGACAGCAGCCACCTGCAGCCCTGGACGTAACCTGGGTAGGCAGTGAGCCAACAGTTAAGTGATCAGCTTGCTGTTGAAAGAACAAAGGCATGTTAAACTATGTTTTATGGAAAGACAGCAAGAAAGCTTCTGCTGTGAGTGTTTAACGGAGTGAAGGGCTGTGGGGCCAAGATCTACAGCCTCCCCTGGCTTTGGAGGACTTGTTAATGGTGCTGTGGGCCGTGCAGGGCTAACCCTTGAGAAATTGTAAGGTCTCAGAGACCTGTGGGCACTGCTTTTATGGATCTGACCTCGGGAGGCCCCGCAGAGTTGGAATCCTCACCTGGTCAATTCATTAGTGACGAACCTGGTAAGCATCCCTTCCAAGATACTGCAGCACCTGGAAACAGCCTTTGGGCCAGGGTCGCAGGTGGCCCCTGTCCATTTATTTATTTATTTATTTATTTAAAGTCTTTTGAGTTAGATTTTTTTCTTTTTCTGACTAGCCAAAGCACAGAGATCGATGCCCCGAATCTCATTTCCTACACTGCCATCTTGTTAACCGATTTTTTTTTATCTTGCCCTGTTGTATTTGCATGATATGTGGATTTTCATTCAGCTTCTCCAGTCTTTCCACTGCTTCCATTCTGCCAAGGAAGGATTTTATTTGATGTACTCTTAAAGCAATTTTATGGAAATCATGTGCTTGGGATATAGACAGGCTCCCGTGGGTGAGGGGCACCTGCTCACTGTCCTCTGCCCACAGCTGGGAAGGCTCACATGGTACAGATGAGCAAGCTAAGCCATGCCGGGGTGGGGTGGGGCCCAGAGTGTCATTTAAAAGGGTCACCTTGGCTCCCTCCTGGAGACTTTGGAGTCTACCCTGTTCTTCATGGTATGTGCAAGCTATACGCTATGCATGTTACGTTGTGCAGCAGAAGATTGTGATTTCTTTCGAGACCCATCCAGCTAACCTGCTCTATTCCCTGGCTAACTGAAAGCATGACAAGAGCCCTTAAAGAACAGCTAGGGGGCCTCGGAGCTGGCATGTCCAAAGGTGTGATGATTTTAAGTGGCAGGAACGTCATCTCTTGGCTTGCCTTCAGAGAGTGTGTCTGTGTGAAATGGGGACGGAAAAATTGAAAACAAGTGTGGGGAGGCAGACAGAAAAGAAAAAAGGTTCTTTCATTAATCTTCAGTGGAAAAGGGAATATGCAAATTTTGAATTCTCCCAGTTTAAAAAAATATATATGGTTTCTGATAGAAATCATTCAGTAGGGGCGCCTGGGTGGCACAGTGGGGCGCCTGGGTGGCTCAGTCGTTAAGTGTCTGCCTTCGGCTCAGGGCGTGATCCCAGGGTTCTGAGATCTAGCCCCACATCAGGCTTCTCCACTAGGAGCCTGCTTCTTCCTCTCCCACTCCCCCTGCTTGTGTTCCCTCTCTTGCTGGCTGTCTCTGTCAAATAAATAAATAACATCTTTAAGAAAAAAAAAAAAAAGAAACCCTTCAGTAAAATATATGCACCGCATTCTTTAAAAGACCACCATGAATGGGAGGTAGCCCCTCTAGGTGATTATAGATCGGCATTTTGACATTTTAAGTGTCAATCATCTTCAGGCTGACCCTTGAACTTTGTAGGCTATTGGGCTCAAAGTCAAAATGCCCCATGATGCTTTTTATTTTATGTTCAGTCCTTTTTGTTGGTGATTTAGGTTTTCGTCAGTAACATTCGTGTCTTCAGTTTTAATTACCTCTCTGAGATTAAGGACGATAAGTGTGATGCATATATTTGGGGGGCAGGCAGGCGGGAGCTGGTACTGAGGTTACGAAAGGTTATGTAATTCACCCAAGGTTCAACAGGTGATAAGTTAGCATAGCCCAGGTTCAGAAACCAGTAATCAGGCTTATTAGAATTGTAGGCATTTAAGAGTACATGAGTTTGGGACTGCTAGTTCAGTGTGACAAATTGGAGACACATGTTATCTCTCCCTCTTCCAAAACACTGCTAAAAATAATAGTGAAGGAATAACAAAGGGCATAAAGCCACAAAGGAATAAAGAGAACTAGAGAGGAGCAGTGAAAGGCAAGGTATGCCAAAGCTGACAGAAGAACCAGACCAGTTTTGCAGATGGGAAAACGCCACCCCTCCAGCATTGGGAGCAGTGGGGGGGAATGGCAGGGACAGGCCATCAGGAAGCTAGTTCATGTACCGCAGAACGAGGTACCTCGGAAGAAGAGCTGGGGGCGGGGGTGAGAGCAGGGGGCCACTTCAATATGTTTAAAAAGCTGGGTTTTCTCTCCTCTCCCTTATTGCCCATTTACTACTTATCCCCACCCGGGGGGAAAGCTGAAGATTTATTCTGGAGAAGTTGAACATCTGCACAGCTAAGGGCAGGACTAGGGCGCTTAAGTAGAGAGTAAGGAGTAAGTGAAAATCAACACAGTGAGATGCCCAACCCTGTATCCTTATTTGGACTAAATGCCTCCAGACAGGAGAATGGGAGAACCTTCCCTGGAGCCATGGATGGGCTCGAGAACAAAAGACCTCCCTATACTAATAGCTGGGGTTCCCCCAATAGAGCAGTTGGGGCCCCACCTGATCAAAGCAATACAAAGTGGACTGTAAAGCAAGATGAGTCACTATAGATGAACAGAGGTATTTCATAATGATAAAAGGGTCAGTTCCAAGCACCAAAATTGGAGCTTCAGAACATGTAAAAGAAAAAACAAAAACAAACACAGGTCAAACTAAAAGGAGACATGATCACATCTCCCATCTGAATTCTCTATATTAGAAACATACAAACAAAAATGGAAAACTTTGGAAATATACTATTTATATTACCTTAAAACATCAAGGACCTGCACTGAATCCAAAGAAAGACATGAATGAATGACAGAGAACTACAAAACATCACCAAAACCAAGTACAACCCTTCAAAGTGGAGGGGACACGTTGTGGTTGTGGGTGAGAACACTCAGCATGTAAGAGCATTCGAGGAAGTGTTTTGTGGGAACAGAATTAAGAGTGAGGAAAAATGGATCAGAGCAAGGAGAGCAGCTTCGTAAAACTATGTGCATATGAATATGTTGAAATAGGGTAGTCGGGTTTTGTGACATTTGCTTTGCGTATGTGGCATTTTTCTTCTGGATTGTTGGTTCTCTAGTGGATATTAGCGGTGTTTCCGTGCTACCTCATACTTAGTCTGTCACAGAACTTAGAATGCATAACTGGAGTCGGTTTCCGATAGCGTCAGCCCCACAGGACTAGAACTTGGTGAAGCAGGCACTATGTCTCGCTCGTCGTTGTATCCCTTGTACTTACCAGTGACTGGCCATCGCTGGGATGTGCCCGTGCTTGATATTAGAGTGAATGAATTCAAATGAGTGGAGTGTGTGTGGTGGACTGAGTACTGGCCCCCAGGGGTACGCAGGTCCTAATCCCCGGGCCCTGTGTATTTTACCTTATATGGCAAACGCAGCTTTCCAGATACGATAAATGAAGGATTTTGAGACAAGGAGACCATGCTGGATTCTCTGGGTGGAACCCCAGTGCCATCCCAAGTGTTCATGGAAGAGGCAGGCAGGCAGAGGGAGATCGGACCGAGAAGACTGCAGTGTGGCCACTGACGCAGGATCTAGGGCTGGATTCGAAGATAGAGGAAGAGGCCCCGTGAGCCAAGGAATTCACGGAATACAGCTCTAGAAGCTGAAAGAGGCAAGGAAAGAGATTCTTCCCTAGAGCCTCCTAAGGGAATGCAATCCAGACAGCATCTTGACTGTGGCCTTCCTACCTCCAGAGCTGGGAGTTTCGAGCCCCCCCCCGGCTTGTGGCAGTTTGTTGTAGAAGCAGTAGGACTGTTCTAGTAGGTGTTACCAGTTCTCAGTTTTGTAAGCATATTAAGAAACCACATCGCCTCTCTCATAAGGGCAGTACCTTCTACATTTCTGGTCCCAAGACCTTTCACACTGCCTTCTGCAGTCGCCAGCAGGAATCGAGCTGCCTCCTAGTTTTTATTTTGATGGTACTGCGTGAGGCTCAGAAGACCATTACTTTTGAGCAGCACCAAGGGAGCCTAATTCAAGCACAGTTCGTTAAGCACTTATCATTTATTAGGCCCTATCATATCAGGCCTTGAGGATATAAGAGTTGAAGGACTCAGCCTTGTCTGGAGGTGAGGCAAATAGTTTCAGTGGAAGCGATGTTTGGGTTGAATCTTAAAGGATGCGTGAGAATGTCAAGCACAGAAAAGCGAAGGATACGCCAGGCCGGGGGGGGGGGTGGGTAAATGCATGAGGTAGGGGAGTTATGGGGGAGCCGTCTGTAGAGAGTTTGGGGTAATGTCACTGAGGAACTTCCTGGAGAAGATGGGTGGGTGGATGGAAGGACAGACTGATGTTCGGACAGATCGAAAGACAGAGACAGAGTCAGAACAGATAGCCGTGGGCTGACGGTAGAGCCTTGGGACACGTCTAGGTTACAAGGCGAGGCCAGAGGGGCAGCCCCAAAGCAGACACCGAAGGAGAGCCCTGGAGGTGGCTCATGCAGAAAGGACACCCCCAGAAGCCGACAGTGCCCCACGCGGCAGACAGGCCTGCCAAGCCAGAGCCCAAGTATGGGGTAGAGGTAGTGTGAGAAAATGGGGGAGAGAGCTAATACTCGAGGAGCAGGTATTCTCCTCACCGAGGGGTGGTGGGGGTGGACGGATGGTCCTCGGGGCTGGGGGAGCGTTCGTGACTCCTGTCTTGCCAGAGACCCATCTGCTTGCCAGGCCCACTGGCTCTTCCTCTCATCGACCTTTTCCTCCCCAATTTTTAAAAATGAAGGTACACTTTACCTACAGTGAAATTCACCCTTTTTAAAGTGTCGAATTCTAAGAGTTTTGACAAATGAATATGGTGCGTAACCATTAGCACCATCGAGATGCAGGATAGCTCCCTCAGCCCAGAAAATTCTCATGTGTCCCCTGTGGGCAGCCCCCCCTGCCACCAGCCCCTGGCCGACCCCCGTCTGCTGTGCCTACAGCACCTGATGATATGGGAGCAGCGCTCGCTCTAGGATTTTTAGTTGTCAGATGTGAGAATGAGTGATTCAGTGCCCGTGATCTGGACTCTCGATTTCACCACAAGAAAGGGTTTTGATGACTCAGTCGCTCTTTTTCTCCCTAAAATAATTCGAAGCCCACCGGATTCATGTCAGTAGGGTTCGTCAAATGCCTAATAGAGAATCCATTTGAGCATTTTTGCAGGTAACTTGTCAAAATGGGTTCTAAGAAGGCAGCTTTTGCCTGATGATGACTGGTCGTGTTTTCGTGCACTTTCTGAATGTTTTCCTTCACTCATCTGCCTTAGAAAGAGATGAAGAGGAAAGTTCTTGTCAGAACAAACTGCAGCTAAAAAAATTCTTAACTCATTTAAGTTTAAAGATGCATTTTCCACAGAACCTAGTATAATGCCGTGGGTCTAATAGTCACTAACGCCACCTTCAATGAAATGATAATGTACGACATTTAACTTTTAGTCTCTGTTTTCATTGAATATTTTTAAACTGTTGATTAAAACCCAAATAACTGCTTCTGGGTCAATTCTCCCCAAACCCCTGCATTTTTTACAATGTGTTTTTGGTTTCACTGGAGTTGTTCTTGCCTGTTAACAGTTAACCTGGCTGTTAATTGGCATATAATTTACCCAGGGGACCTGTTACCCATCAAACACAAAGGCTTGTTTCCTGTTGTGTAAGCCCAGGACTATAGTAAGTCAGTAACTCACCTCCAGCCCCAAAATAGTGCACTTACTGCTTGTAGCCAGGACTCTGAAGAGAAATAATGACAGTGTTAATCTCATTTGGTTGTATGAGGTAAAGAAGTAAATGATTGTGGAAGTAAGAAGAAAAGAAGTAAAAGACTTTTCAAGACCTAGCCAATAGTCATCATTGGCTTTGGGTAATGTGTGCCCTGGCTGATGGCAGGTGCTGTTTTCATCCCGGTTTCTTCTTTCTCAATAACGTTTCTTTTTCCTTCCACAGTTAATGTGGCAGAAAATGTTAGCATAACTGAAAGACTTCAGAATACCTGCAGTTTTCTTCAAGCTTATAAATATCTGATTCATTATATATTTTTTTAAACTAAAAATGAAGAGTCAGGAAAGATGGGCCCAAACTTTGAAGGTGACAGTCAAAAGGGATGAGTCTGGTTCTGCATAGAGGGTGAAAAAAAAATCACTGTTACAAGTATGCACCTGGGGACCTGACCTGGTAGCAGTTCATTGATAAGAAAATGAGCACCACCTGCGGGTTTGCATTTCCCACCTGCTCCACATGGATCCTTGGTGTGATGGGGCTGCTAAAAATACCTAAGCTGCGGGAATAAACAAACATTCAGGTAATCGGTCCCCCTATTTCATATGGGGACATATGAAACAGGCCACATCTGAGTGTTAAGTTTGGGTCCTTTCAGAAGATGACACTTAAAAAGTTAGTGTTTTGACTTCTTTCAGCAGACAGAGGAACTTTTGTCCCACAGTCCAGAAGCGATTGCTCACGGAGTAGTGAGCTTCCCGCCCGTGGCAGAGCTCAGGCTCATATGTTAGCTTCACAAACGGGAATCTGTCCTGGATTGTGACCCCACCGCGAAACGCTGCCTGGCACGTACTGTTGAATGTGTGGTGAGACTCCCGACCATCCCTCGGAGCGTGTGCTTGGGGATTCCTGTGCCAGATAGACAAGAGGGTCCCCAAAATCTGTTCCTGCAGTGAGACCGTACGGATTAGAACCCTGCAGGCCCAGTGATTTTATGTGACAGTCACGATTAGCTGAGAACAGAGTAAACCAAGTTATAGAATCAGTAGATACAGTTTGACCTCAGCAACTAATGACCTTTTATGTCTTTTCTGTCTGTTGTAACATTTCGCATTAGATGGCTAAGTACTTTAGTGACATCGTAATGAAAGAGTGAGCTTTGCACCGGACAGGGCGCCAGGATTACCTGGCTAATCCGAGTGCCCACATTCGGTCAGAGGAGGTGACCTTCCCAGGTGGAGGGAAGCCATTCAGTGGTCTTCAAGTAGCTAGATTCTTCACTGGACAGTTTCTGGGAATGGTAGCACACTCTTTCCCAGGATGCTCTTCAATGGTGGCAGGGGGCAGGGGAGGGCTGCTGCTGCCCGTGAGCTGGGGACGAGCCCAATGAGAGGAGGAAGTAACGGAAGAGGAGATGTACGAGTACATCTGATTTGGAAACAAAACACTTTGATCAAACACAGTTGGGGAATTGTGTACCCAGACCCATGCAGTATTTTTTTTTTTTTCAGAGATTAGACACACACTCAGAAAAGATACCCATCCGGTCCTTTGTTCCTTTCTTTTGATGCCCCCGCTGTCTCCTGTTACAGAGCACCAGAACTACTTTGGAATAGATGAGAACCTTGGCCCGGTGGCCGTCAGCATCCGGAGGGAGAAGGTGGAAGACACCAAGGAGAAAGAGGGGTCCCAGTTCAACTACCGAGTGGCCTTCAGGACAAGTGAGGTAATGGCTGCCTTGTGTCCTTGCTGTCCTGGGCTGAAGCCTGTGACGTTACTGCACTAGATTGTTTCAGATAAGGTTTAATGTTACTGATTATAGTATTTAAGATCACTGAAAAAGCCTACAGTATTTTATTCCCAATAAAATTTTGAAAACCTGTCACAGATGTTAAGGGGCAATGAATTTACTTCCCGCTTACATGATAGAAAGGATAAAATGGTAAGAATGCAAGGTTTGGGGGCTCAGAGAGGACACGTACGAACTGGACCATTCATGTCGGAACTGACATCTAATGCAGGAAATCAGATGGTCTGCAGTGGGGGAGCGTGGCAGGCTGTCTCTGCACAGTGCATTACATCGATGCCCCAGCCTGGTGCCTCGCTAGCCTTGCTTTGAGTAAAAAGTGGGATTGTTGTACAAAGGGTACAATAGGTAAATAAAGCCAAATGGGCAGAGATGCTGATTACAAAGAAGGAGATCTGGCCTGCATTTCAGGCTTTATTCTCTTGACCTGTTGTGATTGGGGGGGTGTATTTGGCAAGTATTCCAGCACGCATATTTCAGTTGGCTCCTTCCAGATCAGAGAGACGAAAGAGAGCTCTCTCTGGTCACCTGCGTGTGCATGAGCCTGTGCTAGTCCCCTGCGTGTGCACGTGCGTGGCTTGCCAGGTGCCCCAGTGATTTGGGTTCTGTGCTGGGTAAATGGAGACAGAGCCCCTCTCTTGTAGTGACGTATTTTAAGTCACGGCCTGTGCTGTCCAATTCAGTAGCCGTTGGCCACATGCGACTATTTAAAGTGATTAAATGAAATTCAAAATGCAGTTCCTCAGTCATGCTGGTCACACGTCAAGAGCCCAGTAACCACATGGAGTCAGTGGGTCCTGTATCAGCCAGTGCAGAGAGAGAGCGTGCTCATTGCTGCCCAAGCCGCTGCTGGGCAGTGGTGTTCTAGACCGCGATGCACGTGGCAGACATCGCTGCTACAACCCTCACTTGTCCGCTCATAGTTCTCTTCCCAGAGTCGGAGTGGGGCGAGTCAGAGCTAGGTCCCTTGATTCGCAGTGCTGGGATTTCCTCTCTGGGGCAGGTGTCAGAATGGCTATCGAGTGCCTTCATCACACATTTGAGGACATAGCAGTCACGAGGGAGAATCTGTAGTAAGTAATCTGAGCGCTGAATCACCCTGCCCGTGGGTGTCAGTGGCTACCCCCATTCAGCTTCACGACTCATCAGTAGTGGAAAGGGAAATAGGAGAAGAGAAAGGAATGGAACAAAAGTTGGTGTGCAACATAGGGCAATAGGAAAAGAGAAGGGAGGGGTGGCAGGGAGGTGCAGGGGGCCAGGCCCAGGCCCAGGTTGGCTCTGGGAGCTGCAGGAACATCATTGCTCCGCCCGGCTCCCCTCATTCTCCAGGCAGCTTCCTGACTACTTCAACCTCTCCTGGTTTATCCCTGAGCCCCGTGCCCTTTTGTTGTGTAAAGACTCTGAGTGTTGATTTCGCTTCCATCCTTGGAGAGCTATAGTCACTTTTGCCCCATGCAGAAAGGAGAATGACTTTTCTCCCTCTGGAAGGCAACTGAAAAATCAAGCTTTCAAGAAGTAACTGGGAGTAAACATGAACTCTTCTGTGATGTTCTGGAATCTTCTGTTCTGCCCCTGCAGCTGACAACCCTGCGAGGAGCAATTCTAGAAGACGCCATACCCTCTACCGCCAGGCACGGTACCGCACGGGGACTACCTCTCAAAGAAGTTCTGGAGTATGTCATTCCAGAGCTGAGCATTCAGTGCCTGAGACAGGCTTCGAATTCACCCAAGGTCTCGGAGCAACTACTCAAACTTGATGAACAAGGGGTGTGTACAATGTCTGATGCTCCGTTTGGGTATGAGCATGTGTCTGTGTTTCTAAATGTTTTAGACTTTTCCCATCCATCTTTCTTTTTAGATCATTTATTTTTAATGCCTTGAAGCCTTTTCCCCCCCTCTGTTGTTCCTAAGAAACATGATGGCTTTCTAGTGCAAGACTTCTCCTGCTGAGTAGTGACCTGTATTGTTTTTACCAAGGTTTTGGTGCATCCCAGCTAACAAATACACATCTGATTCATGATTATTAGGGATCGGTGGTATTTTTTCCAGGGTTTAAAAAACTCACATTGGGCCTTTCCCTGAGCTAACATTTATTCTTGTCCACTGTATGTGAGGCATTGATGCTAACAGGTGGAAATGGACAACATACATTGGGGAGACTGAGGCTAAGAAGTCGTCCCTCACCCCGGGGGGAACAGTAAGACCAAGAGCACAAAGACCTCTGCAGGGAAGAATATGGTAGTGGATTGTGGGGAGGTTTAAAGGCAGTGCTTTTGGGAAAAGAAGAAATAACATCTGCTGGTGCACGTCCTGAAGGAGGCGGCATTGTAACTGGAACTTGGGTAGAATTTCAGGAGGGGGATGGGAGCAGTTGGCTACCTTAGTAACTATGATGAGTTTCTTTGTAAGACAAGGGAATTTCTATGAAAAAATGTTCAAAATCATTAGCCATCAGGGAAATTCAAATCAAAACCACACTGCGATACCACCTTATGCCAGTTAGAATGGCAAAGATAGACAAGGCAAGAAACAACAATTGTTGGAGAGGATGTGGAGAAAGGGGATCCCTCTTACACTGTTGGTGGGAATGCAAGTTGGTACAGCCACTTTGGAAAACAGTGTGGAGGTCCCTCAAAAAGTTAAAAATAGAGCTACCCTATGACCCAGCCATTGCACTACTGGGTATTTACCCCAAAGATACAGATGTAGTGAAGAGAAGGGCCATATGCACCCCGATGTTCATAGCAGCATTGTGCACAATAGCTAAATCATGGAAGGAGCTGAGATGCCCTTCAACAGATGACTAGATTAAGAAGATGTGGTCCATATATGCTATGGAATATTACTCAGCCATCAGAAAGAACGATTTCTCAACATTTGCAGCAACATGGACAGGACTGGAGGAGATTATGCTAAGTGAAATAAGCCAAGCAGAGAAAGGCAGTTATATGGCTTCACTCATTTGTGGAACATAAGGTGTAGCAAGGAGATTGGTAGGAGAAGAAAGGGAAGAAGGAAGGGGGGTAAACAGAAGGGGGAATGAACCATGAGAGACTATGGACTCTGGGAAACAAACTGAGGGCTTCAGAGGGGAGGGGAGTGGGGGATTGGGATAGGCCGGTGATGGGTATTAAGGAGGGCACGTAATGCATGGTGCACTGGGTGTTATACGCAAATAATGAATCATGGAACTTTACATCAAAAACTAATGATGTACTGTATGGTGACTAATATAATAAAAAATAAATAAAAAAAATAAAACTACAAAAAAATAATAAAAGTAAAAAAAAAAAAGACAAGGGCATGTCTAGGGAAGTATGTTGAAGCTAGAGCATGCAAGACCTTGAAAGCTAGGCTAAGGAATTTGCATGTGATTCAGGAGGCAGTAGGAAGCCACTGAAGCTTTTTGGTAGGACAAGACACGATCAGATCTGTATTCTAGAAAGATGATCCTGCTCGAGGGGAATGAGACAGGCTGGTGAAGATAAAGACTGATGATGGCCTGGGGTTCAATTATGGACTGTTGACATTGTCAGGAGAGAAGTAATGATGGACAGGATAGGGACGGTGGCCCAGACAATGGAAATTTTTAAATGAAGATACAAGGTAACTCGTAGTGGGGAAACTGAGAAGTAGGCACCCCAGTGTATGCAACTTATTTCAAATGAGTGAATTTCTTTTAGAACCCAAAAAGACAGTAGTGATGTATATTTCCAGAATTTTCAAAGGAAAATTCCTTTGCCTATTTTAGAGAGAATAGGAGGCATTTCTTGGTTGATCCAGTAACACCAATGTGGTATATTGATGGCGTATTTGATACTCAGATGGCTGGAATTCTAAAAGTGGTGAAATGGTAATTTGTCTAAGAAATTAACACTGCGTGATTAGCCAAAGGAAGCAGGCACTGTGACATTCAGAGTGAATAATCCTGAGGTCTGTCTGTCTCAAGAAGGAAGGCTGACAGATTAAAAACAAAACTAAACCAAACCAAAACTCTCCCCTAGAGCAGTTGACCTGTAAGACTGTGTGATATCCAGGATAGTTGGAACATGATCGTGACTGGTAAAGTGTGCGGAATGTACGAGATGTCCGTGAAGCAGGTGAGGAAAACGTGTTATCAGCGAGAGGTAGGAAGGACGTGTCGGTGTTGGTCCAAATACTCCAGGTGCAAGCAAGCTTGATGAGAAGAACAGCATTTATCTTCATATCTTATTGTCATGTTTATTTTTATGATATTTCTGGTCCCGGGAGAATGTGGTATTTCTCTGTCCCTTTAGGCTTCCTGTAAAATCTATCACTGTACTGGCTGCAGAGCACGGTGGATGAGGTAGCTGGTCCCCTCAGGCTGCTGTAGAAAATCCCACAGATGGCCCCTGGTCCACAGGCCTGAATCCCAAAGTCCTCCGAGCCCCGAAAGACATCATGACAGCTACCGTTGACCGTCTCCTCACGAAACTCTGTCGAGCAGAGTAGGTCCAGAAGCTATGCCAGCCAATTGGTTTTTTCTTTCTGTTTTTTTTTAATGAAGAGTTTAAGTGCTTTTAAATGAACACCTTTTTGTAGTCCGATGTCAAAATTAATGCATTGAAAATTGGGTTCTGCTTTTAAGCAAACCAATGCATTGTTTAGTTCTAATTGAATTTCGTGTGGTTTTCCACACAGTGTTTGTTTGACTTTGGTGTACTTTCCTAATGGTGTGCAGCGTGGCCTTGTCACTTGCCCACACCTCTTGATGGTGTCTGATCCCCATATTACATGAGGAAGAGATACTCTTTATTTTCATCCCTAAGAGAGATTGGACGGCTTTTTTAAAAATTGTTTTAACATCCTACTTTTTACAAGATCCTTAAAAGTTGCCACTAACCTTTTAGAGTGTTTGAGAGTTCATTCCAGGTAGTGCCCTTTTGATTCACCTTCTTAATAGTAAATCTGCACAGGAATGGGATGGGCCAGGTTTGGGGGTACTGTTCTTAGGGGGTTTGAATCTTGAAAAGGTACTGAAGGGATATATTGCCGTGTGCTGCTTCCCTGGGGTTTTAGCTGCCCTGGTCCGACCCGGTCACTGAGTGCGTCTGCTGTGTTCAAGAAGGACATAGGTTTGTAGCAGGGGTTCATTAAATGTTCAGATCATGCGTCCCATTCTCTTATTTTCATGAAGATGTTTTGAGCAGAATGACTCCCCTAAATGCAGAACGACAAGGAAAGTAATTATTAAGCGAGACTCTGAAACTTTTGTCACTGTATCTACATAAATTCACCTCTCAACCTCTCAAATCTCATTTTTCCTGTTTAAAGACTTTCCTAATTTATATCACAGGTGACTTTATACAGTTATATAGGTTGACATTTAAAAAAATCAGATTTATTATGGCCGCTCAGTATCTGAGAATATCATGGCGTCTTTAGCAGAATGATTAATTTGTTCTCAGGCCAGCTCTCCTCGTGTCCCCCTCACCCTAGATACATGTTTACGGGCACACCAGGCTTGCTTCCGGCGAAGTCACACAGGTCTACAGAGATGATTTAAATAAATGAGACTGCATGCTTGCCAGGAGTAGACTGAGTCCAGAGAAAGCACTAGAAGGAAGGGCTTCCCTGCACACTCCAGTTTATTTGCAAGGCATTTCTGAGGCTTTGTTGTTTTTGTCACCTTCATTTAAATTTCCTTATCAATGAGGACAAGGCTTCTGCCCCTGGGAATGGAGCAGTCAATTGTCATCCTGTCCCAGGTAGCCAAAGAGACCTTGTGTGCTGGATTGTCTGTGCGGCCTGTCTGTAGGTCCAGCTCTCAGCACTGATGCGGTATGCAATTTTGACAAGCGAGTATTTCTGGTTTCTGACAGTACTGATGCCTGAGAGCCAACTGAGCTCCCCCCATGGCTGTGGGACTGGCTGTAGTTCAGAACTGTTAAATCAAGGTCAGTGGGAAGGGTGAGAGGTTAGGGGATAACCTGAGGTCTGGAAGGCTTGGATACAAACCCTGTTCTGAGAGAATTGGGAATTTTAGTACTTGGGAGCTGGAGTCTCCCCCTTTGTTTTGTGCCCCAATTAACTGCAGGGTGTGCTGCTGGCTTTGTGATACAACACAGGAGGAGTGATGGTCGATATTACATTCCAGTTGTTTTCATGAGGTTTGTAAGAGATTTAAGACAGAGGAGTCTCTTCAGCATTTCATTCTGTTACAGCTTTAGTGGAATGACAGCCGTTGTAGCAAGCAAACCACAATTGTTTGTTCTAAGACCCTAGAGATAGTTCCATTTTGTGACCTCCTCACGGTAAACGTGTGTGATGCCCATGCCATGCTGTGCACGTGCCACAGGACATTTTCACTGCACCAGAACTCTGATGGTTGTCATGAATGCTTGGGGGCTTTGAAATCTATTAGAGCCACATCCCCTAATTTTCATGGGCCCAGGGGCTTCTTGGAGGGAATGCAGATCCTGTTCACAGTCAGGGTCTAGACTCCGGCTGGTTTGTCCGATGGCTGGGAAGAGGGCTGTGAAGTGGACAGCACTGCAGCCGGCAAAGTAGGCCTAGGGGAGTCCAGTTCTCTGGGTGTTTGGCCTTTGCCTGAACGAGAGTCCACCAGGACTCAGTCCAGAAGACTCAGGAATCACATACAGAAATTGTGCCCGTCCGGTGAGCACTCTGCTTAACGGGCATGAGGCCACACTAGCCCAAACCGTTGGGCCCCATACAGCTTTCCTCAGGGCCTCCTCCCATGGGTGTTGACATGAGAAGAGAAGGGGCTCTCCCGCTGGAGATGCCAGGGCAGACTGGGACAAGCGGCAGGGGGGTCTAGGGGCATTGGAGGCCTCGGTGGCCCAAGACGAGGTGGCCAGATGGTATTGACGTGTGGCGCTGGCAGAGCCCTGACGTGAGCAGCAGGAGGAAGAGCAGAGGGCAGGCAAAGAGTATGGAGCCCCAAGGATGTGTATGACAGTGTTGCAGACTGTGGGTGCAGGCGAGGCGATGGGGGCCGGGATGCACAGGCATTTGGGCCTGCGGGATGTTGGGGTTACATGCGCCAGCGCTAACCATCCCACTGCATCTCTGGTGGACTGTCATTAAGGCTAGGGCCAGATAATGGGAGAGAGTTGCAGTCCTCTTCTCATGGCCAAAGAGTCGTCAAGCTAATGTGATACCTGGGATAGGAAGGCCTTGTTAGAGGACTAGCATGGATCCTGACAGTCGCTGAGATCGCCAACATCTGTGGTGATAATTGCTAGTCCCGTGTTTCCCGAGTGGCTTTAACATCCTGAAACGTCTTCTGAGTCACCCAGGAACAATGAGTGTTTCTGATGAAGTAAGAGTACGCATTTTTATTGCACTTCATATTTTTTCTAGATGATGGTCTATTTGCAGTAAATATGGTGTCTCATTTATTTGGAGAGTTGAGTCGATCAGAAACCTTTTTTCCTCAGTCTCTGGAAGAATGGAAATGTTTCTCTACTTGACCCTCTTAAAGAACTACCTCAATAAAATGTATCATACTAGCTATAAAGTCACTTGTGCACAGCATCTCCTGTCTCCCCACGCGGGGCACGAGTCACTGTCCTCACTGTGCAGGTGAGGGTCGTAGGCTCTGACAGGAACCCGGGCCTGTGGGCTGCCCAGTATGCCGTGGGGTCCATCGCCATAGGGTAGCTCCTTCAGTCACGCTATGAACACACGATGCTTCCTTTCATAGCACTTAGTCTGGGTCGACTACATTCTGAGTGTAGTGCTGGTTGACTCTCTGTTCAACTCTCAATGTGTCTTAAGTGCAGTGAGGTGCTTCCTACAGTCCTCCCAGATCACCCGGGCAGGTGGCTTCCTACCTTCCTTGGATCATATGTTGCCATTAGGTAACGTGGATGTGACTGCTTTTATCACTCTGCTGCTCAAGGGAAATGAATATTGTTTTGCCTTATTTTACTGGTCGTCAGCTATGAATTTTGATTAAAGGCTCGATTTTATGGCTTGATAATGAAAGCGAACAGTGTTATGGTTGGATGCCTTTAGGAAATCGGTGATGAATCTGTCAGTTTCTGAGGCTCGGACAGCTGGTAGGAAGATAAGTGCTCTGATTTCATGAGTCGGAAGGAGTTTCTCTTTGGCTACAATACGAAAGCTGTAAACTGGACCCCGTGTCTCCCCAGCCTCGGGAGAAAGCAGTCCTGTGGTTTCCAGCCCAATAAGAGATTGATGGTGAGTTAGCGTTACAGCAGGAACTCTTCAGTGGCTCATAAAATTCTTTATGGTCTCTTGTATATTTAGCAGATGTTTTCTTTGCAAGACAGTCAAAAATACAGAAATGACTATAATTTTATAGCCAGAATTACTTTCATGGACACAAAACATTGTTCTATTTATATACATATATCACAGTGCCCACTGGGATTCCTTCCTTACTGGACCTTCATTTAATTTGTTTGTTCATTATTGTCTTTCGTATTTTCATGAATGTTCAAAGAACAACAACAACAAAAGCATCAGGAGCCAGAGAGGGAAAACTTGAAAGTTTGTGGCTTTTTTTTTTTTTTTTTCTTCTGACTTGAAAGATGATGCTCCTTACTGCACGAGGGTGTAAGATTCGGTACTTCCAAGGTTGTTTTTTAAGTAGGTGCCTGGGGCTGTCTGCCCTTCCTGGAAACCGGTCCATCCCACACGGCCATGGCCATCCATTCTGTTTTTTAGGGTTTCTGCCATTTCTCCAGCTCTATCTGGGCGGTTTCTGGGTTGGTTAGATATCTGTAGCATTTTGCATGATGACAATTGCTTCCTCTTTTGCTTATTCGCTTATGGGAATTATTTCCTGGCATGCTTACTGTTTTAATTTTACTGGAAGTGAGCTTGTCTGATGCTCTTTGCCAAGTAATTCTGTTTCTCCCCCATTTCAGCTGAGCTTTCAGCACAAGATCGGGATCCTCTATTGCAAAGCAGGCCAGAGCACAGAGGAGGAGATGTATAACAATGAGACCGCGGGACCAGCCTTTGAGGAATTCCTTGATCTTCTGGGCCAGCGAGTCCGGCTGAAAGGATTTACCAAATATCGAGCTCAGCTAGACAATAAAAGTAAGCTTCCTATTTGTGTGTGCGCGCAAATTTAATTCTCCAAAGGTAGGCACACCGCATAAATCTAAGTGAGCGATCACATGCCCTCCTGCTCTTGACCCCGGCAGTGGCCTCGCCAAGCTTATTTGGGACAGAGTTGAGGTTTCCTCAGATGAGCAAAGGAAGCACATTTCTCAAGAGGTATGTGTTTCGCAGAAGCTCAAAAGGTCAATTCTTTTTCTGTAACACCAGCAGAGAGATTCCCCAGTGTTCTGTGAAGAATCTTTTAATATTTTCTTCTTTCTTTTAGCCTCACCTCTTCTCTCACACCCTTGTTCTGATATACCAAGGACGAGCACTGCGTTTGTTTCTAAAAGACAAAATATTAGCACGTTCGCTCATGCCATGTTCTCAGGCTCATTCTGTTCATTTCTGGTTTCACAGTGTTAACCAGGGAATTGAAACAGTGGGTAAAAGCTGATGCATGCTGTTTTCCAGTGACGCTGCTCAGGCCCCTTGTGCGGGGCACACACTAGCTCTAAGGTGGCGATCTACAGCACAGACTTGGCACCAGCCCGTGATGTGCACATTTGTGTCTTCATTGGAAGAATCCTGTTCCTTCTGGTCCTCATAAATTCGGAGTATTCTGTCTTTGTCTTTGTGCTGTTAGATTTCATGGCTATCAGCATCTGAAATATTCTGGGCAGAGTAATTTTGTGTATTTTGGGAAATTCTCCTTATTATCAAGCAATTAACTGTTTACTCTTCGTACAGTTGGAGGAAGTGGGAAGGCATGTAGCCCACTCCTAGTAGGGATGGTGAAGTGGGAACTTCTTTCCCATGGGAGTGTCTGTGTGAGACCGTCTGAGGTCGTCCCATGGCTCCGTGCCCCCAGTGTCCTTTAACTTGGGACCCTCATAGATACTTGCCTACATCAGGGTGGGGCCAAGTCTTTGTGTGCCTGTCAATCAGATCTGTTTTTTTTTTTTTTAAAGATTTTATTTATTTATTCGACAGCGATAGAGACAGCCAGAGAGAGAGGGAACACAAGCAGGGGGAGTGGGAGGAAGAAGCAGGCTCATAGCAGAAGAGCCTGATGTGGGGCTCGATCCCATAACGCCAGGATCACGCCCTGAGCTGAAGGCAGACGCTTAACCGCTGTGCCACCCAGGCGCCCCAGATCTGGTTTTTTAAATCTGTTTCTGAAAGTTTACATTTAGAACATAGCTCCTCCAATCTGGAGACCGTGTTACCTCATGTGTGGGCCCCTGTGTGTCCTACACATATGCCAAGGTTGGACGTTGACTATTAGGATGCATATTGCTCTTGCCTCAGATCTGTAAAAATTAGGGAATAATTTGTGACACCCACTGTAGTGTCCACATATGAGGCCTTTTCTGATTTTCCTTCCTTTTTCTTTGCAAATTCCCCTGGAGGTGTGGGCATGCTGCCCTTAGGGACAACCTTCCTGGAAAGCCAGTGCTGACATGGAGTCATTAGTATGCATGCCTGTCCTCTCTCTTCAGTGGGGTGGATCGAGGAAATGTTGTAAGAACTTCCGATCTGTACGTTCTGTAAAACTGCAACACAGATAATGTAAATATTTTCCTACGTATAAGAACTGACATCAGTGGTGTCCTTTGCAAATATATTCTCCCATTCCGTGGGCTGTCTCTTAGTTTTTTTGACTGTTTCCTTGGCTGTGCAGAAGCTCTTTATCCTGATAAAGTCCCATAAGTTCATTTTATCTTTTATTTCTCTTGCCTTTGGCGATGTGTCGTGAAAAAGGTTGCTCTGGCCGATGTCATAGAAGTTGTTGCCTATGTTCTCCTCTAGAATTTTGATGGATTCCTGTCTCACATTGAGGTCTTTCATCCATTTGGAGTTTATTTTTGTGTATGGTGTGAGAGAGTGGTCAAGTTTCATTCTTTTGCATGTAGCTGTCCAATTTTCCCAGCACCATTTATTGAAGAGACTGTCTTTTTTCCACCGGATGTTTTTTCCTGCTTTATCAAAGATTAGTTGCCCAAAGAGCCGAGGGTCCATTTCTGGGTTCTCTATTCTGTTCCATTGGTCGATGTGTCTGTTTTTGTGCCAGTACCATGCTGTCTTTGTGATCACAGCTTTGTAGTACAGCTCGAAATCCGGCATTGTGATGCCCCCAGCTTTGTTTTTCCTTTTCAACAGTTCCTTGGAGATTCGGGGCCTTTTCTGGTTCCATACAAATTTAAGGACTATTTGTTCCAGTTCTTTGAAAAATGTCCTCGGTATTTTGATCGGGATAGCATTGAAAGTGTAGATTGCTCTGGGTAGTATGGACATTTTAACTATGTTAATTCTTCCAATCCATGAGCATGGAATATTTTTCCATCTTTTTATGTCTTCCTCAATATCTTTCAAAAGTGATCTATAGTTTCTAGGATATAGGTCCTTTACGTCTCTGGTTAAGTTAATTCCAAGGTAACGTATGGTTTTTGGTGTTATTGTAAATGGGATGGATTCCCTAATTTCTCTTTCTTCAGTCTCGTTATTCGTGTATAGAAATGCAACTGATTTCTGGGCATTGATTTTGTATCCTGCCACCTTACTGAATTGTTCTATAACTTCTAATAGTTTGGGAGTGGATTCCTTTGGGTTTTCCATATAGAGTATCATGTCATCTGCAAAGAGAGACAGTTTGACTTCTTCTTTGCCGATTTGGATACCTTTGATCCCTTTTTGTCTTCTGATTGCTGTTGCAAGGACTTCTAGTACTATGTTGAATAATAGTGGCGAGAGTGGGCATCCTTGTCGTGTTCCTGATCTTAAGGGAAAGGCTTCCAGCTTTTCCCCATTGAGAATAATGCTTGCAGTAGGCTTTTCATAGATGGCTTTTATGAGATTGAGAAATGTACCCTCTATTCCTACACTCTGAAGGGTTTTAATCAGGAAAGGATGCTGTATTTTGTCAAATGCTTTTTCTGCATCAATTGAGAGGATCATATGGTTCTTGAGTCTTTTCTTGTTGATATGATGTATCACATTGATTGATTTGCGAGTGTTGAACCATGCTTGCATCCCAGGTATGAATCCCACTTGGTCATGATGGATAATCCTTTTAATGTACTGTTGGATTCTATTAGCAAGGATCTTGTTGAGGATTTTGGCATCCATATTCATTAGAGAAATCGGTCTGTAATTCTCCTTTTTGAGGGGGTCTTTGCCTGGTTTGGGGATCAAGGTAATATTAGCCTCATAGAATGAGTTTGGTAGCTTTCCTTCTGTTTCTATTTTTTGAAATAGCTTTAGGAGAATAGGTATTATTTCTTCTTTGAATGTTTGGTAGAATTCCCCAGGAAAACCGTCTGGGCCTGGAGTTTTATTATTTGGAAGGTTGTTTATCACTGACTCAATTTCTTCATAGTTAATTGGCCTATTTAAGAAATCTATTTCTTCCTGTTTCAGTCTTGGTAGTTTATAGGTTTCCAGGAAGGCCTCCATCTCTTCCAGATTGTTTAGTTTTTTGGCATATAGCTGTTGATAAAAGTTTCTAATAATCCTTGCAATTTCAATGGTGCTGGTCGTGACCTCTCCCTTTTCAGTCATAATTTTAATAATCTCAGTCCTTTCTCTTTGTTTTTGGACAAGTTTTGCCAGTGGTCTATCAATTTTATGGATTCTCTCAAAGAACCAGCTTCTAGTCCTGTTGATCTGCTCTACTGTGGTTCTGGTCTCTAATTCATTGATTTCTGCTCTAATCTTGGTCAACTCCTTCCTTGTCAGTGGGTTAGGCCTGTCCCTCTGTTGCTGTTCCAGTTTCTTGAGGTGAGAATATAGAAACTGCATTTTAGATTTTTCTATTCTTTTGAGTGAGGCTTGGATGGCTATGTATTTCCCCCTTAGGACTGCCTTTGCAGTATCCCATAGGTTTTGGACCGTTGTGTATTCATTCTCGTTGGTCTCCATAAATTGTTTAATTTGTTTTTTGATTTCCTGGTTTATCGAGTCATTCTTGAGCAGGATGGTTCTTAGCCTCCAAGTGTTTGAGTTTCTTCCAGGTTTTTCCTTGTGGTTGAGTTCCAATTTCAGAGCGTTGTGGTCTGAGAATATGCAGNCTGACATCAGCTTTGAATTTTTATGACCTAGGAGATACATGTCCCTGACCCATTACAGATGCCGTGCTAAGCACCTTCGCTCACGGAAATGATAACATGAGAATGAGATTTCGACATATTGATTCTCCTCATCAACAAATCTAAGTTATTTTTATGAGCAAGGCAAGGTGTTCTGTGAGATATCTAAGACATCCCTGTAGTAAAGAGGAGGTTTCTAAGAATTCTGTCTCATGAAATGGTCAAATAAAATAATGTCTCTCATAGAACAGACACACAAAAACAATCTTCCTTTTTAAATTCAGGACAGTGGTGTTGTACTCTTCACTCTGTCCTCCCACAGGACCTTGGTCGAATCTGAGCCATGGGGAAATGTAGAGTGTCCGGATGTTCCTTCTGGCTTGAAGATGGGTTCTTCCTGTCCTAAGTACAAAGTGAAATGAAGTTGGAACAGAGGGGACAAGAGCCACTAAGACCATCGGCTGGCTCACCAGAGTGGAGTATAGAGCCCAGGCCATGCACAGCTTCTCTTGGGTCTGCATGCAGAGGTGACAAAACTGGGGACTTCCATGATGGCCCGCGTCTGTTTTCCATCAGAAATATTTGCAGCAGACCCTTGAACAAGCTCGTCAGTTCACCTTCTCCATTACCGTACTGACATTTGAGATGAAAACTTTTCAGAATATTTAATTTCAGAAATCCATCTTGTAGTACTATTTGGGATGGATAAATTATGATTGCATTTTTTAAAGTGTTTTCTCCCCGCAGGGGCACCTGGGTGGCTCAGTCAGTGAAGCATCTGCCTTTGGCTCAGTTCATGATCCCTGGGTCCTGGGATCGAGCCCCAGGTCGAGCTCTGCTCAGCAGGAAGTCTACTTCTCCCTCTCACTCTCCCTCTGTGCTCTCTTTCTCTCAAATAAATAAACAAAATCTTTAGGGGAGAAAAAAGTGCTTTCCCCCCTAAATTCATCTTTCCACTTTCACCACAATTTCCTGAAGCTGAAACCTGTTGACCAGGCTATCAGCTATCTATGAGGATTTCTCTCGCTGAATTCTGCCCATCGGAATAGCAGGGTGTTATGATGAGAATTGTTGAATGTGCTGGGTTATTTCAGCCCCGACCTTCATGTTGTTATTAACGAGTCAGTTCTTCATGGAAGAAGACAATTATCATTTCCTTGTGACCTTGCTCGCTTACTTCCAAAGCCACACTCTCTGTCTTCAGCCAGGACAGTTGAAATGGAACAATACTTTCCAAGAAGTCCAAAAAAACAAAACAAAACAAAAAAAACAAATATGTACTTAATATATAGGTCCAAGAGATAATTGCATTATTTGGGGACGGGTTAGTATACAGCTTATTGGATGAATATCCCCTCTTATCATCTACAAGTTGATTTGTCAATATCTGTATGTAAACATTTTAAATACTTCCCTTTCTGATTAAATTGTCTGCTATGAATACGTTTTCAGAATCTGCAAAACTAGATGTGATATTTTTTTTTCTAGAAAATTTTCAGGACCGTTTCTGACTTAGAATGAATATTCAAAAGAAAAAGTGCAAGATTCAGAAAGAAAATAATAAAGGCCCATGAAGGCTAAATGTTGTAATGTTTTTAAAGTAAAATTAAAATATTTAGATTTAAAAATGAGGGGCACCTAGGTGGCTCAGTCAGTTAAGCGTCCGACTCAAGCTCAGCTCAGGTCTTGATCTCAGGGTTGTGAGTTCAAGCCCCATGTTGGGCTCCATGCGGGCATGGAACCTACTTGAAAAAAAAAAAAGTTAACCCAAGATGATTAGACTTTCCCCAACAAACATGATGGAATAAACTTTCTTTTAAATGACCTTGAATAGCATTGTTTCTTGTTTAAAAAATAGACAAACTTATATGTTGGTCAAAGATTGAGAAAGGCAGATCTGAATTCTGTTTACATCTTACTTTCTAGGTATCTTTTTGCCTTTATTTATCCATATACAAAGTGGTTCAAAACTCCACCCTAAGATCATTATGTAAATGTTGGTTCAGGTGCCTGAAACTCTCAGTCTGTGGTAATCTGTTGATAATACAGATGGATTTTGAATTTGCAAAGAATCATTCTGCTTTTCAGAAGGTGAATAGCTGTGTGATTAAGAAGGGTTCAGATGTCATAGTCTTAAACATGTGTCAGCACATAATATACAGTAAGCGATCCCCTTCATTCTCCACCATCTTAATCATCCGACTATACCATTGCCTTGCCTGCTGCAAAGAGAAGGAAATTAATTACATGATTCAGGGAAAGAAATCTTGAACACTTTTTTGTTCTTATTTCCATATTAAGTCAGTCCTGTTTCGTGTTGTTGAGTTCTGGAAGATCAGGTGTCCAGGAATCACTTCAGAATTAACTGTAAACACACACGCCCAGAATGGGGCAAGGAGAGCTGCTAGTTAGCTCGTACCCTTCAAATAATGGCACCCACACCCGCCCCCAGCTGCGCCTCCAGCTTCTGGCCTCTCCTGCTTCCCTGTGCTCCGCCGCGTCCGTGGCGGGTCCTCAAAGTCAGTATTTCGAAGGTGAGCGTGTTGAGGAAAGGGCAGGGGGGAAGCCCCTGGGTGAGAGCAAATGAGGAGACGCCTGAGCCTTCAGGCCACAGACGTGGGTTGGAGAGTGGCAGGAACAGTGCACAGCCAGAGAGCAGAGTGGCCGCCAGGACACACAGGTGGTTGAGAGTTGGGTGGTCTGTTTGCTAAATGAATTGCCTTCGGAAGAACAACCTTGTAAGTGTCACTCTGCTGACTTTCGCAGTTGCCTGACTTGTTTTTGTCCTTCACCTCTGTTTTCAGCTGATTCTACAGGAACGCACTCCCTGTACACCACATACAAAGACTATGAAGTCATGTTCCACGTGTCCACCATGCTGCCCTACATGCCCAACAACAGACAGCAGGTGGGTCCTGCCTCCGCCTTCCAGATCTGAGCTCAACCTGCCGATGGGCTTCGTGCACTCAGAATTGGCAAAGCATCACGGGGCGGGGGGGTTGTTTTTGGTGTTTTCTTCAATAGCATGAATAATTTTTGACTCTTTTCATCATTTGGAAGTAGTTGCCCTTTAAAAGGGAGGCTTTTTCCATAGTGGTATTGCGCTTTTTCCTTATAAAACTTGGAAACTCTTCCACACACACCTTTATTGCTTGCTAGGCAAAATCTTAGTGGAAACCAGCGTCCGTTGTGTTCATTATAAATAAGCCAGCGAGGTAAGCTGAGCTCAGGTTTCTGAGTGCAGGTAGATAGCTAATTTATAGAAAATACTGTAAGAACGGTTCTTATAACTTATTTGTGGCATGATTCAGTTTTAGCGATTTGATTGTATTTGGGTTAAATCGGGAGTTAAAACAAAGTTTGTTTTCATGTCTAGGAAGTTTAGCTCTGATGTCATTCAGCTGCACTGCTTTACTATAAAAATACATTAGCGCACCAGGAACTGCATAGCAGTTGCTCGGTAAAATTTGTTGAATGAGGGGCGCCTGGGTGGTTCAATAAGTTAAGCGTCTGCCTTTGGCTCAGGTCATGATCTCAGGGTCCTGGGATCCACCCCAATGTTAGGTTCCGCCCTCAGTAAAGAGTCTGCTTCTCTCTCTCCCCCCTCTCTCCACTCGTGCCCCCTCTCTCTCTGTCTCAAATAAATAAAAAAAAAAACCCAAACAGAATTTGTTGAATGAATGAAACTTAATTGCAACAGAGAATTTTCCTTCTCTCTCTTTTTTTTAATGCTCATGAAATTCAATGAAGTAGTTAAAATATACATTTTGCAAAGAAACCACTTGCCCCATCCCCATCACTAATTGCAAGAACCTCCTTCAGCCTTCCAGCAGGGTTGAGAAGGCAGGCTCCTGAATCCGGCCCAACTCTTCACAGTAGAGAGAGCTCCTCTTTCCTTTTTCCTTCTCATTGACAACCAGATTTTCTGACCATTTATCTAATACTTAAGCTCAGTGCCTTGTCCTTCCTGAGTGATCTGCAGTGTTTTCTAATAATCAGATTTCTTACCTCTACCATCAGAAAATCTGCCTTTTGATCCCATATCTGTATGGGTTTTTGTTTTGTTTTGTTTTTCTGTCTTTTTAAAAAGAATATTTATTTGAGAGAGAGAGCACGAGCGGGGTGGAGGGAGGCGCAGAGGGACAAACAGACTCCCCACTGAGCAGGGAGCCCAATGTGGGGCTCAATCCCAGGACCCTGAGATCATGACCTGAGCTGAAGTCAGACGCTTATAGGAGCCACCCAGGTGCCCCTATTTCTGTATGCTTTTTTAAAAGGTAGCATTACAATCACTAGATCACATGTATGTATTTATATGTTTTAACCTGAAGGATTTCTAGCTCTTTAAAAAAAATTACTTGGAATAATGCCAAACAGATTCACTCACTATTAAGCTTAATTTAGACCAGTGCAGTTGTCCGGCAGATACTTGTGAATCATTCAGTAATTAAACTCTGTGTGAGTTGTTGCCCAGAAAACTGATAGGGCCTCCTCCAGCCAGGAAATCTGTCAGTCCTTTAGCAGAAGTAGAGCCAGTGCCTTTTGACCCCAGTTATCGAGTGTTCAAACCACAAAGCCCTTCCAGATCCCTAATTACTTGAACCACTGGATTCCAAACTGGATTGGCCCCCATCATTTCCCTTATGGCAGCCTCTGGAATTCTAACGTCTGCTGGGATTTGCTGTTAGCAGAGCTCAAACCAGGCTTTCCCCTGCCTCCTTTCGGTTGCATAATAATTAAAATCTGTGGGTTTATGAGTTCTCTGTACCTTTTTTTTTTTTTCCACTGAAACTATCCTTAAAGTCCTACACACAAAAAAAGTAGATGGAAGGACAGATGTTGGGGAGTGAGGAATGGATGGGTGTTTTAAGCTTCCCAAACTGTAAATTAAAAAAAATATATATATATATACCCTGTAAATTGATACTAAACATTACAGACTCTGTAGCTTAAAGACTTACCTAGTTACTTCTTGGTTGTTTTCTTAAACTTGAGCGAGAATCCATGACGTTGAGTACGTTTTGATGATGGATTGGAGGTGGAAAACTGTAAAATTGTTTGTCTTGCTTTTTTAATCAGTGCTCTTATTGTGTCTGGAATATATATGATCCTACATATGGTCCATTGGGAAATCTGTGTGTGAGAAACACTATGTAGGCAAGTATTCATGGTATAGAGGGGTTGGTAAAAAAGCGGAAACGAGAGTCAATGGACATATTCTGAACTTGCCACTGCCAGTCACTCGCCTTGTGTCTTTGGGTAAGATCTTAGCCTCTCAAGAAATCGGATGATTATATAATGAGGACCTGGTTCAAATGGCCAGCAGTAGTTCCTTGGAAAACTGTGTGAAGAAGGATTCTGGGGCAGCATCTGGGCTCAGAGGAAAAGAATGTTGAATTTTAGAGAAACTTGCCACGGGTTTGGCAGTGGGGAGATGTAGCACACACAATACTTGGACTAGACAATCCACAGCGTGTCCCTCTTAGTGTCTGATTTCTGTGGTTCTAGGGCCCTCTTTGAGGCTTCCTGCTTCTAGGTGGAAAAATGGCTTCAACAGGAAAATGTAGTTACTAACAGAGCAAAAATTCTAGTGCTGTGCTATCTGGATTTCAATCCCAGCTACCAGCTTTGTGACCTTGGGCAAAATTTTCTATGCCTTAGTTTCCATTATCCCTGAATGCAGGGGCTTTGAACTCATTTCTTCATCGAGGTGTCCCCGTGCACCCAGAACCATACCCTGAACATGGTAGGCAGGCAGGAAACATTTGTTCAAGGAATAAATGAACCTTTCGTAGATGGTGGCTGGAATTAGGTGAGCTCATACCTATAAGGCACCTAATGGTGCCTGGTACACGGTGTGTGCAGTGATTTTACTTGCTGTTACGGTTTCATCATTTATTAGATATAAAGTGCAAGCATTTTAAATAACTTAATTTGCATTTTATTTTCCTGTTCCCAGTCCTACAGCTCTGGTATAAGAAACTAAGGCCTAGATAGTTAAGAAAGTAAGGGGCTAATTTATCAATAATTTCAGAAAATTATCTTTACTTTGGCATTTAATATTTTGCTAATCCTGGGTTGTTACCAGAATATTCTGTTTGTAGATAAATGTTGCCATTGTGCAATCTTGGAACATGCACTCCAAATTTGTTACAGGTCATACTGGCCCTTTGGACATCTCCCACCCACCTCACCTATGCCTGCAGATTATGTTAATACCAGGGGTAGAAATGTCTGAAATGACCAGCTGGGCTCCTGAGTGCAGCTTGAGGCCACAGAACTTAGCAAAGTTAGCTGGCCTGTACGTGAATGGTGCCTATAACTTTGGCCTCATTAGCACCATGGTGTTTGTGACTATTTAACTGGTCCAGACTCGTCCACATCAGGTATAATTTCTTGTGTTTGTTCTTGTAATAAATCAAGCTGAAAGCTGATTCCAAGATGTATTAAAAGTCTTTAGAGAGTTTACCACTGTTGCAAAAGAGTTCAGTGTTTGGAATGTATGACTCTTACAAAGAAAACCTAGCCAGCCCTAGGGAATGATAAGAGAGCCCGCTCTTGGAATGGTTTCCCTCTTCCCTGAAGATCCATCAGTCTCTCTGGGCCAGTTTGGCAGTCGGATTCTGTTTCCCAGGGCTGTCTCCCCCCGTATGCTTCCCCTCTGTCCCATAGACAAATCATAGATCAGCCATCATGGGTTGTTATCAGTGGAAAGAACGCCACAAATTAGCTTCAGACTTCACTTGGGCAGAGAGACTTTTTCCTTAGTCTAAGTATATCAAATGGATAAAGGTAGCATGGTTCCTGGTACCTATTAAATTATGATATTTTTTTTAATGCATGCATAAAGTTAGGGATGTCCTAGCCCCCAAGAGGTCCCTAAGGAATAAGGCCAAGCTTCTAGGTCTCTGAGATTCCATTTGAAGAATATTGCTATTAGCCTAGGGACAGACTTGACCTCTATAGGGGTAATGGAGACCCAGCTTGTTAGGTTTCAGCCAGGCTGGAACCCTTTCTCTATATAATTTGGATAGATGGCCGACCTGTCTTAAGGGGTTTCTGCACTTCTGTAAGTCCCTAATTGGAACTGCTAAGAAACCGTCCGTATATAGGAGGAACCTGCCTCATTAAGGGCTGTATGAACAGGTCCTGACTGCACTTGGGTTCACCTATAAATAATCATATGGAATATTTTGGAAGAATAAAATGCTTATTCAGCTTTCCATGATTAGATTTATCCCCAGGCCCTAAATAGGAATGTGTACTTATACAGGATAATAAGCACGATTGCTTACAATAGGGGTGGTACTGCCGGGTATCAGAAATAACTTGTATTTCCATAATCCTCTTATCTTCACTTTGTTATTATTATTATTATTTTTTTTTTAAAGATTCCATCCATTCATTCAACAGAGACAGAGACAGCCAGCGAGAGAGGGAACACAAGCAGGGGGAGTGGGAGAGGAAGAAGCAGGCTCACAGCAGAAGAGCCTGACGTGGGGCCCGATCCCATAACGCCAGGATCACGCCCTGAGCCGAAGGCAGACGCCCAACTGCTGTGCCAACCAGGCGCCCCTTCACTTTGTTATTAAATCATTAAAAATCTCCATTCTAGGTTTATTTCTGTTTCTCCAGTTACAGAATACTCAGGCCTTGCTCACTTAACTGGTTTGTATATTTATGCTTCCTATTAGTAAAATATATGTTTTATATTAATTATTTTACATAATATTTTTATATTGGTTATATAAAGTATATCCACAATGAATCCTTGAAATGGCAATTAAATTTGATATGATCTTGCTGATCTGAGATAAGAGCGCTTCACCTAGCTTTCCCTCGTTTTTTGTGGGGAGTAGGTAGCTGAGGCTTTCCCTCTCTGAATGTAGGTCTTGTGAATTTATGTGGTCAAGTGAGTAGGTTTCTCTCTCTTTCTTATTAGACTCCTGATCTATGTTCACATTTTTACTTTGCACAGGAAATTCTAGATATCTCTTAAAAATCAAAACAAAACTCTAACCACTGGGTTGTGTCTTGAGTAATAAATACATGAGCGTGTGGGGGGTGTGCGTGTGTGTTGTGTGCACACATGTAGAATTAGGAAGGTCTCTGATGGGGGAGAAGCTGGCCCTCTGTGTGAGGGGGAGAAACTTCCAAGCAGGGGGGTAGCAAGTGCAAAGGGCCTGTGTTGGAAACAGCTGGCCTGTGGGAGGGACAAGGTGGCTGTCTGGGAGGGGTGGTGGGGGACACGGTCAGAGGGGCGGGAAGGACAGGGTCAAAGGAGTCTTGGTCAACCCTGTTCCTACCAACAGGACTTTAGATTCCAGCCCAAGGACTGAGATCCGGAACTTGTGATCGGTTTTCAAGGGAATACATTTAATTTTTTGCTCAGTTCTGGGCTCATCTCTTGAATTTCAGAACATATAAGATAATCATTAAATGATGCAGTTTTCCCTTTGAAAGCATGCAAATTTTTACATATTTGCTTCTTAAGACAGGAGACTGTCTCTGGAGATCAGCCTTTTCTGGTTTCAAATTAAACTTTCTCTTTACTAATTCTGACTCTTAGAAACTTGTGAAGTACATCCAACTGCATTTCTTCCATATTGTATGGGCTGCCTCGCCCTCCCTCCAGAGTGAGGTACAAAATTCTTTCTCTACCTTAACTCTGCTAAGAAAAAAAGTACCAAGCGAGCCTGTCTGCATAGAGGCTGATCTACCTGACCTAGCTCAACTTTATGCCTCCTCGGATCCGAGTGTGGCTCCCTGACAGTTTTCTCTAGCCTTTGATTGTTGCATCGAGGTGGAACTGGTCCTGTGAAGCCCTGAAGTTTGGTTAGGGAATTGAGAATAAATCCGAGCATTGCTATTTCGTCGCATCTGGACACTTTTTGCCATGGAATTGGGTGAAGAATCACATTTCACTTTTCTTGTCATAACAAGAGTTTATTCCTGTTTCACTGCTTGAGTCAAGCGGTGGAGATTTCGTAGAATTGACTATGTAAATCTGTCTAACACAGTGTTTATTGACTCATTCTTACAGTCGAAGACACGAAGGCGGTTCTCTTGGCACTGGGAAGTGTCAGGAACTTCACGTCTAGAGGGGAGGAGTTAGGGCTAGAAGAAACCCTTCCTGAATTCCCCAAACAGTGCTAGAGGCGACTTCCTAATCTGGGGCCTTGCTTCACAGCCTGCTGGGCTGCTGTCCCCTTTCCCCGTCCAGGTCCGGACTCTGATGACATAGAATTTCACTGGCTGGTCAGAAGAAACACATAACTAATGACTAAAGAAAATATTTACCTTCAGATAAGAAGTCTGAGAAATTACTTAGGTTATTTAATGTTTGGCAAAATCCTGGAAAACAGTAAAATATTTCTGTGAGCTTCCCAGATGTTATTTTTCTTTAGCCTCTAAACAAAGTCAAGCATCCCCTTGATGGACAAGGTGGTAAGTTTTCTAATTTTATTCTCCTACAGAGAGCATCAGATTTTGCTCTTCTTAATGAGTCTCCTTTTTCCTCGCCCCTCCCGCCCCATGCACTTTATTGTTTTGCCAAGTACATTTTGTGACCCTGGTTCAATTAACTAGACTATTAAAAATGTTTTTGGCCCATTTTACAAAGCCAAAGAATATGCTTAGAAAGGGACATGTCATTGAGGGAACCAGCCTTTTAAATGGTGCTTCCACTATTCCTGTGTTGGGAAGTACAAAACTGGACCCAATGTCTTCCTTCTGGACAAAGAGAAAATGGGTGGGAATAGTTGTCCATTTTGCTGTTGCCCTTACAACAGCGAGGAAGCACGGACTCATGAGTTCATGCCTGCCCCACGCACGTAATCGAGAGAGCCGGCCAAGGGGAAGTGTATCACAGCAGCATGTAAGCAGGAGGGGCTGCAGAATTCACTGCCTGGCCTTGGCCGTCACAAGCGCCATCTTGTGCCCATCAATCTGAGAACTCTTGTGTTCGAGGATGTTGAGTCAAGTACAGAGCCAGCTGTTGGGTGCCATGTTCAACAGATATATTGAACACGGTGTTAGGTATTAAAGATACATTTTCTTTAACTTTTCATTCGTTCCGGATTTTCCCTTGTCCTATTATATAGTACCTGTGAATCCTGTGTTTCAGCTATTGTGGAAACGAGGGAGGAACATCTTAACCTGGTACAATTTCCAGCTTGTGCATTGATGTTTGTTGTAGATATTTATCCTTGCTTCCACTTTCTTTTCTTTATGTGAAATAGTTATCATGGTTATCATCTGTGTCCACGGTAGTAAGGGGAAATAATCACACAGTGTACAGGACCTGGTTTGCTACGTGCGTCCAAAACGGCACATTTTAACTTAAATATTTAGCAAACACTTTTAAAGCTACCGATGGCTCATTGGGTCTGTATTAATGTATATGAATGTGTGTCTTCAAAACTTCACCCAGACAGAAGGCGACTTTTGTGGGTGTGTGACTTTAACCGTGGTGCTTTAAATGGGAGTTTTTCAGCATATGAATCAGTGATTTAACTGGCATATCAGAGAACTCTGGAAGAAGGATCACTTCATCCCCAAGTTCCCCCACCTTTTATCGCGCTAAATCACAAGTCAGGGGCCTGACAATGAAATCCTTTTTGTATCTGGGTTGAAAAGGCTTTAAGAGTTGAACTTAATGCTCTTGCGGTGAGGTATGTTCTGTAGGTGCCAAATAAATTTAAGAGCAAGCTTGTTGTCTTTGTTATTGCTAGTAAAGAGAGATTTACTACCTGAGATTATCTCATTCCTGCAGTGACATCACCAGCTCCTATAAAGGTTATTGTCTCTATTAAAACTGAAGATCACAAGCTTTGTGAGCACACATACTGTGGTTCACTTGCACCAGCTTAGAGAGTGCTTTATGTATGGGCTTATCGACATATTCAGAGGGCAGTCACGGTTTTATTGCACAGCGTGATGTGGCTGGGATCCTGTATCCGTACCACTCATTTATGCCTTCAGCAGATGTGGCCTGGGTGTCGACTATGTCCTGGGCAGGCCATTAGAAACCAGGAAATCAGGGGCGCCTGGGTGGCTCAGTCGGTGAAGCGTCTGCCTTCGCCTCAGGTCATGATCCCAGGGTCCTGGGATCGAGCCCCGGTTCAGGCTTCCTGCTCCGAGGGGAGTCTGCTGCTCTCTTTCCATCTGCCCCTCCCGACCTCATGCCACCCCCTCGACCTCATGCCCCAACCTGACCCCATCTCTCTCTTTCTCAAATATATAAATAAAATCTTTAAAAAGAAAAAAAAAAAACCAGAAGGCAACAGGACATTTCTCCTGCCCTCCTGAAAGTGCTGACCTGAAGCGGGAGAAGTAAGTCACAATCAGCACGGTTCTATTACCACTAATGCACTAGAAGGAGGCCTGGGTGTGTGGGTGGAGTTGCCAGCATAGGCTTGCCAGGGAAGTACCTTTCCGGTGAGGAGGTGACTAAGTTAGAGCCCTGAGTTGTCCAGGAGCAACTTGGGGCGAAGGGAGCATTCTGGGCAAAAGGAGAATGAAAAGGGAAAGTGTTGTTAAAATGTTGCTGCTCAAAAAAAAACCACACAATAATAATAATAATAATAATAATAGTAATAGTAATAGTAATAATAAAATGTTGCTGCCCTGGGGTTCCTTGTCTTCTGCCACATTTATAATGTATAAGATTCTATACCATGGAGTTTTCCAGCCATTAATCTGGTAGAATTCTGTGTTTCTGAATCACACCTGAAAGGCCAGATTTCAGTTAAGTAGTTTGAATCTATTAGCTAGTGAAGTAACAGTCTTTCTGTGTTGCTGTTGTGGACAGGCCTGTGGGGAGCACAGGACACAGGTTAAGGCCCTAACACACTGATGTAGGACTTTTAGCAAACCTGAACCCTCTCTTTCATTCGGTCTGCTTGCTTTAAGTTGAAGAACTTAAACTATAAAATTCCTGAGAGCAGGAGTGCCTGGATGGCTCAGTCGGTTAAGCATCTGCCTTCAGCCCAGGTCATGATCTCAGGGTCTTGGGATGAAGCCCCACGTCGGGCTCCCTGCTCAGCGGGGAGCTTGCTTCTCCCTCTCCCACTGCCACTCACCCTGCTTGTGCTCTCTGGCTCTCTCTCTGTCAAATAAATAAATAAAACCTTAAAAAAATTCCTGAAAGTGTTTTAAGCGCTAACATGCTATTATATCAGGGTACGAAAGCTCAAGGTGAAAAGGATTTGAATTTTAAAGTGCAAGAGATTAACTGCATTAAGCTTGTCTTTCCATAAACGTTTCCAACGCAGCCCATCCTGCTTTTGCTGTGTCACCTTGAGGAGCAGTGACTTTCTGAGAGTGGCTCTTGCTTTCTGAATCAATCCTTGAAAATGGACAGAGGAGTGAGTTGTATATATTGTTATATTTTGTCTTTATGGAAAACCGCGTTTGTAACTCTGTGTGTGTTCCCTTTCCTGACCGCAGCTTCTGAGGAAAAGGCATATCGGAAATGACATTGTGACCATTGTCTTCCAAGAGCCTGGAGCACTTCCTTTTACTCCGAGAAGCATCCGGTCCCATTTCCAGCACGTCTTTGTCATCGTCAAAGTGCACAACCCGTGCACCGAAAACGTGTGTTACAGGTGAGCCGGCGGCCCCTGGCCTTTCATTCACACCTTCTCCTGAAATAGCTTTGTTTTCCAATTATTATCTCTAACCCCATAATTATCGTTCCCCCCCTTTTTCTAATTATATTTCCACTGTCTTCACTCAGGTACTTTCTGAACGAAATAATTGCCTCTTTCCCGTTTTGAACAGCAAAATGCCTAGCAGTTCAAAATTGTAGATTACACATTTCCTCAATTTTCCCCTTAAAAACTGCATCCAGCCCCTGCTGGCACCAGAGCTTAATGGATACCAGCCTCGGAGGTGGATGATGTGGCTGTTTCAAGTTCTTCCCAAGCAGAAGTACTTCCTGCAGTGGGAATACACTGCTTCTCCTCCAAGATCTTGGAAACAGCCCACAGGGCTCCTGAGACCGGGAGTTGATGCTTGCATCCGTGATTTCAAAAGGCCATGCATGTGTCTCAGAATCCCGAGCCTGTTTCTGTTTCCTTTCCCCTCCCCGCACTCTTTCGGAGGAAGTAGATGCCACTGGAAGATCATGCCTTGTGGGGTTAAAGGGTGGGTGTCCGACCTGGGGTTAGAATCCAGCTCTGCTGCCCGCAGTGCTTTGTACAAGTTACTTTACTTCTTGGAAACTTTCATTCGTTCTCTTAAAGTCGAGGATAAAAGTACCTCCATCAGTGTGTGGAATAAATAGCAGAAGTTACGCAGAGCACCTGTTAGAGCTCCTGGCACTCCCCGAAGGTTATTTCCCTTTATCATCCTAAAACAGTAAGTGCTGTTTCAGTCCCCTCCTGGGCCGAGGTGGGGCGCACGCGTGTGCGCTGGGAGAGGACGGGGAGATGGTGACGACTGTAAAGCGTGCTCTCCTAAAGGCAGAGAAGCTAGTCTGTGTGTTAGACGTTGCTGGTTTATATCCCGAGCCCCATGCCTGGCCCATCTCAAAGCAACACAGAGTCTGTAAGCTGGTACTTCTTAGCTTGAATGTTGCCTCACAGCCTGTTAAAACGGGCTCATTCTCCCGCCCTGCTGTGCGGTGTGCTGATGTCACAGACCTGAAATTGACCTGAGCATCTGTGAGCTTTCCTCCCGTGGTGATTTCTGAGTCACATCTGGGCGAAAGACCACTGGCCCGAATGCTCAGAACTACTTTAAAAAAAATGATATTTGTAACAAGCATAATGTCTGTTCTATCGGAAGGATAGGTTTAAAACATAATGTTGGTACAAACATGGTAAGTGGGATTATTCTTCTGAGATCTCACCCGATGAATGGTAATTATGAAGAATAATCTTAAATGAACCTTCCTAATGGATTGGAAACTTAAGCCTAAGGCTTTATGGAATTTGCTGTTATTTTATTGGCTGCTGTTTTTAGGTCAAATCAAGTATTTTAAATTACTTTCCATTTTAGTTTATACTGAGACCACGAGGTGGTTCACGAGCACCAAAAATCTTAAAGTTATCAGTAATGTCTATTTTCATGTGTTTCAGGTTTTTGGTTTTAATAAAATCACTAGGGAGGAATGTTGAAACCAGTATTGGGCTAAATGTACATCTTAGCTATACAAAAAACAGACCACGTCCTGATAGAGGATAGCATCGTGCAAATCACTCAACTGGGGAATCATTGGTTTTTAAGAAAGCACGTTGTTATCACTAAATTACGACTTGCTAATGAGATTCAGGCATACAGTTAGTAGAGTGTCTCAAATTTTGGGCAGTGCCTCATAAACATTCATACTGATCATGCTTAAAAACTTCCTGAGTATTCCTCAGCGAGTCAGTAATAGTCTTCTTGAATGCTGTGCTCAAATCAATTCCACAGCACTCTATCCCATGGAATAAGGTTATCATGCGAAGATTTTCCAAAAACGCCTTATAGGGCTCTTTCATATGCTCTTCCTCAAAACATACCAGTGACAAAATAAGTTCATTAAATAATTTCCAAGGAAATGATGAAATATAGTTCAGGTCTGCTGTTCTCTAAATTGCTATGTCTTAATCCATGGGTGCATCTTGAAGAAGACAGGAAGGATCACATGCACCTCAAGGAACCCCAGTAATCCTGGAATAGCCAGACCTAAATTGTGGCTGCTCTCCTTGTACAGCTTGGATCTGAGATGCATAGGATTTCAGTTGATCAAGTAGTTAATATACTGTACATGGTGGAGGGAACATCCAGTTAGACATCAGGGTCAGTAATTTGGGACAAAAACAGTTGCCCTTTTATAAGATACCTCCCACTAACCACTATGGAGCTCTACCGTGAGACCTTTTTGGGACATATTTAGGTATAAAAAGTGTTCCCTGATGCTTTGGCTTAATTACATACAAGCCGCAGTCAGAGTAGCTTGAGATCCATAGAGCTAAGTGCAAAAAAGTAATCCTGCAAGGTGTCAAATAAGATTGGGCCTCGTGAGCCTTCTGTGGGTAAAATTCTTCCAGGAATCTGTGCTCATTACTGGAAGAAAAAAACAAATTTAGGAGAGGCGATCATGTGACTTTACTGGGACGGCAGATCTCAGTGCTCAGGTAGGCCACGTGAGCCCCCTGACCAGTGGGAGGAGAAGCAACAGGGTGCGGTTAGCCTCATCACAAGTCCAGACAGGTGGCTTTGCAACAGCTCTCTGGGAGTTAAAATGTGAGGACAAGTTAATGCCTACTCAGTCTAGCACATCCACTCTCAGGGTAGTAGCGGGGGGAAGATGAGTCAAGTATGAGATTGGTCCCAAAGACACTTCAGACTCTGCAGCAGTTTTAGGGCCTTTCTTTGAGGACACGAGTAAAGTCTGCCCCATCACCGTCTGGTTTAGTGCTTACACCACCATCCCTGAATGAATTAGATGCCTCTGTCCCAAAGGGACTCTGTCCTGCCCTCCCCTTTCATCCCAGCTACGGCCCCATGCAGACAGTCTTCCGTCTTCGTGCTGCCCCACTCCCCGGAGGGGACTCACTCTCCTGAAGAGTGTGCAGATTAAAGCAAAGGTGAGAGAGATCCGGAGACCGTAACCAGCCACTTTCTGGAAGAGGAGCCCACACCTGACAGAACAAACTTGGACAGAATTCTTTCATGCCTTAGTTCACCATGTTCAAGATTTTCAGCAGAGACGAAGATGAAGTATAGATTGCTTCCTTTGTTGATTCCAATGTAGAAAATGTCAGCCTGGGCAGATGTGGGATTAGTACTGAGTCTTGGTTTCACAGTGGCTACTCAGTCGTTGGGGAGTGGATGCTCTGGGATTCATCATTCCCTCAGTGCAGTCCTTCATTTGTTTATTATCATTAATTCACTCTTTGTAGTTGATCTCATTCTAAGAAGGGTGGAGACAACCACACCTGCCGATACAGGGGAGCGTGGTTGGTTTCGACATGTTAAGGTGGTTGTTACTGTCACTTGATCTTTTCAGTCCCTGGAATCTCTTACAATTTGTTTCCCATAAAACTTTCATTGAGATTTTCAAAATGTGACCAAGTGAGCATTTCCTGAAAAAATGGGACACTTAAAACCTTTGAACCTGTGAAGTGTCATCATGGTGTCCAGTACCAGTGAGATCCCAAGCAGCCACCTGGGGCTAATAACCTCACTTCCATTGAAAGTGTCACTGTCTTTCCCAGTGATGGCCAGCTGCAGAGTTAGAGTACCAGCCCATCTAGTAACTTTGAAAAACAAACACTGGGTATGCAGAAATTAGTATAACAAAAAGCTACAAGAATACATGGGGTAAGTTGGGAGTATGGGTATATGTCAGATTTCTGAAGGTAAATAAATATTCTGAAGGTATTACAACTCCTATTGTTTCCTTTTTTTTTTTCTTTCTCAGTGTTGGAGTTTCTAGATCAAAAGATGTACCACCATTTGGTCCACCAATTCCCAAAGGAGTAACTTTTCCAAAGTCAGCAGTATTTCGGGACTTCCTTTTAGCCAAAGTGATTAATGCAGAAAATGCAGCCCATAAATCAGAAAAGTTTCGAGCAATGGCCACTCGAACAAGGCAAGAGTACTTGAAGGATCTGGCGGAGAACTTTGTCACGACCGCCACTGTGGATACCTCTGTGAAATTCAGCTTCATTACACTGGGTGCAAAGAAAAAGGAGAAAGTAAAGCCAAGGAAGGATGCCCATCTGTTCAGCATCGGAGCAATCATGTGGCACGTAATAGCTCGGGACTTCGGCCAGTCTGCTGACATTGAATGTCTTCTTGGGATTTCCAATGAGTTCATAATGTTGATTGAAAAGGATTCCAAGAACGTTGTATTTAACTGTTCCTGCAGGGACGTCATTGGGTGGACATCTGGATTAATGAGTATTAAAGTGTTTTACGAGAGAGGGGAATGTATCCTTCTGTCCTCTGTGGATAACTGTGCTGAAGACATCAGGGAAATTGTCCAGCGATTAGGAGTAAGTACACGTTTTGTGTTTCCACCATCCTTAGGTCTTCAATCCCAGATTCGTAATGGCTTCCGCTGTGGAAATTCTACCATGATTATGGCACCCACAGAATGCATTACTATTTTATATGGCTGTAGGGCTTAATTCTAAACGTTGTGTCCTTTTGAGCAGTTGCTGAATACATGAGTGGTGGAGAAGCACCCATTACAAACTGATTGGAAAGAAAAAGTTAAGCCAACTTCCAAAAGAGAACATCAGGATGTGTTTTTATGGTATCTGAAAGAAAAAAAATGGCGAATTGTCTAGATATTATGTCTGTGTGTAGAGATGGACATGACGGGACCCTCCCAGCGGGAGACCAATGGGCAATAGTTGCTGTTGACCCTGTGAATGACTACGTCCTCTTTGCAACTTCAATTCTGTGCGTGTTTATACAGCAGGTATTTTTCTTTAGTCTGCTAGATTAAATATATTATTACTCTCCAGCCACAATTTCGTTTTCTTAAGGAGGTTTTATAGAATTACCCATTAAATTATACTTAAAAAAAATCAGTCCTAAAAGAGATTTTTTTAAAACATTATTTTTAGTATAGAACCCCTAGATGATGTCCATGGAGTGTAACTGTTAATATTTCTGCTCCTGATTTTCACCCAGAAAGATCCAAATTTTAGTTTGAGTCTAACCAGTTATAAGAATAAATTAAATATAGTAAAAGAACCCAAACATGCTATGACAAAAAAATTTCTCACGTTTAAATCTTCCCCCAAGGGGATGTATATTTCAGATTTTAGAAAAGATTTAGTCAATTACGGATCATGAGGAAAGGAGACTTTATACCCATTTCCTGTCCCCTTTCCTCCCACCAAATATAAATCTCCCCTTTGTTATTCGAGACCATGAATTACAGACAATACAATCAAGTCAGTGTCTGCTGGCCTTGGAGAAATATAATTTAATTGTTTGTTGACACTATTTACAGGACGAGACCTCAGTGTGTTCAACAGTATTACCGGGTGTATGTGCGCAAACATAGATGTGATTTGGGGATGATTAGGTACGTGATTAGTTTATGTGTCTGTAGAACTGAGTTATCCTTGTGAGTTTCAAGACACACTGTGCCTTCGGTAATACCGTAAATACGTCTTCTTAGGAGACCGCTGAGTCATCATCATCTGTGCTCCTGAAAATATAGCACAAACACCGCTTCACCAACCACCAAAATGCACATTTCATAGGTCCTTACCCATTCGCTGTTTCATGGCCCCCATTCTACCATTTTCCTAGAAAAGCAGTGGTACGGCTAATGGAACAGAGGTGCCTGATGTCTGGAATATGTTTGAGGAAATGTATTGTGGCCCTAGGATGACTCATAGCAGGGGTTTTGGAAGCAAACCAACCCACAGACAGTTGAGGGATTAGAGCATAAGGTTGGTACAGGGTGGCAGCAAAGAGGATCCCACATTCATAGAGCAGAGATGGGGAACGAGTGCTGTTTGGCGGGTGGTAGATTCAGTGTGCCTTTTATCGTGGTGGAAACTGAAAGTAAAAGTGTCCATTATGCAGGTACAGACCCAGGAAGCAATGAGAACTGATGCCTAAGGGGACAGGCAGGGCCTGTTTCATTGGTGTGCAACCCATGACCCATTCTTAGGGACCCACTCTCTGAAGAGCCCGTGCTCGGCTGAGTGCTCTGCTGTTAATCATCTTGAAGTTGTAAATAGGCTTTGACCCAGGGGCCCTGCATTTTGATTTTGCACACGGCCCCACCAATTATGTGGCCAGTCCTGGGTAGGTATGTGGATAGGAAGCTACCATTTTCCTATGGTAATTGAGTTTATGTTAGTATGAAAGGAACTCCAAATAACTGATCCTTTATCCTTTGCAAATGTTAAGAAGCAAGAAAGAGAAAGGATAAAGAAATAGCACAAAGCAAAAAGCAGGGCAGGTAGCAGGTAGTTGGGGGAAATAAGGAGAAGAGACACATAGGTCTCAGGAAAGGTGTGACTGTTTCAGTCTGATATATGGATGCTAAATTTCAACTGAAAATTGCATTAATATTTGAAACAAGGCAGGGTATATTTCACACATATGTAGACTTTTGGAAGGAGAACGTATTTGAAACAAAGTTGAAAAGTGAAAGAAAATTTTATTCAGGGTGTACATATTACAAAAGTACTTTTCCAGCAATTTCTAATTAGTTCAGTTCATAACTTTGCAAGCTTCAGTCTTTTAAAACCTCACCATGAAGACCAGCAATGCCTTGCCCCATTTTCCTGAGCCCCCAGCTGTCTTGAGTGTCTGTGGGAGGTTGATGGGCCATGTGTGTACCTATGCAGGTAACCATGGAAACAGACACAGCGGACATACACTGAACCAGCCCAGTCCCAGGGCTGTACTTACACTCGTAGGTCTTGTTAAATAGGAATCTGGGTATTCAGAGCGTGTTTCATGGGAATTGAGCATGCATTATGCTGCAGCTTTATCATTAGCTCTGTGCTGTGGGGGATTTGGGTATGATACTTCCCGACTTTAAATTTCCCACAAATAAGGGATGCCATCAAATGACATATAATGAGCTTGTGTTTTTCTCTCAGTGCATGTAAGTTAGGCTCAGTGAGCGCTGTTGAGGGTGGCATTAACTAATGATCGTGCTTTAGTGCACTGCGTGGGATGCCAACCACCTTGCTTCCACACTCCCCTTTGTGATACTGCTGCAGACTCTCGCTCTCGCGGAAGGTCAGGGCTCTGAAGCTCCACTGCTTGGGGTTGCCCTTGGCGCCCAAAGGATGGACCCCACGAAGGAGAGGTGCCCTCAGGCACAGGGGGATCTCTGCTGCCTGCAAGAGGGCCATCCTACACAATGCCCTTGTCAGCAGATGCCAGGGAGCCTGGCGGGCCTGCCCACATTTGAGCTATATGGTCCTCACCACCCAGGCAAGCAGCGGCCACCCACTTCGACGAGGGGGCTTCCCAGAGGACAGGGCAGGACGTCCACAGGGCCAGTGCCCGGAGAACACTTGCACGTCTCCTAACTGGCTGACTTCTGTGGCTGCCCTCCTGAGGGCAGCCCTCTGAGTGTTAGCTGGGAAGGGGCTTGGGCCATTTTTTAAGTTGGATGAAACTGAGTTAACTTTTAATGTTTAATGGGTGAAACTTGTGGTTTTGAAAGATACTACGTTTTCCCATTGCTGCAGTCCATCTGGAACAGTGGGGCTTCGATACTTAAGAGCCCAGCCCACTGACATAGGGGAGGGGAGGAGGGAGTTGTCAGAGCCTGTCTGAAGCTCATGAGGTCTGGGGTCAGCGGCTTCTAAGAAAAAGCAGGACACCTGTATCAGGAGCATATTTGCCTTTGAAGAGTAAAGCCGCTGTTCTACTTTCTCTATTCTCTTTGCGTCCAATGCCATGGCTAATTATGGTGAACTTGGCATTGTAATGCTTAGCGCGTCACCTGGGTGGTTGGAGGGCAGGGCTGGGAGGCCCGGGTGTGCGCCTCTACCTTGTGGGGGGGCGGGGGTGCCCCACAGTGGCGTCTCATGGTCTCTTTCCCCTCAGATAGTGACACGAGGCTGTGAGACCGTGGAAATGACCCTGAGGAGGAACGGGCTGGGCCAGCTTGGCTTCCACGTGAATTTTGAAGGAATCGTGGCCGACGTGGAACCCTTCGGCTTTGCCTGGAAGGCTGGGCTTCGCCAAGGGAGCCGCCTCGTGGAGATCTGCAAAGTGGCTGTGGCCACTCTGACCCATGAGCAGATGATCGACCTGCTCCGGACCTCCGTGACCGTGAAGGTGGTCATCATCCAGCCCCATGATGATGGCTCGCCCCGGAGGTAAGGCATGCGAGGCCCTAGGGATCGGCAGGGTCCACAGAAGATGTAGTCAGGTGTGTCTTCAGCCACAGTCGTTTGGACATTGAGCATTAAGAGCAATTTAAAAAGAGCTTTAAAAAAGTTATTAGCATGTAATAAATGATCAGTTATAACGTGCTAAGCAATTTCCAGGGACATTGCCCACATAAAGGCTGAGATATTACAAACTAAGGGGCAGAGCACCTGCTCGATTCACCTAGACCACTGAGGACCCATGTCTATGAGGAACTATTCTTAATCACGGCTCAGCCTTTCGCAGGTGAAATACTCTGCATTGCTAGAATTCCTTTCTATCACACAAAGTCATTGATTCTTCACAGGATAGGTAAGAGATCAGTACTGTATGTCTGAAGGAGGGGTGGAACATGAGATAGACTGTGGAGTGACTACTCCATTCTAGTTGGACTGGTTCGGGACATTGTCGTATGCTGTCACGAGAAACCTATGCAGAGTAGCTCAGGTGGATGGGTGGAGAGTAGGAAGAGAATGGAATTAGTAGGTGATGCTGTTCCACTGTTAGTAGAAAAAATAATCACTCTAGACACGAAGAAGGTATTAGGCCCAGAGGGGGAAGAAGGCTAATTAAGAGCAAGCCATCCGCGTGGGCTGTGGCCACCGTTGTGCTGCAGGGCGTCGGGACGTGTACTGCTGTGCATTCTCGCTCCAGCTCAAAAGGACCTCCACAGGCCCCCTTCCAGGTTCTGGCTTTGGAGAGATAAGGCATGCTTGGTATCCAGGCCTTCGCTGTGTGATCTTGGGTTGTGCACGTGCTCCCTCTAAGCCTCATTTGCTGTCTGTAAGATGGGGATTATAATATGGCCTATCTCGTACTCTTACAGAGATTAAATAAGAATGATACATGTAAACCACATAGCACCTTCTGGCATAATCAGAACCCCATGCATTTTAGTTAAATTAAAAACTGTAGGATATTCATGTGAGTTTGTCCATGCTCTAAAAGAAATTCTTGTCATTCGCAATAGCAAGATACTGCCCACTTTCTGGACATATTCCATGGTCACTGAGGTCATTCCTGGTACTTTGTCTATCCAGCCACAGCTCCCACGGTGATCACGTTCCACGACTGAACCATCCCAAACAGTAGCCGCTGGCCACACGCGACTGTCACACACTTGAGCTGTGGCTAGTGCTACCGACAAAGTGATTTTTTTTTTTTTAATATTCTCTGTCCAATCTTGGTGGAGTATGCGTCAGCTTTTGCAATGAATTTTTTTATAAAGATTTTATTTATTTATTTGACAGAGAGAGAGACAGCCAGTGAGAGAGGGAACACAAGCAGGGGGAGTGGGAGAGGAAGAAGCAGGCTCATAGCGGAGGAGCCCGATGTGGGGCTCGATCCCATAACGCCGGGATCACGCCCTAAGCCGAAGGCAGATGCTCAACCACTGTGCCACCCAGGCGCCCCCAAAGTGATTTTTTAATTCAAATAATTAATTAAGATTTCCTTAGCCATGTGTGGCTAGTGGCTACTGTTGATTGGCTAGATCAGTTCTAAACCATGACCTTTTTTAGAAAACAGACCAGAGGCATACCATCTTCCTCCCTGGCTAACATGCAGAATGTTGCAGAAGTCTGTTTCCATTCCATTTCTTACCACTTACCACCTGCCTGACTCTCTGTAGCCTTGTTTTCTGTATCTGCCCAGTAGGTTTACAAAATAAAGGTTGAACGAGTTGAAATTCTTCCTGGGAATAGCATCCGCATGTCACGGGAAATATCCAGGACGCTTCTCATTGCCTTTCCAGGTTTTGTCCCGTCCAGTCTGTTTGCTTCCCAAGAATCCCACCAGGCACACACAGTGGTACAAGTTCAAAGAAATCAAAGACAGAAACTTATTTTCTTAAAAACGAGACTTGGAAATAACCAAAGGCAAGTCCTTTAGACCTTTGAAGCCACAATATTGTATAAGTGAAGCGTTTTATTTTAAGCCAGTTCCCAGAAATTTTCCCATATAGTGAGAGTTCTTTCTTCCTTTGGTGGAAATACAGATTTATAAATCTGCTGAGTCTTAGAGACTGAGTACTGCTATGGAATTAGACAAAAAGGTTACCGTGTTCTCCTTTTGAGTTAAAAAATGACATTTCTTACCTGTTTATAATTCTGGCCTACTGTTGCTCAGTAGAAATGTCTTTTTTTAGGCTTCTCAAGAGATCTGGTTAATAAAGATGTTAAAGTTATTATGGTTGGTATTTAGAACATATGATTTAGAAGAATACAGTTTCCTGAGAAATACTAAAGTGTTTTCCACCTCAAACAAACAAACACTAACATTTATAAGTTCTGGCTGTTACTTTTCTATCCAAGGACAGGTTATCTGTTATCTGCCTTGGTCTGCACATAATGAATTCTTTCTTTGTTTTAAATGCAAATGTTCTTATTGAAGCTGTTCAAGATATTTAGAGATTTAAATGCCTTTGTTTCCTCAGAGTCTCATTAATGTCATTCCCTGAAGGTACAGATTTCTCTCCCGATTAATCTGAAATAACTGTCTTCTGTATTTCTGCCGAACACCTGATCAGAATTCGCTGTTTGCCTGGTAGTGACACTCCAGCTGCCCGCACCCCCATTTCTGCAAGCCACGAAGGTTTAACGCCTTGCCTGTATCATTTAAAATTCTTTCCATTCAGTCTTCCAATTGGGTGGGAATTTGAATCTGTAGATTTTTAAATCCATATTTCTGTGAGTTTGGGGTTCGTGTTCCACCTGCGACTGTCTGGGCGCTCTGATAAAAGTACGTTTCTGTTGTCAGGCAGCCTCATGTAACAAGAAACAATCCTTGCAATAACAGCTCTTTGCTTTAGACAGAGATGCAAGAATGAAATGTCATTTTAAATTTCATCTGTGCTCCAGCAAGTTTAGCCTCTGTGTTGTTCTATTTTTTTTAAGGAACAGTTTGGGGGGTGGGGCTTAACAGGGGAAATGGGTGGCACTTGACTCATTTAAAAAATTGAAATACAAAACTTTTAAATGAAACATCACTTAGTGCCATTTCTCCTTAGCACGATATGTAAGGATCTGCCTCCAGCTAAAACCACACATGTGATTTGTGGCATGGATAATTACCACCATCTTGTTCACACAGTGTTCTGAGCGCTTGTCAGGGAGAGGGCAAAAAAAAAGACATTCATTTAAATGGATGTGTGTGTGTGTGTGTGTGTGTCTTTCATGAAAGAGTCATAAGACTACAAAAATAGCCAAATCAATGAATTGCAAGATACTTCAATCTCCGTAAGCATCACAACGATAGAGTGAAAAATGCTTCAAGATTCATATTTGCCATTTATCTGTTGGATTTCCTGCAGGATCTCAGTAGGGAATAACTCACCTCCAGCCTGTCTGTTCCATCAGCATCAGGCTAGGCCTGTCCCCTAATAGACTGACTTCTGGTTGTTCACACATCAGAAGGTGTTTGCTTAAGACTCAGAAGCTGCTGGATTAAGCGAAGTCTTTAGTTGGAAAAGTATTTATCAAAAGGCACCCCATATTTTGAAGTCCCATTCTCCAGCCTCAGGGTGATGGTAATTCAGCTGTCCCTCAGCTTGAAAGGAAGGCAGAGCCCTTTTTCCCTTTTCCTTGTGGAGTTCCAGAGTGCGCTGAGCCGGGAGGATCCCTTCGGGAATGCTTATTAACTGATGTCGTGCTGGGGTTGGACCTGGAGCGGAATTCACACAGAGGGGGAATGAGAGGCCAGAAGCAGTTGGGGGATAGCACTCTTCAGACAGAAATGAGGTTTTAAAGGGTGGAGGGTATTTCCCAAGCAGACATCTCTGTGGCAAAGATGAATAAGACTTGGCTGAAGAGGCTTCGTTAAGCTCTTGCTCGGTTTTGCAAGGGATCCCATTGCTCCTGCTCCTAGCCTTCCAAGGTGACTGACACTCCATCAATGTCATTTTAAGGCAAGCATGTCAATTTAAAAGGCTGATATAAGGCAATAACAACTCATCAGAATGATGTATGAGTTGTTATACAATGTGAGTGATGCAGTAAATATGTCCAATAAACGAGGACATAAAATTCCTTGCTGTGGCGCCTCTGTTTTCATGTGATTTTTCATACTTTGTTGATATACCGCCCCAGCCATGTTTCTCTATATAATGCAAAACGGTGGAAATTGTATCATGTTGTCTTGAGCCTAAATTGTTGTTCTCTCATCATTCTATTGAAGCTTTATGCTCATTTTATAAATTTATTATAATTTAAGCTCATTCTAAGCTTTCCATTGTTCTGCTTTGCTGCTGGTTGCTAGACCATTCCACTCCCTAAAATACACACACCTAGTTCTAGAAATAGAACTAGAAGGGGAAACTCAAATTTTGTCAAGTTAGCAGTTTGGAGAGAGAGAGAGAGAAAGTAGATGGTGAGTTGAGATCTTGACCTAAGTGAGGTTTTTAAAGTACAGTTCTAACTTTAGATTTTAAAAAATCAGTTACATTTGGTATTGTTGTTTTTTAAAGATTTTATTTATTTATTGGAGAGAGAAAGAGAGATAGTGAGAAAGCGCATGAGCAGTGGGGAGGGGCAGAGGGAGAGGGAGAAGCAGACTCTCCCCTGAGCAGGAAGCCTGATGCGGGGCTCTATCCCAGGACCCTGGGATCAGGACCTGAGCTAAAGGCAGATGCTTAACCAGTTGAGCCACCCAGGTGCCCCACCTTTGGTAATGTCTTAGGGGCACCCTCTGGGAATGACTTTCAGTGTAACCTGTGAAGTGTTCTGCGTCCTCTGCCCTATCTCTCCAATGGAAGGTTCAGATTTTTCTCTTCCTCCTTCAAGTAAGAATGTTGCATTAAGGAAGGAACATAAAGGTGGTGGCCTTGTGTTTACTCATTCAGTCTTTTCGTTAACTCTTACCTGGTTTATGCCCAAACTGAGGCTATGCAAATGGTGAGGACGGACATCATCTTTACTTGCCTGTACTCTTTTTGTCTACTTGGCATTCTGAAATACAGGTCTTCCCATTCAAAACTGTATTTCTCAAACTGTAGCATCAATTTCTTACTTGATACAAAATATCTCAGCGCAGAACACGCTCCACCCTCTCCAGTCAATAATCTACACTTTGGCGCTCCTGCCTTTTCAGCAGTTTGAAATGTTGTAACGCCGCTGACGTCGTAACAGGAGCGCAGAGGGTGACAGTGAGCATCAGCGTTCTGTCAGGCAAACGACAGGTGCATGCGTGACAAGTACACCACGCTAGGATGATGGGCAGCCAGTGGGTATTCTCTTTCATGGGAATCCATTCATCAAAAATCAGGCATCAAATAGCTATTGCGAATCTTCTGCGTTTACCTTTGAAGGATGTAATGCAGTAAAACATTATTCCTGGTCTCAAGCTTTCTAAAGGAAAAAAGGAAGGAGGTTGGCTTCCTGAAAACTTTCTGAGCCCGTGTTCTAAGTCGAAGTGCTGGGTCTACAGTAGGGGAAGCCTCAGTTGCCCCTGTGGCTGGTGAGGAAGGAGAGGGGTGCAAGCTGATGAATTATTCAGTACCAGATAGCCTTGCTTCCCATTTAGTGTGACACACACCTTTTCAACTCAAGGCCTTTATTGATAGGGCTGGTCAAGTGGGTTTATGGTCTAGATGGTTCTTATTCTATCTATCATCTAGATGTCTTTCTACTTCTATATAAATTAAGGAAATGTGTAGAAAAGTGCATTAATATTTCATATCATGCCTATTTCATATATGGCACAGCCCTAACCTTTCCAGTAAGTTATGCTATGTGGTTATCTCCCAGTTGGAAGCTTTTGATTTTTTTTTTTTTTTTACGCAATAGAAGGAAAGAGTTTGTGATTTAAGTGAATGAGCATCAATTACCCCTGTCACCTTGTTGGATGATTTGGAAAGAGTCTTTTAGCTATTAGCAGGCTATTAGCATAACAGACATTAAAATGATTAAAATTTGAAGTGATTACTTCAATCCCTAGGGCTATAAAAAGGTTCTTTTACAAAGTGAATAATATAAAAGAAGCAGGTAGTTCATTTGAGGGGATCTGCCCGCCTTTGTTCCCAAAGATTCTCTAAACTCCTCATGGAAACTATGACATGATGTGGACCACATTCGTGATTCTTTGATGGTTTCCTAAGGAGATGGGCAAAGTGTTTTGGAAAGAGTGCTGAGCTAGGAGGCTGGGTTCCAGCCGTGAAACTGCCTCTGATTGGTTGTATCGATTTTCCAACCTGTCTGAGCCTTCTTCTGAACGTGGGGGATTTCCTTTGTACCCCCTCAAACATTTTTGTGACGTTGAAATGCTGTGGTGTGTATGGAAAACCGGGCCATGCCATACAAGGTGAGTGGTGGATTGGAAGTCAAGGATAGCGTTACAGTGTGTTGTAAGGCTTTATGTTGGATTATTGGGTTCAGTTAGAGGTTCTGGGTGATGCAGCCAAGAAAAATAAAACCACTCGGCAGTTTCAGACTACAGTAAATGCACGTTTCAATTATGTGATTAAGCCCTGGCTGCGCGGTCAATGGTTTACCCGGTGGAGATCCAACTAACTTGTCCCACTGCCTTTTTCTTTTTCTTTTTTTTTAGTAGACTATAACTTGTTTCTTTCAATCTTCTGAATTTTCTAGGTTTTTGGTTTCGTGTTGCCACTCTTCAAAAGCATTCTCCCTAGTTATCATCCCATAGAACTCTTCCCCCTTCTTAGTTTCGATGTGGCATAAACTCATCTGTCCTACTTTCATGTAAGATGGAAAGAAAAAAGTAACAGGACAATGATGTCGTGTTCTGTAAGTGAAGGTGCACAAAGGGAATTTTACGGCTCTAAAATTTTCTGCAATTCTGATTATTATATAAACTTTGCCATTCTAGAGTTCTACACATCAACATATTATCTGGGAAGAACTTTCATAAACCCTGATGACCCTTTTGCTGTTTAATATTAGCTTCTTCTGTTTTATAAAAGGACAAACATAGTATCTATTTATAACTGACTTCTTTCTTGTGAAGCTGGCACTTTTACCTACTTCCTATGATTTAACATGGGTCCAAAGAGACTGTGCTGTTTCTAAGCTACATGTTGACAGCTCTGGGTTTTGAGCCAAGAGCCCATACTGTGTCTTTAGTGGAGAACAGTGCGATTCCTGGGGGGGGGGGCAGGGAGGGGTCCTGCTGGGGATGGTTAGAAGAGATTGTGTTGTGGCCCATCCATGATGGCCCTGACGGTCAGGCTTGAAGGTGGCAGTGATCCTTCCGAACTGGAACCACAGCCTGGCTAGCGGTGATTCTGCCTTCGAATGCTCAAATGATTGACAGCTAATGGAGAGTTCTTCCAGGAAACTAGAGATGTCATTTGAAAGAAGTCGGTCTGCAGGGGCGGATGCCCGCTTGGGAACCTTGCAGGGCGTCTCTAAAGTTAGCAATGCCTAAGTGTGATGCTTGGCAGTGCAGGCAGATGCCTCTGTGACCCCCAAGCGGGCACCACCTCTGTGCCCGCCGTGCCCAGAGACCGGAAAGCAGTAGCAGGTGTTGCCCTAGGACCCTGATGGTGGGAAACCACTTCAGGCTGCAGGAAGCAGAGTGAGTGCTGGTCAGTGTGGGTACAAGGAAGTTGACAAGTATCCCTGGTCCGGGAATAAGCCATCCCAGAAAGCCCACCGTGCTAAGTTCAGAAGGACAAGGAGTAGTGTTTTGCAGAGTAAAGCAGTAATATGTAAGGTGCTCTAAGGTCTCCAACGATTGGAACTGCTTGTCAGTTTCACAGTTTTGTAATTCCGCATGTCCAGTGAGCACATATTTCATGACCACTTTGGTCCAGAGACTGTTTTTGCCTTCCTTCTAATACTACAGAGCAGTATTAGAACCAGAGATGTTCCTGGCTAGACAAGCAATGTTAATAACAATTATATGTATTTTTACCCCTGAAGCAGAGTGTGTATTGATCTCTACCTGGCATGTTAATTAGAAGCATAAGTAGGTGACATGTACATTTGTTATTGAGCAAAGAGGAAATCAATATGCTTACATGTAAGTGATCCCACAGCCTCTCTAACATCTTCAAGTGTCTTCGTCTGGCAAGCAAACCGTGAAAAGTGTGCCAGAAGCTAGAAGTGCAGTTCATGTCCATGGACTTGATTTGGTGCACGTCGAGAGGAAGCCAAGGGCATTTCTCAGTGAGTTCTGAATTTGTACACTAATGCAAGGCAGCTAAAGGCTTGTCTTTTCTTAAAAACAAAACAAAAGAAAAAACAAACAAAAGAAACTTTCAGTTACACAGAAGATTAGCAGCTCATTCTGGGGGAAAATGTCTTTTTGTGCTAGGTCTTTTTCCATTTGGTCTATTTAGGTTTTAGGTGGTCTTTACTAGTTGTCAGAAACCCTTGCTGTGTGCCCCTGCAGGGCAGCACCAGGCTTGATGCTCCAGAGGAGTGGGGAGATATCTCCTTGCATCCTGTGCTGGAACTAACCACAGAGACAAGAGGAGTGGGGCAGGGACAGGGGAAGGAGTTTCTCATACTCACTGCAGCAGGAGGACCTCTGTGTCGCTAATTGGCAACTCTTATTTTAGACCTCTTCCTATTTCCCTAAAAATTTGTTGAATTTTCTATCCGTGTCCTTCCAGACATTTCTTAGAACAGAACTATGTTTGACTAGGTTTGATGGTATGTGAAAACTACTGGTATTTATTTGATGGTTTAGTCCTAGAGGAAAACAAAGCAGAAACCTAGCTTATAAAGAGTAGTTGCTATGAAAGTGTCACGTACTCACAAAATGAATTTTTATTTTCAAATAAAGCCATTCTTTCAAAAATAGCTGATCTTTATTAGGGCAAAAGAACACCAGTTTTTAGTATTAAGATCATTTACATATGACTTGTGCAAAAGGTTGGAAATGAGATAATTCCACCCTGAATCTCCCCTCAACCTCCCGCGTTTGCACACATTTTTGTCAGCACTCTCTAAAATATTAGTCATGATTATGCATTTATATAATGTTTTTCCTCAAAGATTCAAGCTAAATTACGATCTTATTAAAGGCTACAATCGATGAGCATGAATTAAATATTCCACACGCCTCAGCCATCTGTCTTCTCTTTGCTTTTTCTTCCTTTTAAGCCTAGCCCAGTAAACTAGGAGCCCAGGCAGGTGCTGGAGATACACATTACCCTTTGGTCCACAGGATTCAAGGTTCATGTTCCTTTCATTCAAATACAACTCCAAGACCTTTAACTTGGCTAGGTCTCCCTCCTTTAAGGATTCCTTGACCTTGCTCATCAGGCAGCTACAGCCTTTGAGACCAAAGCCTGGGGTTCACCTGACTATGCAGTGACTTGCTTAGAGCACCCAACAAGGTGGAAGACAAGAGTAGGTTTTCTTGATATTTTGATACTACCGTCCTATCCCACCTTTATGATTTCTAATTAGGTTGTTTTTCATATGGGTGAATCAGTAGTCCCAGGGGATGTGTCATCTAGTTAAAGAGAAAAACACTTGGAAACAGTACAAGTCCATGAGTTAACGTTGTAGAGCCTTGAAATTTTATTTTAAAAAAATAATAATAATAATAGCCATGCATTCCAGTGTAAATCTGGGCTTATCAAATCTTACCATTTAACTAATGCATTCAGGAAATCCCGGGTAATTTAAACTTGCCTAGGTAAGAGATGAATTTAGCTTTGAGGGAAGGAAAGTTAAAATATAAGATGAAGTAAAGCTTACTAAAACAGGTGTGAGTACCTCTTTTGGATGGTTTATTCAGTCTCCTTCTCTTCTATTCTCAGAGGGTAGCACCAACCATCCATTTGGTTTCTCAAGCCAAAAAGCAGGACATTGTTGTATTCCTACCTGTTTGTTCATCCCAAGCTCCACGGACTGTTGATTTGACGGGTGAGAAGTAACTTTCATCCAATATTGCTGTTGAGAATGAAGCGGTTTTGTGCCCCGACCCTTTGTGTGAGGCCAGCCCCCCTTCCCTACCTCCTGTCCCGCCAGAAACTCAGGTTCTCCTCTATATCTGTTTGAGTTCCACACGATGTCTGAAAAAGACCTTATCGAGGTATGACTGACATAACAGAGCTGTACACATAGAATGCACACAGCTTAGTGAGTTTGGAGTTGAGTATACAGCCATGGAACCATCACCATAATCAACACCATAAATGTATCTATCACCTCCAAAAGTTTCATTCCATCCTACGTCTGTATGTATGTATCTCTTGACATAGACTTTTTTTTCACTCATCGAACTGGGCACTCTGTGGATATTTTAATCTGGTTTTACATGTCTTTTAGTTCTAGAGATTTTCCTGTATTGTTTTTTAATAATTTCCTCCCCACCTTTTGCCCCCTCTTCTCTTTCTGGTATCTCTGTTAGGTACACATTAGACTTCTTGGATCAAACTTTAATTTTCATATGCTTGCTCTCCTGTAATGTTTTGGGAGAGTTCCTCAGTTTACCTTAGTCTTAGTGGACTTCTTTTATTTTGAATTTTAGCTATCATGTTTTTTAAATTTCAAAAGTTCCTTCTTATTCTCGAAGGATATGGTTGGTTGGTGAGCCTCCCTGCAGGGTGATTGGGTGACATACATCTAATTATATCTAATTACATCTCATTGTCTTTTCACTAGAGAAAGAGCCTCATTCATCTTTGTAGGCTGAGAAGCATTCTGAAGCTGGATTTGGAGGAAAGGGGAATGACCCTGGGTCTCATTTGCCAGTGAAACTGTCATTTAAACTTTTGTTTTCAGCCATGCTCTCCTCTGTGCCTGGAGCCTGGCTCTTTCAGGCAGAGTGCCCCGGACCATTGCTGCTGCCCCCTAGAGGCAGGGGTGGTTATTGCCTGAATAGACCCTGGTACCATGTGGTACTCATGGTGCCCAGGGTCAAACTTTTCCTTGTTCTTTCTTTTCTAAATCACCCCCTCTTCTTAAGCCTTCTTTCTCACTTTTGTCTCCTGCAGTGCCTGGTGCTTCCAGTCCCTGTGCCCCTTCGGGGTTGTTCAAGGAGAATGGTCTCATCTCTCCTTGTCTCCCTCTGCACACCCTTGGGTTTTTGCCTTCCTCTGCTCTGCTGAACCCTCAGCACTGTTCCATTTGCCTTCCATCTGTGATTGCTGTGGTTTAGAGTTTGGCTGTCTCAAGTTTTGTAGATGGTCAAGTTTGGTTCTGTTTCTTGTTCTCCTCATTCTTACATGATGATTCTGAAAAGAGGCTGAAATATTCCTCTACGATCTTCAGAATGGAAGTCTCCTTAAAGAACTGCACCTTACCCTGATTTCTCAGGGGGTGAATATTAGCAAGTTTCTGTGTTGACTCGAACATCTGGGGAGAGGCACCAGCTCTATCAACACGGCAAACTGGGATCATGTGCCCTGGCGCTCAGACTTGAAACTTACCCTGTCTTCTGTGTCCTTGCCATACCGTGCCGGCAGGTTTTGCAGGCTAACTTTGGTCGAGTGAATAGTGCTAGTTGCACTGTGTAATTAATGAGAAACTTGAGAGATGTCTGACTTAATCACAGTTTGAGGCTAACAGGTCTTACGTTCCCGACTGGGCATCTAAGCACATGAGAGGGCGCTCCAGCAGATGACGTTTGGGGAACTGTACTGCTAGTTTACGAGAATGACATGGTAACTAAGAATCCCACTTTGACCGGATGGGCGCTCTGGTTTCCCCTTGACTGTGACAGCGTTTACTAATTTTGTTTTTCACTTTTCTCAGACTCAGTAGAAAAGGTGACCTGTGACTAATTCCTAGTTGTATAACTGTACTTCTTTTGAATCTGTTCAGCTTGTATATGAGGCATTTTTAATCTGTTCAAGTTTGTTTATTGCCCTGTGTTCAATGTGTTTGATTCCATATATGCAAACTGGTTAAAGATGTGTTCGGGTCCAAGAAGTTTGCAGGTGACTTAGAGAGACAGGATATATGCACGTAATGCCTAAAGCGGTATCTATCAACTTAACCAGAGCCCCAGGCACAGTGCTGGATGCTACTGGTTCCTACTGGATCCCCATAAGCCGGGGATGCTCCTGGGGGTAGGTGGCTGTCCTCCGTCGTCTGTAAGCCCTGAGCAGCCGTGCTGATGGCTCGGCACTGAACCTCCCTGCTTACCCGCCCTCCTCCGCCCAACAGAGGGTGTTCGGAGCTCTGCCGGATCCCCATGGTGGAGTACAAGCTGGACAGCGAAGGCACCCCGTGTGAGTACAAAACGCCCTTCCGAAGGAACACCACGTGGCACCGCGTGCCCACCCCGGCCCTGCAGCCCCTGGCCCGGGCCTCCCCCGTCCCCGGCACGCCCGACCGGCTACAGTGCCAGCAGCTTCTCCAGCAGGCCCAGGCCGCCATCCCTCGAAGCACCTCCTTCGACCGGAAGCTGCCCGATGGCACGAGGTAAGGCCTTTCCTCCAGGATGGCCCTTGCAAAACTCTGGGGTGAGAACTTGGCATTACAGGGGGGACCTTTTTATTTGGCTTGTTTCCGAGTCAGCTTGACCTGCACAAGTTGGCAGACGGGACCACAGGGCAGGCCCTGGATGTGATGGTGCTCGGGATCTGTCCCACGCCTCGCCCAGCGGTGCTGCTGGTAACACGCAGGTCCTACCCAGACTCCCCACCCCCCGCCAGCGCCATGCCTTTCCCTCTTTTGGTCCTCCTGGTCACCTTCCTCCCTACACCTGCTTGGGCAAGACACCCAGAAAGGGACTCTTCAGGAGCCTCTAGATAAGTGCAAGTAGTTTTGAATATAAATAAAACTGCAAAATCAGTGACTAAATCCCATCATCCTAATGTGTATAATATTTTAAGAGGTCCCAAGATCAGTAGCATTTCCTTGCTTTTTTTTTTCTTATTTTAAGCAAACTGGGTTAAGTTTAAAATTAATTTTTCTTTTTTTTTTAATATTTATCTATTTATTTTAGAGAGAGATTGAGAGAGAGAGTGAGTGGGGAGACGGGCAGAGGGAGGGAATCTTCAAGCAGAACTCCCCACAAAGCAGGGAGTCCGATGCTGGGCTGGATCTCACAACCCTGAGATCGTGACCTGAGCCAAAACCAAGAGTCAGACACTCAACTGAGCCACTCAGGTGCCCCTAAAATTAATTTTTCGGTGAGAGAATGCACTTGATAACAAGTGCATATGGCATTAGAAGCTGGCGAGGATTTTTGGGTGTGTAATTCGCATTAGGTAGTTTTAAGTGAACAAAATGGTCGATTACTCTGTTGTTGTTAATTTCTACTGCTTTTCATTTTTTCATAACTTATGGGCCATGGAGACGCCATGAGTTCCCTCAAACTGGTTTGCCAGGCTCTGGTCTAATAGAGTGTTGGAAGCAAGGGTGCCGAGCCAGGCTGCTCACCTGATGATGCTACGTCGGCTCTTACTCCTCCTCTCCCACCTCTGATTTCCTCATCTGAAAAATAAACTTAGTAGTAATAGAGACCTCTGCAGAGCATTATGAAGACGGACTCAATCAGTATTTGCAAACTGCTCAGAACCGTTCCTGGCACGTAGTAAGCCTATATAAAAGTATTACTGATAGTAAGATTAAAGCATAAGGTCTTTCTCTGCTTTCTCCAGTTTACTCTTTATGGGTTGAATACAGAAACAGTATTCCTTTAGTTGGACATTAAATTATCTTGGCTCTGGGTCTTCTTCCTCAGAGGTCCGCTGAGTTTATAAACTCCCCATATTCAAAGAAGCGCACATATGTAGCCCAGGTAGAGGGGAAGGGGTCTGCAGGGTCTGCAAAGCCTCCATTATTAAAGTAAAATTTAGTAAATTATAGGGGGAAAAGAGACCTGGAGGGTTCTAGCAGCAAAATGGAAACTTGGCAAGCACATCTTTATTAAGTGGGTTCTCATGAGTATTACTTATTTTTGTGCGTCTGAAATAAATAGGATTGCATCCAATAGATGTGTGAAAATAAATGGTTTTGACAAATTTAGAGTTCTCTCTCTGCATAGGTTTTAAATGCAGGACCAGAACGTGACTTGCATTACGTTTTCATTGAGCAAGTAGTAGTAGTGTTTCCCTAAGTCTGTATTCTGCTGGGTTCTGTTGTGGTCCTTCCATATTTCGCCGGAGTCATTACTGCGCTTTAAATCTTCAGATGGTGAAGGCTTATTCCTGCCACATCTCTTTCCTGTAATACACTTGCCACCCATGAGCCACCCGATATCTCTGGCATCACCTGTTCTTGTTCTGTTTGTCCACAGTCCATTCTGTTTCACTCTGGGAGGTGTATTTCTTCCTCTTCTCTGTGATTGTAAAATGAGTGTATTTGCAAGATGAAACAGGCCAGGTCCCGACGTCAGCGCTCCGTAGCTACCTCTGTGCCCTGTTAATAATTCTAGTCACCATTTCAGAAGTTCACCCAGCAACCAGTCGTCCTCCAGCGACCCCGGGCCTGGCGGCAGCGGACCCTGGAGACCACAAGCGGCGTATGACGGGTACTGCTCAGTCTTCCCTCGTTGCTGGCCCCTGGGTGGGACCTGGTCAGGGGCTCGCGCAGAAACATTTACTGTGTGCCTGCTGTATACAAGGCCATTGGGGGGTGTAAAAATGCCAGACAGGCTTTTAATGAGTCGCTTGTCACTTGTCCAGGCCAGAGAGCTCATCGTTTCTATATGAGTAGAGCTCATTTGTCCATATTTGGAGCTCGCCTGGCTTTTTGTTTTTTGTTTTCATTTCAATAAGGAAAGTCTTTCTGAAAATGAAGGATCTGGGGACTCTACAGACAATAGCCCTTGGGAGTTTTCCCCTCACTTAAATTGCCAACGAGGAGTAAATTTACAGCCCCTCTGGGAAGTGCGTCTTCTCCGAAACACAGCCCCAGATCAGAGAAGGCAAGTTTAGCATTTGGCCGTCTTTTCCTGCGTCCTGTTTGAGAACAGTGCAAGGGTGCCTCTCACATGGGGCTGAGGACTGTCCCTTGGAGTGTGTGCATGCATGTCCTATCCAAGAGCCGGCAGCTCAGGTGGAGCCCGAGGACATCTGGAGACACAGAGATGCTGTATTGACAGATGCAGGAACTCAGGGGAAACATTCACAACTTCCAAGAGGAAAAGGTGCTCCTGGCAACATCGTTTGCCTGTATTGCTTTTAATTGAGTCTGGAGACTCAATGGCCAGGTCGGACGAGAAGCGTCTCCCTGGGGGAGCAGCAGCTTTCTGTGATGGCTCTCACAGGTGCAGAGGGAGACGTCTCTCCCTGGAACCCGCTGCCTTCTGGTCTGGGCTCAGAAGTAGATGTTGGCAGTCGAGCTACATGTGTTCCCTGCCTTAGGTAATAGATGGAGTTCTTAAAAAGAACTTAGAGACGTTTTTCTCAGTTGAGTTGCATTTGAAAAGTAGAGGGTTTTGTTTGTTTTTTTAATCAATGGAAAAGCCATTTCTGGCTTTTTCTGCAAACCAGGATCTATCACCGAATCCTTTAAGTAAGAATCACCTGATAGTAGGAAGAAGTTTCCTGGGACTTCTTTCTTTTGTAAGATTATCTTGTCATATGTGGGGTTTCCATAAACCAGAGTCCACCCCGATGTAGTCTCGAGCCGGTCTGTCTTACTCTCTTTACCTTAAAACATTTGCTATAAAGAACAGTCAGTGGCATGTACTCTCAGCACGAGAAAAAACAAAACAGGACAGAAGCAGTGAGCTCCTCGTTGGCTTCTTGGGGACAGCTTCTCTGACCCTGGACAGCCCTTCAGCTTCCTTGCATCGGCAGCCCTTTTGTGTTTGTAAATGGCTGTCATCCAGGTGCCTCTGTTGAGCCAGTGGGGAACTGAGAATCCCCGATTCCAGGTGCTTGAAGCTTCTCTTGCAGGGCTGGGCCGGCAGACAGCGGCGCTTCCTTTGGACGGAAGCAGGGTCTGATGAGGGGTTTCCCTGGGATGGCCCTCGCGGGAGCAGCACGCACGGGGGGTGGGCCAGGGGATGCCTGGCCAGCAGGCTGCTCAGCTCTGTGCTCTTTGCAGATGCCACTCTCCTCTGCTGCTTGAACACCAGGGCGCGGGCCCTTTGGAGTGTGAAGGAGCCAGGGAGCGGGAGGACAGCCTGGAAGGAAGCAGGCACCTGGGTAATGAGACACGAAGCTGGTCAGCTGGCCAGCCTTCCATCCTGCTCCCTCTTTTCTCCCATCCCTTGTCTGTTCATTCATTCATTCATTCATTCATTCATTCATTCGGGCATTCACCCCTTGGGTGAGCACCACCCTGCCCCAATGCCCGTGTGGTCGGCTGGGTCTCCCAGTGTCGCAGCAGACATGATCATGGGTCAAGGTACTTGTGGTCCCCATGGAAAGGGAGCATTAACTTTATGGTAGTTGTTCTGTGACTCTTGGGGGGTATCCACTGGTGAGACCAGAAAGTTCCAGAACCACAGTCCTATTCATTTCTACCAGACCATTTTGTTGTCTGGCTTCTGTGTTTGCTTTGCTCTTTCGTTAACACTAGAAATTAAATATTCAACTCCTCTTTATGTGACAGAAACCAAATGGCATGGCCCGCCCTCCAAAGTCCTGAGTTCCTACAAAGAAAGAGCCCTGCAGAAGGATGGAAGTTGCAAGGACTCCCCCAATAAGCTTTCCCACGTAAGTCCTTCATTCGTGGGCTAATGTCCTGCGAGGCCGTTCTAAGGCATCTCAGCACACCGTGTTAGCAGTCCTGCCAGGGACTCGCAGTGGAGGCGAGGCCAAATGATTAAAGAAGCTAGGTTCCTTTTTTTCCTCCTCGAGTTATAAAGAACCTCAAAGAAAGGTCACACAGTAAATTACTGGCAAAGCCGAGATTATACCCTCAGCCTTTTGATCCTTGATAACCAGCGTAATAGTTACTAAATCACAATCCTATTTTTAATCTGTGGACTATTCTCCCCCTTGTGGACATTACCCAGTGGTCATGGCTGGAAACTGAAGTGGCGTGTGTGTGGTCGGAGCGGCTCTGCCCATAGCTGGCCACTTACTGTCCAATTCCAGATGGTTCCCGGTAATGCTAGCTAACTTACCTGGACGTAGTGCTCCAACCAGGCCCGGCACGTGGCTTTCGGTCATTTGCACGGGGTGTATCATTTACTCTTCATTTACTCTATGCCCACTGGTGACCTTACAGGCCACCATTGCTCAATGAAGCAAAACTTTCTTTCAAACGTGAAAACATGAATTGTGGGCCGTTGCCACGTAAAGCCAACATTTTAAAGTAGCTTAGTGTTTTTTTTGTTTCGTTTTGTTTTTTTATAATAATATTTTTTATCTTGAGTCAGCCTGACAGTATCCATAGAATTCCACCTTTACAAATCTCTAACAGTGGTTTAAACAAAGAAAGGCAGGGGTAGGAGTAGACCTGGAGAGTATCAATACGTGCTAAAAAGATCAAGTGCAAGTGGGTGTGCATAAGGAGCTGATGGGGCGACGTGAAGAAGAAAAGCCAAGCCGCTTTGCGATAGATCAGGGCATGGTCTTGTCCTTGTGATCCTGTCCTTCACTGACACTTCAGGCCTTGTCTGTGTTCCCAGGCTATGCAGAGGAGCCGTGTCTGTAGGGGCACCTCAGTCAGATGGGGACATTTTTCTCTTCCAGGGACCACAAAGAGAGCCCCTGCTCATTAGCACCTGGGCGCCCAGGGACTTGGGCTCTCTCAGAGAAGTCACTTACACGTACGCTGTGCTTTGCAGCTGCAGGACGTCACAGGGTATCATCTTGCTGGGGGCACATAGGAATCACCCGATTTCAGCGTTAGGAGCACAGAGAGGGGCTAAGTGACGGGACAATATCATGCCGCTGTGGTTCAAGCCCGAGTCCTCTGCCCACACCCAGGGCTGGCATTGTAATTTGTCACAGGATAATTTTCTTGTTAAAAGGCTGCTTTCCTCCTTTATTTAATTTCCATGTGCTTTCCCAGTTTGTATAATGTGTTGATTATTTTGTGATTCGTGACACCGTGGTAATACTTCCGTGCTTTGGGCACGAATCATTGAACAGAGTCTTGAGAAGACTCCCATTTAACTTAAAATGAATTACAAGAGGAATTATAAATCTGGGACTTCTGCATCCAATTGGGATTTTTTTTTTTTTAAAGCAAATTTTCTCATTGTCTCACATTGAAGAGCGAGTAGAAAGGGCTCGGGTGCGATCATTTGGTCTGCAGCTTTGTGAGTCTGGGTGAACTAATAGTCTTCATAAAGAAGCAGAGTATGGGATCCGTCTGAAGCCTTTCCATTTCTCTTTCTTCCCAAGATTGGAGACAAAAGTTGCTCCAGCCACTCCAGCAGCAACACGCTGTCCAGTAACACGTCCAGCAACAGTGACGACAAGCACTTTGGGTCTGGTGACCTGATGGACCCGGAGCTGCTGGGGCTGACCTACATCAAGGGGGCCTCCACGGACAGCGGCATCGACACGGCCCCCTGCATGCCTGCCACAGTCCTGGGCCCTGTGCACCTGGCGGGCAGCAGGTCGGGGATCCACAGCCGCACCGAGCAGTGGGCCGACTCCGCTGACATCGTGGGGCCCGAGGACGAGCAGGCGAAGATGTTCGCGGTGCACAGCTACGGGCCAGCCATCTCGGCGGGCAGCGTGGCCGACGGCAGCATGGGTGACCTCAGCGAGATCTCGTCCCACTCCAGGTCAGTGCCCCACCCAGTGGGCCACCACCTGCGGGTGCCCCTGGGGTCCTGCGGGGGTCGGGGAGGGGCCTGAAACGGGAGCAGTGAGGTAGCTTGTCACCCGGCTGCCCAGCCACCTGACTTCAGGTGAAGTCCTTATTTCAGAAGTCTGTGAAATTAGCACGCCAGTAAGTTACTTGTGTGGCTGTTCACTTCACCTCCTCTTTAATCTAGAGAGAGAACTACACTCAGATATTAACTGCTTAAGTCAGGCCACCGACCTCTCTCTCCCAATTTAATCTGTTCTTAAATTTTTAGGAGAAGCGGACAGAAGCTGGACAGTACTGGGGTTGTAGCGCCTGGTAACTGGGGNGTGGGGGGGGGGGGGGCTCTGCATTACCTGTGCGTAATTCCCTCCGATGAAGGCAGTGCCCGCAGCTTTTGTGTTCTGAGGGCCCCTTACAGAAAGGGGGAACCCAAGGTCTGAAAGTACATTCAGATTATCAGTTCAGTTTGTTTTTTTAAATAAAGACTATCTAAATGTATAGGAATGGTATTCAAAGTGCAGGGTAATACACAGTTACAAGTAGTTTTAAACTCTTACGTGATGTATGTCTGTACGACGGTTTTAAAACTTCTATACTTTGTGATTTCTGCTGTCAGAGATGAGACAAAAATCCATTTGTTCAGGTTTGGCTGTGGACAGGATTTAACCCCTACACACCGACTCCCCTAATTTCCCTTCTTGTCTGCAAGGCTTCCTAACTCAGCTCCTGGTTACTGTCGGGCTTTTCCCCAGAGCCCTTCTCAAGGCCACTGCTGCTCCCGGACCTTCTCCCTTCCTCCCACAGCCACCGCCGGGGGCAGAGACTTCCCGGGGTCTCGGCTTGAAGCCACGATGGGCAACCCCATATGCAGTTAATGGGCAGAAACGAGGAGCTGCGGTCCCGTTCTCAAAGCCAACGTGCAGAACATTTCGGCTCCTTCCCCTGGAAGTCATGAAAATTATTTCTGTGAAACTTGCACACGCGTGCACATACTCACTACTTCTGTTCTGCTTTTCTTGTCCTGTGTGGCTCACACCGTCATCGGTGTCTTCCTTACCGTTCGTGTCAGTCGAGGGTATTTATGTTACAAGTCAAACTCCCCACAAATCAGTTCACACGACAAAGGCAGTATTTCGGCCCCTGTCACTGAAAAGTCCCAGAAGTGTCAAGGTTTTTCTGTTTGCCGCTCACATGATACCACCTAAGACTGGGTCAACCTCCATCGTTAAGCTCCACAGGCTAGCTCTTGACATCTCAGTGGGCCCCCCTTGGTTGAAAATGGCCATATCACCTGCAGGCCCCCTGAGCCCATGGTCCAGTGTCCACATGAAGGTGTGGTTCTTCTCCAGTTCGGCAAAAATGTTTCCACCCCCATCTCCACATTATCTCCTCACATCCCCTTGGTTTTACCACTGTGGTGGGGGCACCTCTGTCTGAGGCAGGCAGTGCCCCCCCCGCCTCTGGGGCCGCTCCCCTCCCCACCCCTGAACCATGCAGCTGAGGGGTGGTGAAGACAGCTGCTTCCCCAGAAGAAAATCGGGTATTGTTTCACCAAGAGAAGGGGGAGTGGATGCCAGACGGGGAAATCCTAAGGGTCTGCCCACACTCAGTCTCCTGTTGATGCAGAGAGAGCACAGGATATGGAGATTATTTTCAAAATAGATGTTCTTACTACTGTTTACCAGTTCTCTTCAATAATTTGACTTAAAATATGGTTAGTGATAAATAACTGATATAATATAGAAGTATTAGCAGGGACTTCAGTTTCCTGGGTTATTCCTAGCCAACTTCTGGGACAGTTGAAAACTGGGCATACTATAGAAATCATCTTGGGGTTTTATACCATCCTAATGTCTTGTTTGGAGTTTACAAGTTTTGTAAAACAGCTGACTTCAGGATACCTTGTTAGACAAATGTAATGGGCATCGCAAATAGAATTTTGTAGCACTATTAAGGAAAATTTCTGGAAGCTGCTTTGAGAGCACATTCATTTATAAATAGAGGTAGGGATATTTATAGGTATTTGAAGTAGATTTTCTTGAATACCTTAACCACTCATTAATTTAATGGGTGAGGCTATTAGAAAGTATATAAAAGTGGGAGATTGAATTTCTGATTCATTTTACTTTTTTTTACCACTTTAAACTGAATGTGTACACAGCTGTTGTGGAAATGATATATGGTGAGGGACTAGAATCATTTACCACCTGGCTGGGGTTTTCTTTTGGTTCTTAGTGGATGGTGACTTTGAAGACCCGTTTCAACTTACACTGTAGGCTTTTGCCCAGTATGAAATTCAGTCATTAAATTGAGTCTTTTGAATACTTCCTTTTGTCCCCTGACCTGTGCAGGAGAACTAGCAAAAATAAGACTTAAAATATTTTGAATTTTTAAAAAACTTAAAATTCTTAAAGATTGTTATATTTATGTATGTATAAAATATAAGTATTTTATCTTGAAATACGTTAAGCATTAAATATATTGATACTTTACCTTTAAAATATTTACAATAAGATTTAAAGTCTCTGCAGGTTGAGGTAAAAGGAATTTTACTCATGAAAGCTTCTGCCAGATTCTCTAGGCCCTGAAGGGCCAGTGCCCCGACTGGCGTACGTGTCCACGATGACAGAATCACCAGCCGCTGCATTCCTCTTCCATCTCTGTTCGGGCTGGTGCGTGGTCACCTGGGAGCTGAGGCCCAGCGCCCAAGGGTCTGGGTTGTGACTGGGAGTAGCCCAAGTAGCAGAAGGAACAGAATAAACTCGTTGTAGGGGCTGACACCAGGGCTGACTGCCCTGGCTGAGGGCACAGCCCAGCCCCCTCGCACTCTGGATCCCATCCCCTGTCTTACTTTCTGGTGAGCACTCAGCCCTGGCTGAAATGGTTTGTGCTTTCCATGCATCTCCCCACGTAGGACTGTAGCTCACTGATGCCTCCCTCCACTGGAGCATCCCAGAGGCCAGAAGGCACTTGGCCTGTGTTGTTCACTGTGTATCCACAGCACCTAGGATGCTTGTCCACACATGGTGGGCCTTGGGCTCCTTGGGAAATGAAGGAGGGCATACAGGAAGAGTGCTTAGTCAGTGCTTATTGACTGAGTCCATAAACCCGCTGGGGCTTTCTCCTGGAGAAGTGGGAGGCACAGGGGATCAGCAGTTCCCAGGTGTGATTTTCGGGAGCCCAGATCAGTGCATGGCATGTTCTTCATACTCAGATTTGGCTCTTGTACCACCAGCCCTACCAGCCCCAGCGCCCACATGCTTACTGCCCAGCAGCCATCCAGGAGGGAAGCAAGCACGGAGTTGTGTATGTGGTAGGATTCCGGAATCGGGCTGAGGGAGACGGAGGACTTAAAACTCTTTAGGACAAGCTTCTGTGGCAGGTGGGGGGGTGTGCAGGAGTCATCCAGAGAGCAGGATGAGCATGGATGCAGCCTGCTGTCTCTGCTGCTTGGACCTTCAGTAACCACCCCCCCCCCCCGCCCTGCTTTTCTTTCCTTTCTGCGAGGGAAGGACACTAAGATAAGAGCTCAGAACACAAAGCAGGATTCGTATCAGCCTAACCAAGGTTTTGCAAAGTGAAATGAATCAACTGCAGAAAATAATAATAATTTCATTCATGTTCTGGACTGTCCTGCAAAATGACTCATACCCTCTCTTGTTTATCATTATTCATACCCTTTTCTTAGTAGCAGGGATTAGAACTTGGAGGTGAAACTCGAAAATAAGAACTTTAGAAGGAAAGGCTTCATGAAAAGCTTACTGCCAGCGTTCTAGAATATTTACCCATTTCAGAGAAAACTTTTATAATGATGTTACTGCTGTTAAGCATAGAGTTTTGCCATATTACTCATCAAATTGATTCAGCAAATTTGTTCTTGGAGTCTAAAAGTTTATTTATTTATTTTCTTTAGTAATCTCTACACCCAGCGTGGGGCTCAAACCCACAAACCTGAGACTTTCTTAGAGTTTAAGGTTAAATATTTTACTCTTGTGGTAAAAGACAGTTTTAATCAAGTCTGAATTAGCAGAATAACTTTTAGCAATGAAAGGAAAAGCACGTAACCGTTTCTAACCATGCTGTCATTATTCGCAATACGTTTTCAAAATAATGTTCATTTTGGTCATTTCAGCGGGACGTGTGAGTGGCTTACGTAGCATGTTAACTTTCCCAGACTTGGGGAATGTTAAGACTTTAACTATAAAACATGTCAGGGATAATCAAAGGCTTTAGGTACCTGATGCTTGTGCTAGCTAAAGGCAATGCATGGTCCTTCACTGGGCTCTGAATGGGGAAACTATTGTCATGAGCGTTACTGGGAAGCAGTTGGGAAGTTAGAATTTGGACTATATATTAGGTGATAGCACTGCATTAATGTGTGATTTCCTGAGTGTGATAGTCATGTTGTTTCCATATGGGAGAATGTGTGCAACTAATTCTTGAGTGGTTCAGAGAGGAATATTTCAGGTAGAGAGAAATAAGGCAGATGCATAGCAAGATATGAACAGGTAGTGGCTGTAGGGGAAGGATATATGGGCGTTATTCTACTATTTTTATACCTAATCCCCAGATCTGAAGTTTTTCAAAATGAGCAGCCTAAGGGGAAAATATACAGGCCTTCAGACCCCATTGCCTGGATGTGAAGCATCCCCTTGCCAGGTGTGGCTCCCAGTAAATGAAGAGAGCTCATTAGCTCCCTTGCTTAGTCCTTGCTTCTTCCTTGGTAGCTTGGGCATGGGGAGGCAGTTAAACATCTACCCCCAGAGTCCACAGTCTAGAGCCCAGACTGGAGTTGCTTTGAGTCCCACGCAGGAACGCCAGACCTACCACCAGCAGCTGAGTGACTTCATAGTGCTAAATGAGGTGTTTTATTTGTTTTGTTTTGTTGTTAATTTTTCATATACCACAGTGTCTCCAGCTATGTAAACCCTCAAGAATGAGTTGGTTTATTTTGTTATCTACTTCCTTTTGAACATTTAAAACAAGCCCGTTTTAATAACCATTCTTAATTTTGGACGTTTTTTGTTTTTTTTTTTTTTTTTTTTTTTTTTTTTTTGGATC